>NW_024424897.1:5307921-5333416 GCF_017311325.1 Ursus maritimus | reverse complement strand
CCCCCCCCCCCAGTGCCGCCGCCCCCCAACCGTAGTAGTCCCCTGGCGCCGCCAGGCCCGGTCGTGCGTGTCACAGCTCCTGGACCTGCGGGCCTCGGGCCCACCGGGGAGACCTGGGAGTGGCGACGACCGGTCTCCGAGGTCAACTCTCACCGTGGGACAAGAAGCCGCACCCAGAGCCCCCCCGGCCAGGCGTTCCCTCCGGGGGTGACGGCTGCCTTCCCCCCACCCGGGAAGTGGGAGTGGGGCGAGGGAGGGCGAGCGGTGCAAGGAACCCGGCGCGGGGAGAGGTCAGAGAGTCGGCCGAACGCGTCCCCGCTGGAGAAGGGCCACCCGCAAGGGTCGGTCCGGCCCAGAACCCGCAGGACGCGGCCCGGGTGCAGGGTGACGCGGAGGGAAGGGGCGTCGGGAAGCCCCCCGGCCAGGGCCCGCCCCCGCCCTCTTACTCGGTGATGCGCTTGGCCAGCTCGGTGCAGGCGGCCGTGGAGTTGGCCGAGAAGACTCGGTAGCCGGTGCGGGCGGCGTTCATGGCCGGGCGGGCGGCGGGGCGGGCTCGCGGGGCGCGGAGGGTCGAGGACGCGGAGAGCGGGGGCAGCAGCAGCAGCTTCTTGGGCATCGTCCGGCCCGAGGCGCGGTTACGGCCGACGGGCGCCCGGAGCGGCTCTGACCGAGGCGGCCGCGAGGCTGGGGGGTCCGTCTAGGGAAGGCGCCGAGACCCCAGGAACGGGAGGGGAGAGGCCCGAGACCCTCACGGTCCCCGTACCCGAGGCCGCCAAGGGCTGGGGCGGAACCCACGCTCGCTGCGACCAGCGTATCAGCCACCTCAGAGCCGGCGGCGAGGACACCGCCCCCTCTGGGACTCTGCGAGGCGCCGGCTAGAGCGTCCCCGGAGCCGCCATCTCAGATGAGGGCAGGGTGGTGGGCAACTCTTCTAAAGTTTGTCCTGCCCAGGGAAGCCTCACGAATCTCTCCGCCGCTTGCTTTTGTCGCTCCCACAGGAGCTCTTTTGCTCTCATGTTCTTGGACGGTGCGACCTGACTTGATAGCGGTCCCAACCGTTGCCAGTTTTTCTGCCAGGATCCAAAATGTCTGCGTCCTGGGAGGCTAACGCTCTAGCTCTGCGCCTCTATGGTGACACAGCCCGAGCGCCCTACGAGACTGGAGGAGCGCCCAGCTGGGATTGATTTGAAAAGTGGAGGCGGGGTTGTTTTCCGCGGGTTCCTTGCCATGCCCCAGAGGTGATGTGTAGACCTGAGTCTGATCTTTATTCCCCAAACAGACTCTAACCTCATATCTGCACCTAAGGCAAAGTTCCTTGAACGGGTCAAAGGACTCCTGCCAGTTATTGCTTTGCTCTCAATCATGGAAGCCCTTCTTTCTCCTCTTCCTCGTGCTCCCGTCCCTCAAAGACTTCGGAGTAGCATCTGCTCCACAGAGCCTTGCGAGATCACCTCAATCACAGTAAGCCACCCTCCGCCCCTGGACTGTACCATGTATGGTACCATGCGGAGTCACTTGTGTTGTATTGACCGTCTGTCTTCCCAACGAGGATGTAAACCCTCTTAAGGCAAGATTGTGTCTATTTTGGGGTTCAGATTTCCCAGGGTCTAGGGCAGTGTTATGGGTTCCAGACGCATGCAATCAGTACATGTTGAATAAGACCCAAGAAGTGAAAGGAGGGGAAGCCTTTGGCTCACTAGTTATAAGCTGCCCCAGGATTGGGGGAGGGAGGCCGGTGTTGTGCTTCTCAACACACACAGTACCATCTTCTGAAAATATCTTTTAGGGACTCTGCCTGCTGTGACCTTGGGCCTGAGGGAACAATAGATTGTGACTCATCATCTCGGGAAGGCTCACAATCCTGAAGCTTCGGGGCTCGGAAACTGGACTACCCTGGGGCCCACAGCAGCCTGATTCACATTCTGCTGGCTTTCCAGAATCCAGAATGCCCCACCCACCCCCACCCTCCCCTTGGACAAGTTAAATAAAAAAGTAATAATCATAAATAAATAATTTTAAAAGGCACATGAGCTAAATAGCCTAAGCCAAATTATTTTTTTATTTTTATTTTTAAGAGAGATTTTATTTATTTTAGAGAGAGAGTGCTTGAGTGGAGGGGGATGGCAAGGGGCAGAGGGAGAGAGAGAGAAAATCTTAAGCAGGCTCCATACCCAGTGCAGAGCCCAATGTGGGGCTCCATCCCACATTCCTGAGATCATGACCTGAGCCGAAACCAAGAGTCAGACGCTTAACCGACTATACCACCCAGCTGCCCCCAAATTATTTAACCATAAGCCTTGTCACCTTAAAAAAAAAAAAAAGGCTTTTATTTTTAAGTGATCTCTACACCAAATGTGGAGCTCAGACTCACAACCCTGAGATCAAGAGTCACACGCTCTACGGTCTGAGCCAGCCAGGCGCCCGCCCCACGCCTTCTTGCCTTCTGAAACAAAAGGAAACCACTTCCCTTCACATTTTCCTATCTGTATCCCCCAGAACCCCCGTACCGTGTTCATTTTCTCAGGTCTCCTTGAACTGTACCTCCTCTATTCCCTCTGTGAGTGAGCATGACCTCGAGGTTCCCAGCCAATAAATCCCCATGATTTATCACCTTTCGCTCTTTTCTTTCCCTCGCTTTCTACATCTATCCACTTACCCATGTGTTAACATTTACTCCACACCTGCTATTTGCCAGGCCTGTTTTAGGTGTTTGGGATGCTTGAGTAAAGGAAAAAAATAAAAAGACAAAACTCCTACCCTGGAGGGGTACAATCTAGCAGGGGAAGAGAGAGTTAAAAAAAAAAAAAAAAAGAACAAACATAATAAATGAATAACTTTTGTAGTATGTTAGCAGCTGTATTTTTCCCTCTTGCTGCAGGAACAAAGTACCCCAAACACAGTGGGCTAAAACGACACAAGTCTGGAGGTCCTGAATCCTAAAATCAAGGCGCTGGCAGGGCTGCATTCCTCCTAGAGGTTCTGGGGTTGAGTCTGTTTCCTTGCCTTTCCACTCTCTAGAGGTTATGTGCATTCGTTGCTCGTGGCCCCCCTCTGGACAACCAGCATCTTCAAATCTTTCTCTCTCTGATCTGTGCTGCCGTCATGTCCTTCCCCACGCTGACACTCCTGCCTCCCTCTGATAAGGACGCTCATTGGCCCCAACGGGATATGCGGTATAATGTCCCCTCTCGAGGACCTTCACTTCACATCTGTGAAGTCCCTATCACCATATAAAGTAACCTCTTTACAGGTTCTGGGGACAGGATGTCAGCATCTTTGGGGGCTATTATTCTGCTTAGTGCAGACGGCAAACAAACGAACAAACCACACACACACACACACACACACACACACACACAAACGGAGAGCAGAGGAAGGGGGTTCTGGAGAAGGGTAACAAGCTTTGTCTTTTTCACCTTCCGAATACCTCCGGTGTCCCTCCCAGCCCCGCAGGCCTGTCACTAGGGTCAGCAGGGCCTCCCTGTGGGTTCCTTCACAGTGATCTCTTTCTCATCCGGGACCTCCTCCACTTAACCTGTCACGAGAATCACCTGATGGATCGGAGTCTATGCTTCTTTCCGATGCTTGTGATTCAACAAGTTTGGAAAATACTTCGTAATGCATTCTCCACATAAGCCAGAGCGAGCTTTACAAATACGGATGGGTTAGTGGCGCCCCTTCAAACCCTATCTGTGCCTCCTGTCACTTTTAGAATAAAGACAAAGCCCCTTGTGATCTCGCCCATGCCTGTGTCTTCAGTTTAATCCTCTTGTTCGTCCAGTTGGTGTCACCTGACTGGTGTCGTCTAGCTCTGCCCTGGCCTCGTCCCGGCTGCCACAGGGCTTTTGCATGTGCTGTTCTCTCCCCACCTTACCACCCACTCCGCTCTTATTCATCCTCAGCCCTGGAGAGCCTTCTCAGACCTCTCTGACCACATGAAAGTCCCCTGGTATTGGCTCTCCCAGCAATATGTTCTTCTCGCTTAGACACTGGTCACACTTGCAAAGTTATATTTTGTAAAGACCACCAGTCGTGACCCTGTATCCTTTCTCCCTTCTTCCTTTTAGTGTTAGAACCAGCCCAGCTGGGGGCCTGGCCCAGCCTTCCTCGCAGCTAATACAGCCACATGCCCACATTTGGCCAGTCGAGGGAGGACAGAAGTGACGTGTGCAGTGCCCAGGCCTCTCCTCCCCGTGATCTTCCACTGTCAGGAAATGACAACCCCTGGGACATCCACTATGGATCCAGAGACGGAGGCCACGTGTTGAGGATGGAAGATCCAACCCCCCACCTGGGTGGCTGGCTGGCCTCCGGAAGCCGAACTGACTGGGCCAGCCCTTGACCACCCACCTCTGCTCTGTTACACACGCAGGTAAGGTCGAGATCGGCTGGTAGAGCAGCTTAGCCTGTCCCCAACTGGTCCCCACTGGTTGGGTGATTATCTCCCCACCAGACTTAACTCCACACGGCAGGGACAGACCCTGTTCATCCTTGCATCGCTATCTCTGGACTGGGTCTCTCTCTGGATCCATCAGGTGCAGCCAGCCCATCTCGACTGTAGGAGTCTCTGATAAGAAATCGCAAAACCTAACGTGGGAAGTATTCGCCCTCCCAAAGCCCCAGTGCCAGAGTTCCTACAAACTTCCCACCCAAGGTGAATTTGAAATAACCATTTGGGAGCCCTGTCATGGCCACCCGAAACAGCGGCGCTCCCAGACTGTCCCAGGACGACGCTGGGGTTTGGGTACCTGCTCTCACCAGAAGCACCCTCAGGCGAGGTGGTTAATCTCAGCTTGGGATCAAGAACAGCAGAGCCATGTTCTGTTATAAGGCGACGCTTGGTTAAAAATGAACATTTTGGGCTCTGGGTGGCTCAGTTGGTTGAACATCTGGCTCTTGATTTCAGCTTGGGTCGTGATCTCAGGGTCATGAGATCAAGCCCCGCATTGGGCTCCATGCTCACTGGGGAGTCTGCTGGAGATTCTCTCTCTCCCTCCCTCCTCATGCACGCTAGCGCACTCTCTGTCTCTCAATAAATAAATAAATAAAATCTTTAAAAAAATAAAAATAAAAACGAACATTTGGATTATACTGTTGAAAGTTTTTCCCAGATTATTTTTTTCTTTAAGAATTTTTTTAATTTTTGATTTTTATTTATTTATTTTTTAAAGATTTTATTTATTTATTTCTTTGACAGGATAGAGACAGCCAGTGAGAGAGGGAACACAAGCAGGGGGAGTGGGAGAGGAAGAAGCAGGCTCCCAGCAGAGGAGCCTGACGTGGGGCTCGATCCCAGGACTCTGGGATCACGCCCTGAGCCGAAGGCAGACGCTTAACGACTGCACCACCCAGGCGCCCCAAGATTTTTTTTTTTTTAAAGTAATCTCGGGGCCTGGGTGGCTCAGTCGGTTAAACATCTGACACTTGATTTCAGCTCAGGTCATGAGCTCAGGGTCGTGAGATTGAGCCCCGTGTCAGCCTCCATGTTGGGCATGCAGCCTGCTTAACATTCTCTCTCTCCCTCTGCCCTTCCCCCCCACTGCAAGCTTGCTAGCTCTCTCTCTCTTTAAAAAAAAATTAAAAATTAAATTAAATTAAAACATAGGTAATCCCTATGCCCAACATGGGGCTTGAACTCACAACCCCAAGATCAAGAGTCACACACCCCACCAACAGAGCCAGCCAGGTGTCCCCCCCGAATTTATTTTCTATGTAAATAATTAATGTGGCATCTGGATGGCTCCCAAATTATATCTGGGAGCAGATATCCCTAGTGCCTGTCCCAGGGCCTGGCACAAAGTAGGTGTTCGACATGTATGCGTGGACTCCGTGAGTGAGAATGGCTAACAGCTGCCGGTCTCTTATTTTGGGCAGCGGTCCCCTTGCGTCCACCTTCCATCCTTCTTCTCCTCCGCTGTTTTTAGCCTGCCCACCACATCCGTGCCCAGATCCCCTGGTTAAAGGCCTCCAGGGCTTTCCACTGCCTACGAGCCCAAACTCGTCAGCCGGATCTGGCCTAAGTCTCCAGGCCCATCTCCTGCTTTCCCACCTGGGGCCACACTCTGGGTTTGTGGCTTTCTGAGCAGTCTGCCATTTATTGAAAATAACGTGGTTTCGTAGTTTCTCGTAGCTGAGAATCTTTGTAATTGCCACTGTGATTTCTTTTTTGTTCCGTTTGTAGGAGTGTGTTGCTTGATTTTCAAACTTGGGGCAATTTCTAGTGATGTATTATTGACTTCTCAGGCAATGCCGTTTGGTGAGAGACCTCCGAGTATTTATTCTGTTGAGGTGCACGGAGTTTCCAGAGCCTATGATTTGATGTCTCATCAGATTTGAAAATTCTTGGCCAAGTTTCTTCAAAGATTGCTTCTGTCTCATTCTGTCTTCTCCTTCCGGGTCTCCCTTCCACATTCGATAGACCTTTCCACCCTGTCCCAGGTATCTCATGCTATTCTCTGCTGGGTTACGTGGAGCCCGGCCAGGGACATGCACCATTTAGGAGTCAGTCAGCCCCTGGAGAAGAATTTGTTCACGGATTTGTGCAGCTCTGACCTCTCCAGGAAACTGCCCCCTAACGTCCCAGTCACTTTGGCGGCCCAGATTCTGATATCGGTCGTTTAAGTTAAAACCGCTGCTTTCTGCTTGGACATGACTGCCCCCGGCGCCCAGTGTGGACGTGAAGACGCCCTCAGGGAAAAGGCCGGGGAACTGGAAACTTCCGTTTCTTTGCTCCCCTTACGGATCTTCACCGAGCTCAAGCCTGCCCTTCACTGGGTGGTCTCTAGGGCCGGATAACTAACAGGAGTTTCGCATGTACAGATCTGCCCAGCTTTCGTTCAGTGGAGGCTTGATACCAGCTTCTCTGTCCTGGGTGGACCCAGAAGTCCCGACTGTCTTTGGACGTGACATCTGGGCTGAAAAGGCCTATTCCTGGGATTATCCAACTGGAAAGCTCCTTCTTATGCTTGAACACTCTGCTTTGGCTTTTCCCTTCCTTCGCCGGCCCCGGCCTCGTGTCCCCACCCTCTGTAGGACTGCAGGGCCGACCCTCCGGGCTCCCGAGGCGGCTGGCTTGTGCCAGCTTTGAGCCAGTGGGAGGTGCTGGCAGGAGGTTGGGGGTGGAAGGAAGGAAGAAGCCAGGGTACGCCTTTCCTTGCTCTCTGCTCCGCTGGGGTCCTCAGCGTCGCGTCCGCTGCACCTTCTCCAGGTCTCCAGGGCCTATTAGACTCGACCTCCATGCTTTTGGCACCAAGCCTGTGCCTCGCGCCTGGGGCTCTGCCCTCATCCCCGGCGGCTGCTGCTTCGCACCAGGTTGCCCCCTGCCCCCGGGTTGGCTTCTCAGCCTCTTCCTGCATCTCTGTCACCTATCGGTGACATGACACTCCCTCTATCTTGAACCTTCAGAGTGGTTTCTCTCTTCCCAGTTGGACCGTAACACGTTCGTTTTCCCCTCACCCCCTCACTGTCCGGTGTGGCTCATCGTATCGAAACCGTTTGCCTGCCTGAGTCTTTCCTAATGAAGGCAGAGGGCGAGCTGCAGCCATAGACGGACCCCCGAAGACAGGGCCGGGGTTAAAGAACACTCGGGTTTCTCGTCTCTCGGGGAACACGCGGGAGGGTCGGGCCGGCTCTGCTCCACAAAGCCATCCAGGGATCCAGGTGAGCGGGTGGCCCCGCCAGTCTCAGCTCGTGGCTCCCCAGGTGCTCCCCAGCCCCCTCTGCCATCCCTCGGGAGGAGTGGGGGGAGTCCAGGCCAAGGCAATTTCTTTTAGATAGATAGCTGTGAGGGAAGTTCCACACGTAAATCTTCCTCACGTTCCATTGTTTTTTTAAAGATTTTATTTATTTGAGAGAGAGCACAAGCAGGGGGCAGAGGGAGAGGGCGATGCAGGCTCCCTGCTGAGCAGGGAGCCCCAACTCAGGACTCGATCCCAGGACCCTGAGATCATGACCGGAGCTGAAGGCAGACCCTTCACCGACTGAGCCACCCAGGCGCCCCTTCTTCACATTCCATTAGCAGAACTCAGTCATGGGGTGAGCCCAGCTGCGAAGGAGGCCGGAGACGGTCATTTCAAGCTGGGCAGCCATGTGCTCAGCAAGAGGGGAGAGCAGAGCTCGGGTGTAACCAGTTAGTCCTTCTATGGTGCCCCTGCTAGTGCTGGAGCTCCTTGAGAGGTTGCTGCCCCGTGGTCCCATTACTGGGTCCTGCCGGGTTGGCAGAGCCCCTGGTGCACGGTGTTTGATAAATGCTTTGTCAGAAAGGGGAGAACCAAGCACTCCCGCGGACCCATCTCCCAGCACCGCCTGGGCTTTGCGGCAATTCCAGGATGCCTCGGGGCAGCTGATGGTCAGGCCGAGCCCTCGGTGGGGTGTCAGGCCTCGGCGGCATGTCTGACGGGCGGGCTTGGCCTTGGTCTGGTTTGTCGTCCCCTCTTTCCCAGGTAGGAACGTTCCTTCTGAGGAGCGGTGATGCTCACATCACCTCACAGTACTCATCGTGTGTGGCTCCGGGGCGATGCCCCCCGCCGGCAGCGTTTTGGGGGTTGCCCTGAGTGACCGCACGGCCCGCTCCTCGGTGCCCAGAGAGAGAACCCAGAACTGAAGAGCAGCTACTCCATTTAGCCGCAGGAAAGTGAGAGGCTCCCCAAACGGCTCTTAATCACGCAACGGCCGCCGAAGTTACGGCACCTCCACGCGGTGGAATATTTGGCAGCTCTCAAAAAGGCAGCTTCTTAAGGAATCCCGGATGAGTTGGGCGGTGCTCACATGCAACGTGGCTTGAACCATGCCGCAAGTAAACTGATTTAGAAACGATCTGTGTGGGGCCACCTGGGGGGCTCAGTCGGTTGAGGGTCTGACTCAGGGTCTCAGGGTCGTGAGATCGAGCCTGGTGTCAGCGTGGAGCTCCGCACTCAGTGGGGAGTCTGCTGGAGATTCTCTCTCTCCCTGTGCCCCTCCCCCTGCTTGCTCTCTCTCTTCAAAATAAAATAAATAAATCTTAAAAAAAAAAAGGAAAGAAAAGAAATGATCTGTGTGGGGGGTGCCTGCGTGGCTCAGTCAGTTAAGCATCTCGGCTCAGGTCTTGATCTTGGGTCGTGAGTTCAAGCCCCCCCGTTGGGCTCCATACTGGGTGTGGAGCCTACTTTTAAAAAAAGAAAAAAAGAAAAGAGAAGAGAAATGATCTGTGCGTATTTCTGTGGAGATGAAGTGAGAGCTGACAGATCTCCCCCGTGTTTCGAGCAGCAGTGTCAAGCGCTGCCCCGTCCTGGGCGCTCTGACCACTCGCGCACCTGTCTCGGACTGCAGTCCCCGCAGGCCTTGGTCCAGTGAGTCACAGGGCAGCCCAGAGAAGAGGCAGGGAGTGAAAGCCCAGCTCCTTGCCACTCCCTAGGATAACTCTGAGTCGCCCCGCTGTCCTGGGCCATAACCTGCTCAGTCACACGGCCCCCCACCCTGTGCCATCTTCCTTCTCTTCCTGTCTCCCCTATTGCTGCTCCCTGGTTTCCCTTCCCACGGAAACTACTCACACGTTCTTGTCCCGGTGCCTGCTGCTGGGCGACCTCGAGCTGAGACGAGGTTATACCTATGAAACTTCTGCTCATTTCTCTTTTGCTTGTGTAAATTCCTAGGGGTCTACAATGGTTCATTTGATGTATCAACTTGGCTGGGCCATGGTGCCCAGGTATTTGGTTAAACATCATTCTAGATAGTTCTATGAAGGGTTGTTTTTTTTTTTTAAGATTTTATTTTTAAGTAATCTTTACACCCAGCACGGGGCTCAAACTCGCAACCCTGAGATCAAGAGTCACACGTTCCACCAACTGGGCCGGCCGGACACTTTGGATCAGATTAACATTTAAATTGGTGGATTTTGAGTAGATTACCCATAAGGTGGATGGGCCACATCTAATCAGCGAAAGGCCTGAATAGAACAGAGATTGACCTCCTGGAGCAAGAGGGAATTCTGCTAGCAGACTGTCCACGGACTCAGACTGTATCTCTTCCCCGAGTCTCCAGTCGGCCAGCCTTTCCCCATCAGATTTTGGAAGTCTATCTACAAACAACGATACAGATATAATGTTTATATTATATATAATGTTGGTTCTGTTTCTCTAAAGAACTCTGATACAGGGTCTGAAATTAGGAGAAAGGGGGGTCTCTTTTGAAAAAAAAATTTTTTTAGAGAGAGAGAAAGTGAGCCGGGGGAGGGGGGCAGGCAGAGGTTAGAGGGAGAGAGAGAATCTTAAGCAGGCTCCACACCCAGCATGGAGCCCGATGTGGGGCTTGATCTCACAACCCTGAGATCATGACCGGAGCCGAAATCAAGAGTCCGATGCTTACCCCACTGAGCCACCCAGGTGCCCCCCTCTGCTCATTTTGTAAAGAATGTCCTCTTCAAAGTGTGAAGTGAGACTTCACCTGACCAGTTTCAGTTTTTTTGTTTCTCTGTAAGACCTGTCTAATCCTTGAGATTGCAGACCTGCTGAATGTTTCTTGCAAGAACGAAACCGCTCTGCTCAGCACAAGGTGGCATTTTCCATATTCAAGTCTTCAAGTCTAAAGAAACAATGATACTGCTGTTAAATGCACTGCCCGTTCAGCCGGAACAGTAGAAACATGATCTCCTCTGTTCTAAAAACGTGAAGACAAGGGGGGGGGGGCAGGTTCAGATTGGGCAGGAAGAATTGTCTGAGAAGGGTCTGAATAAGACAAAGAGAGGTATGTTCAGGATTGCTCATCCCTGTCCCCCAATGGATGAATTATTTGGAAGGCAAGGTCATCTTTGGAACAAAAGAGAACAGTTCAGGCAATGATTCAGGAGTTTTGCCTCCACATTACACCACTCCAACTTGAACTCTGGAAAAATGGGAAGCCTTTGCCTGTTTTCTTTCTCTGAACAGGCCTCAGCAAGCTGAGACGGAAGGATCTTTATTTCTAAAAATAATACCAACTTGGATCTCGGAGCTGATTCTCTCTATAGGACACCAGAAACCATGCTGGGGGCAAGAGCAGAATACTGAGCAGACAGAGCCAAGCACGCAGGGAGTGACCCTTCCCAAGTTCAGCAAGGACAGTGGTAGGGAGCAGCTGCTGGGATGGCCGCCGGAAAACCTGAAATGGAATCACAGTGAGTCCTCCGTAGGACAGAACCCGCCTCTCATGGGGTTTTCAGTCACTCTTGCTGGAGGCGTTTGGAGGCATTACAGGGTCTCACAGATATCCATACAAGTTCAAGTAGAAACCTTCTGGCGCTTTCTAACGCCTTCTAGAGCTTCTGCAGAAGCTCCTGCCAAAGAGGAGATGATTCCTTGCCCATATCACCAGATTTCAAGCAGCACTGGCAAGATGGGATCAAAGAGAAAGACATGGAAGGAAGAAAAAGGCCAGGGGCAGAAGAGCCTGAGAAGGTAGGACATGAACAATAAGGACACAGGTTATAACAAGTCACAGACCAAGTAATTGAGAAAGTCACAAGGTGCCTGGCTTAAGTGTGCCACGTTTCAGGTTCAAGAGGTCTCGGCTCTTCAACAGCGAAAACCCCCAAACACTACAAATATCCAGCAATGGCTGTGGTCCATTCATAAACTGGGACATCATCGGGGTGGGGTCTCTTACTGCCCCAGGGACTCTCCGAGAGGCTGCACAGTGCACAGAGTGGGCGTGGTCTTGGGAGCCAGACTCTGGGAGCCAACTCTTATCAGCTGTGTGACCTTGAGCAAATAATTAGGTCTTCCTTTGCCTCCTTTTTTCTCCTATACAGCAGCGGTAATGATAATTCCTACCTAGAAGGGTATTGTGACAGGTAAGCTTGTTAATACACGTCAGGCAGTTAGCACAGGGTCTGGCATATATGAGCTATTAACTGAAGGGAGGTGGGAAATGTTTATACATATTTCTTTGTCAGGAGGCAATCGGGAAAAGGAATCATGTTTGTTACGTTATTTTTATTTATTTATTTTTAAAGATTTTATTTATTTTTTTGAGAAAGAGAGAGCACAAGCAGGGGGAGAGGCAGGCAGAGGGAGAGGCAGGCAGAGGGAGAAGCAGGGTCCCCACCGAGCAGAGAGCCCAATGCGGGGCTCAATCCCAGGACCCCGGGATAATGACCTGAGCTGAAGACCGATGCTTCACCAACAGCCACCCAGGCGCCCCAAAATAAATAATCTTTAAGAAAGAAAGAAAGAAAGAAAGAAAGAAAAAGAAAAGAAAGAGGACTCCTGGCTGGCTCAGTCGGTGAAGCGGCTACCTTCGGCTCAGGTCATGATCCCGGGGTCCCGGGATCAAGTCCCACATCGGGCCCCCTGCTCAGCGGGAGCCTGCTTCTCCCTCTGCCTGCCGCTTTCCCTGCTTGTGCTCTCTCTCTCTGACAAATAAATAAAACCTTAAAAAAAAAAAAAAAAAAAAGATAGGCCAGGGGGCGCCTGGCTGGCTCAGTCGGTGGAAACACGCACCTCTTGATCTCAGGGTTATGAGTTTGAGCCCCACGTCGGGTGTAGAGATATTTAAAAGAAACAAAAGCTTTAAAAATAAATTAAAAAATAAAGGTAGGCCTGAATGAAAGTGTGGCCATAGGAGGGAGAAAACGGGACAGATGGGCAGAATGGACTTCAGCATGTGAGAAGCGGTGTGGTCTAGCTGCAGCCATGAGAGTGGGGGCTGAGGTCAGCTGAGGACGCAGAATGTTCTAGGCCAGAGAGAGACTGTGGCAGGGGTCCAGTTCTCAGATCCCAAGGTCCTCCACGTTCTCAGAAGGAGTGGGAGCTGAGAAGATTGTGACCGGAGACCAGAGATGTCCCAGATGAGACGAGGGGGAGCGTCTCATGCCCACAGCACAGCATCAGAGCAGGGAGGGCTTTGCAGGAGGAAGACAGATGTTTTTGGAGGCTGTGTGGGGAGCTGGTGGGATGAGGACGCTGTGCCTGTCAGGCCTGTGAGGGGGCAGCTCTGGGGTCCGAAGCACCTGCACTCAGTCCTGGTTCCGCAGCTTCACCTGGAGCACTCCCTCGTCCTGCACCTGTGTTTCTTTTTAAAAATTTTTTTTTAAAGATTTTATTTATTTATTCCACAGAGATAGAGACAGCCAGCGAGAGAGGGAACACAAGCAGGGGGGAGTGGGAGAGGAAGAAGCAGGCTCACAGCGGAGGAGCCTGATGTGGGGCTCGATCCCATAATGCCGGGATCATGCCCTGAGCCAAAGGCAGACGCTTAACCGCTGTGCCACCCAGGTGCCCCTGCACCTGTGTTTCTTTATCTGTAAAGCAGTGACCACCACAACACCTGCCTCAGGGCTATAAGATGGTACGTGTATGACAAGGTGGAGGGAGGTGCCCGATGGGATCTTTCCTGTTTTCCAAGAATTACCAGACCCCACTACCACGAATAAAATGCACCCCGCATTTTCAGTTCAGAAGACTACCAGCCGCTGGGCTGGCTGGGAGGTGTCCCTCGGCACTGACACTATAAACCCTTTGTGTAATCAAGAACTTGGCTGGCCTTTGTCCCCGGGTCCTGAGAGGTCACCTCTAGATCCTTGGAATTTCCCGAGTGATAGGAATGTCTGCTATTCATAAATGTATGCTATTCATAAATTATTAACCATTCAATCGATGGCTAATAATTTAATCAAGGTGCCTACACAATGAAACCCCAATAAAACTCTTAGATCCCAAAGCTGGGGTGAGCCTTCCTTTTTTTTTTTTTTTTAAAGATTTTATTTATTTATGTGACAGAGAGACAGCCAGCGAGAGAGGGAACACAGCAGGGGAGTGGGAGAGGAAGAAGCAGGCTCATAGCGGAAGAGCCCGATGTGGGACCCGAAACGCCAGGATCACGCCCTGAGCCGAAGGCAGACGCTTAACGACTGCGCTACCCAGGCGCCCCTGGGGTGAGCCTTCCTGATTGGCAAAGCTCTGCATATTGTCACACAACGATGTGCAAGAATGTGTAACTCAGGGGAGCCCTTTGGGAGAGAGTGTCTTGTGGGCAGGCCTGCGGGGGCCCCGCTTGTCCACATCACGTCTACAGGGCACTGGTTCTGAGCCAGGTCGGCTGGCCCCCAAGGGACATCCGGCAATGCCTATAGACATTTTTGGTTGCAAAGCTGGGGAGGAGCTACCGGCTTCTAGTGGGCAGAGGCCAGGGATATTGCTAAATTTCGCCCAGGCCAGGCCCCCACGACAAAGAATGCTCCAACCCCAGAAATGTCAGTAGTGCTGAGGACGGGCAACCCTGCTGTAG
Organism: Ursus maritimus; assembly: GCF_017311325.1. Classification (NCBI taxonomy): domain Eukaryota; kingdom Metazoa; phylum Chordata; class Mammalia; order Carnivora; family Ursidae; genus Ursus; species Ursus maritimus. The sequence continues at coordinate 5,319,178 of NW_024424897.1, read as the reverse complement.
AGAATGAGCTTGATCAGCAGGGAAGACCCGGAGCCCGGGACAAGCACATCACAGCCACCCGCCAGTCACCACAGGGAACACAACTGGCTTCCATCTCTCTCCTCTTGGCCTCAACCTCATAGAAGTAAGCACAGAAGAGGGGGACACAGCGATACGAGAGACATACGTATCCCTGCTGCTTCCCGCTGGGGCCTCAGGCCTGGCCTGCGGAGGGGAAGGACAGGGGGGTAATCTGAGGAAACTTTTACTTTTTAAAAGAACAAGTGTTAAACCCCAGAGTGAGGCTGTGTTAACAACCGGAAATGTCTGGAAGGCAGACTGAGGCCGCCATGGGGAGCTCTCTGCCCATCGCGAACGGAGATTTTGACAGAGCGCAGCTGGGGGTGGCTGTTAGAAAAAAGAAATAAAACCTTTTGCTCACGTGCACGTCAACAAGACGCATTTCCTTAGTGAAAGTGGCTCCTTAGTGAAAGTTAGCACACACTGCCCGGCACAAATTAAGAGCTTCATAAAGGCTAACCACTTGTGTTAAGAGGGAATTGGAAAGTCAGCAGCCTCCAGCAGAGAGAGCCGGCTTAGGGATAAGTGTTGTCACGCAGAGACAGCTGGTTTCAGTTAAAGTAAAAAGATCAAGGATGCCGGGGCCTGGATTAACAGGGCACCCGGGTTTCTGAAAACATATTTGAAGGAGTCTATTCTTTTTTTTTTTTTTTTTTAAGATTTTTAAAGATTTTTAAGGGATACCTGCATGGTTCAGTCGGTGAAGCATCTGCCTTCAGCTCAGGTCATGATCCCTGGGTCCTGGGTTGGAGCCCCACATCAGGCTCCTTGCTCAGGGGGGAGCCTGCTTCTCCCTCTGCCTCTGCTGCTCCCCATGCTTGTGCTCTCTCTCTCTCTGGCAAAGAAATAAATAAAATCTTAAAAAAAAATTATTTTTAAGTAATCTCTACACCCAATTTGGGGCTTGAACTTACAACCCAAAGATCAAGAGTCCCGAGGTCCACTGACTGAGCCAGCCAGGCGCCTCTTAACAAGCCTGTTCTTTAGCTACAAACCAGCTTCCTTAAGGGCAAAGCAGTTCTCTAAAGTTGCACCAATTCTGGGGCGCCTGGCTGGCTCAGTCAGTGAAGCGTCTGCCTTGGGCTCAGGTCATGATCCCGGGGTCTTGGGATCGAGCCCCGCGTTGGGGTTCCCTGCCTGCTTCTCCCTCTCCCTTTGCCCCTCCCCCTGCTTGTGCTCCCTCCCTTCCTCTCTCTGTCTCAAATAAATAAATAAAATCTTTAAAAAAAAAAAGTTGCACCAGTTCTTACTTCCTGAGGTAAGACTCTCCAAGATGGCCGCCATCAGTTCCTTCCCTCTCTGGGAACCGATGCTGCTCCTCATGCCATGGGGCGGGGGCCCTAATCCCCTCCCCTGGAATCTGAGCAGGACTCAGTGATTTGCTTGGGCAGTAGAATGTGGTACACGTGAGGTTCTGGGACTTCTGAGGCTGGGGCACGAGAAGGCTCACAGCTTCTGCCTGGATCTCTTGGAATGATTGCTCCTGACGACCCCTCTTGTAACCCAGTGGCCATGTCACATGGAGAGACCGCAGGGAGCCACTCTGGCGGACAGCCCCAGCTGGCCACTTCGCTGACAGCCAGCCACAACTGTCACCACATGAGAGAGCCATCTCAGACATTTAGCCCACTGCCCCTGTAACCACATGAGTCCCCAAGTGCAAACCACCCCTCTGAGCCTTGTCAACCCACGGTGAACCCAATAAATTATTGCTTCAAGCCACTAAGTTTTTGGGTGATTTATTGCTCAGACACAGATAACTGGAACACTTCCCTAGGGAATCAGTGCTTTCAGACACATATGCTCCTTCCTTGGATGAAAAATTGTCTATCTAGTGATTGCCCAGGAAGGGTTCACGCACATGGGATAGCATGGCTGGTGGAAAGACAGGAGGCAAACACCCACACAAGCCCAAGTGCCAGCTTACCAACTCATAAGCCAAGTAACCTCTGATGTGAGAGCATTTCAGCACCTCCCTTCCCTTCCCCGCTGACAAGGTCTTCCTCCTTTCCATTCCTCCGTAAATTTCAAACTGCTCTTCCAAAACACGGTCAGGTTGTTAGAAATCTGACTCGTGTCGGAGAGTACTGTGCGGCCAGGGGGAGGGGGCTGGGAAATTCAAAGCTGGCATCGGAGGCTTAGCCAGCGGGGTGAAGTCTTCAAGTCCTCCTCCTAATGGGAAGGTAACTTTATCTTTCATGGACACACAAGGGAGAAGAGAATCCCCTGGTAATTAAATACCAATTAGACATGAAGAAAAAGCATTTATAAAATTGTATTACCATTCAACGGGGAAATAAGATTTAATTGAGCTTTTTCCTGCACGGGCGCTCCTGCTTTGACACCACCTAGTGGGGGTGACTGTAATAGCTCCAGAGACCCCGGTCCCCTTCTCCCGGAGCCTGGGCGGCAGCCAGCTTTGTCACCCTCCCCACATTCCCACGCCAGCGTCTGGGAGGATGTGGGGAGAGACCGTGACAGTCTGCAACATTTCTGCACTGCGCCTGATTCATCCCTAAACATGAGTAGTCACTGGGACCGGGACCGTTCAGGATGCCCTTCAAGAAGTTTTCTGCGGCATTTACAGAAATGGGCAAGTTCTTTGAGCTTGCCCCCCTGCTTGGAAAACAGGCTACAGATCCCCCTTTTATGCTGTCAGAGGTTCCCAAATTTGTCTACACATTAGGAGATCCCCAGGGGGGTTCCAATGTGCTGCCTCATTTGGGGGTCTCCATGCTAAGTGCCCCTGGCGTGACCTGGTAATTAGCTCAGGCCATCAGCAGACCTGGAGGCTATTACCTCTTGCCTCCTCTGTTTTCCATTAGGAATATCCCAAGGCCAAACCCAGTTAGAAACCTCAGCACTTGCCGCATCTGTGCCAGTTGGTAGAGCCTTCATGGATTTAAACAAAACAAAACCAAAACCAAAAAAAGGCTGGATTTAAAATTCTTCCATCTCTAGGGGTGCCTGTCTGGCTCAGTCAGTAGAGTACGTGATGCTTGATCTTGGGGTCATGAGTTCAAGCCCCATGTTGCGTGGGGAGCCTACTTAAAAAAATTTTCTCCCCATCTCTAATGTATTTTTACTTTGGTTAAATTTTAAGTATTTTTTTCCCAAATATAGAAATACACCAAGTACGTGGTTATCCTTGAAGGGAGCAGGGCTGGAAGGGGGCACGAGGAGTTTCTAGGATGTATTTGTTTTTACTAACATGAGTTCAATGTTTATGATCTGTGCACTTTCCTGTAGGTATTTGTACTTCAAGAAGGAACCCAGCACACGCATTGCACACCTACCGGGAGAAGCACAGAGAAGTAAAAAGAAAATAGGAGTGAGGGTCCACGAAAGATCAGCACTTAGGGCCTCCGCGGGTGACACTGCTTTTCCCACGAGGTAAAATCCCTCCCACTAATGTCACCGCAGTGCTGACTGCACCCCTCGTCCTTCTAAGCAGAGGGAAGTACCCGGGCAGTTACATGAGCCCGAAGGACTGGGCTCCAGTGACTCCGTGCCCGGGAGGGACTGGCTGGAGAAGACATCAGGGTTGCCGCACTTCCTCGCTGACCAAGACTCTCTCCCTGATCCAATCAGGCTCACCTGAGCTCTCCTTTTGCGCAGGCTCCCCCCTCCCCTCCCACGGTGTTCCTTAACATGCCAGCATCAGAATTTCAGCTGCAGCTTTAAAAATGGAGGTTTCGTGCATCACCTGAGAATGATCCTGAGAGGGGGCACTGCCCTTTCTTTCAAGTCTCTTATTTAAGAAAACTGGAGGTGAAATGCACAGAACACAGAATGGACAATTCGCTGGCATTCGGTGCACCGGCCACCTCCATCTGGCTCCCAAAATCTTCTTCCCCCAAATAAAACCCACATCCATCAGGCAGTTACTCCTGGGTCCCTCCTACCCCAGCCCCGGGCGGCCACCGTCTGCTTTCGGTCTCTACAGATTCGCCCATTCTGTGGGGTGCCTGGCTGGCTTGGTTGGTAGAATGTTTGACTCTTCATCTCATGGTCCTGAGCTCGAGCCCCACACAGGGTTTGACCTCTACTTAGAATAAGATTCGGATTTGTGCGTACAAGAGGTGGCCTTTGCACCTGGCTTTTTTCATGTCATATTCTTTTTTTTAATTTAAGATTTTATGTACGTATGTGAGAGAGAGCACTTGAGGAGGAGTGGGGGGAAGAGCAGCGGGGGAGGGAGAGGGACAAGCGGACTTCACGCGGAGCGCAGAGAGAGGGCTCAATCTCAGGACCCTGAGATCATGAAATTGTGACCTCAGATGAAACCAAGAGTCAGAGCTTAACCCACCGAGCCACCCAGCTGCCCCGAGGAACCTCATTTTAAAAGATCCTTTTCTCAAGGGCTGGTGGGTAAACCCAGCTTTGTTTCCCACTCCTGTTAGGTCCATTTTTTTCATGGTTGACCCACCAGTCTTTATTGAGCACTTGCGACTTGTGGGTCTTGGTCTAGAATTAGAATTAGCCCCCACCCCTTTCCCCTCAGGGTCTCCAGCATTTCAGAAATGCCTGATTCTGCAGGGACATGGCCCTCGGTGTCCTGGGGTTCGCTGTGGCTCCCTGCTCCCACTCAGTCTTGCCCCAGCCCGTGTGGCTCCCGCAACGCTGAGGGCTGCAAATCGGAGAGAGCCACCCCTGAGGACTCAGCATGCCTCTCCCCTTGGGACTATCACGGGTGCGCCTGCCAAGAGCCGAAGGAGGCAGACCCGATCCCATGCTAATCAGACTTTGCAGGTATTGAGTGTTTTCCCTCCTTAAGTGCTCACAGTTCTCCATCTGAGAACCGCGTCGTCACGGATACTTGTCACATGGCACCTGGAACTCAGCCTAAAATGGTAGGATCTTTGTGCTTGTTTGCAAATGCCAAGTTCCGAAGCTATGGATTTTCCTAGGCCATCCGAGTCGGGAAGACTGATGCACCCTTTTAACTCTGCATCGGAGCCATCTGTCCCTCCCTCCCGGGACCCGTCAGCCTGCCGTGCCCAGCCAGGAGGAGGTGGGGTGTCGGACCGTGCCCTTCCGGAGCTCTGCATCAGCGCAGCGGCCACCTGGCACCCAGGTGTGGCTCCCCTTCTGGCCGTTCTGCTGCACCTGCCAGGGGGATGCGGTCAGAGAGGTCAGCCCGCAAGCACTTCTGGAGGACTTCCGTGTGCAGACCCGCGGGGACTGCAGTGCTAGGAAGGAGACAAGAAGACAAAAGACGAGAGGTGTTCTGCGGCTTCCTAGAAGCTCCCCAAGGCTCAGGAGCGCTCTCCAGGCCCAATCCGGTTTTGGTTTGCTTTTACGAAACAATGTCACTAACTAGTCTGTAAGCTTTGACAGGTTAGCTCCCCACTCCCTTTTGAAAGTGAGTTTCAGAGAAGGCTGCCAGGATCATCTGAGGCTGCCCTGAAGGAGAAATGACATCTTAACTCATTCTCAAGATGCTAGTCACGTGGCCGCGGCCCGGCCTTCAGGGCGGTGAGCAGAGAGAAGAAGGAACTCTGCTTCTGGAAATGGCTCTCCCGTCGGATCCGCCAAATCACTCCCCTTGACGCACAAAGGCTTAGGGGCACACGTGTGCAATTAGGTTACAGTGCCCCTTGCCCCCAGCTCCCCTCCTCGGCCCCAGCTGTCCAGCCCATCCTGTATAATCATTGCTTAGATTAGCAGGGTCGTGTCTGGAAAAGAATCGAAAGGTTTGACCTTCAAGAAGCAAGCCTCCAGGGAAGGGGCATTTCTATTTTCAGGATGTGGATAATGAGCAGCAGGGGTAGGCAAGCCCCGCTCCAGCATCCGTGTCTTTGTGCAGCTGGGCGAAGTAGGGCATCTGTGCCCCTCTTTTGCCCCCAAGCTTCTACCACCCAAATGGCATCTACGAGGAGGAAGCCTGAGTGGCTGCAGAGTTTGGATCTAAGAGGAGAGGGACGCATCCCCCGGGTGGCCACCAGGGGTCAGTGGGGTGCCTCCAGCAGGCATGCCCAGAGGCGGAGCGTGCTTCTGCGGGCCTGGGTGAGAAGGCACTTCACCTTCCCCCAGCAGACAGGGCCCACCCTTAGGTAGGAGGAACAGCCCCAGACCACTAAGTGCAAACGCGATGTCCAGCTTGGGGCTGTGTCCAGCCCACTGTCTGTTTGCTTTGGGAACAACCCAAGGACACATCTCAGCGTTTGAGAGATGTGAAAGTGGAAAACATTGCACAGTCAAAAGCCCCCGGAAAGCCGTGGACACACCCATCCCCTTGGCCTGGATGCTGCTTGGCGGCGTGCCTGCGCCCGTGCGGAGGTGCCGGGGCCCTCTTCCTGGTTCCCAGACGGTTTCCTTTGGGGAACTGCCTAAGGCAGTTTGACACAGTTCTTCTTCCCTTGGATGCCCGGGGTCCCCAAACCGGGATAAATGAGCACGTGGGCATGGTCGGGTGGGGTGGAGGGCTGCCTGCGGCCTCAGAAAGGGACACTCTCTCCCCTTGCAAGTATCCAGGATGTGGGGTTGGGCACTGGAGACCAGGCCAGAGGCTGCTTTAGGCCCAGACCGGAGCTGATGTCAGCGACAGCCTGTGGAATGTTCCTAGCCACAATTTTCCGTGTGGCTGGTCTGGTTCTGCCTTGCCACGGAGCAGCAGCAGCGGGACTGCCAGATCACAGGATAGGAGCTGAGAGGGCCACACGCTTCCTTTCGGTACCCAGGGGGCCCACGCCCTGGGGCAAACCCTTCCTGAAAAGCTGAGTGGGGAATTCTGCCAGGCCGAAAGAGGATGGGTTGGTCTGCTTCCCAACCCCTCCTCAGGTGAAAAGTTGGGGTTTTGAAATCCTGGAATTACTGTGTTTCGCCAAGATGCCAATTTCTCTCTCGGGTAATTTTCAAAATTGGAAACCAGTTTTCTTTGTAGGGACCTCTACCCACAGAAGTTGACCGAATCACGTGTTGATACCATTAAAAAGGTTTTCACCCCCGCGTGAGAGACACTAATTGGGGGGAAAGCTCCTGGTTTGTGTTCACTTGGTAGTGCTGGGGAAGTGGGGAATGTCAGAAAGTTCTGTAGCCGGGATGCCTGGGTGGCTCAGTTGGTTAAGCACTTGCCTTCGGCTCCGGTCATGATCTCTGGGTTCCTGGGATCGTGTCTTTTAAAAAATAAAATTAAAAAAGGAAGCTCTGTAGCCAAAAAAGGACACAGTTCCCAGACTTTCCCTCCTCTTCCTCCTCCGTGGTTGGCTGAGTAACAGTCTCCCCAAGTGTCCAGGTCATAATCCCTGGCACCAGTGAATATGTTACCTTATATGGCAAAAGGGACTCTGTGGGCGCTTAGGAAGGCCTACATTAAGGCTCTAGAAGGGTGAGATTATCTTGGATCATCTGGGTGGGGCCAATGCAATCACAGGGTTCTTATGAGGAAGAGGGAGATAGGACAGTCAGTCAGAGATGTGACAACAGAAGGAGAGGTCGGACTGAGATCTAAGGCCCTGTGCAGCTGGCTTTGGAATGAAGGGTCCTGAGCCAAACAATGCAGGTGGTCTCTAGAAACTGGAACAGGCGGGGCAAGGCAGCCCTGCTGATCCATTTGAAACTGGTGACCTCTGGAGCGGTCAGGTACTAAATCTGGGCATCAGTGGAAACCTAACGCTAACACACCACTCAGTTTTGTTCTTCCAAGGATTGGGGAACAAACCCATCTTCTCAGGGAGCCAAAGACGCCGTAAGTCAAGGTACGAGGCGAGAACTGAAAGTCGAGGGAGCGGTGTGCAAGCCTGTGCGTGCAAGGAAGTGTGGCAGCCTGTGCAGACATAAACAACCCCTCCCAACAGATCGCACCCTGACAACGCAGGGAGGGGGGCGGTTCCGGCTTCCACACACCCCTTTCTTCTAACACCGGCATGAGCACATCCCGTCCCTTTTTCAGGACACCTTGTATTTGCACATTTTTTGACTGAAAATGTGAAACATTAAAAAAAATTGTAATGCATTCGTTCACACTAGAGTCCTAAGGACTTCTCAGTTTTTTCTCCCAGAGCAATTTGCGTTTGCAAAAGAACACTCCCGCAGATCGAGCAGACCCTAAGGAACAAATTCAGCCAAATCTTCCACAGGGAGAGGGCCACGGGCCGATGAAGGCAGAGATACGGTGATGCATCGTCCGCCCAAGGAACAGCAAAGTTCGCCAGCCAACCACCGGCGCTGGGAGAGAGGCCGGGGACAGAACCTCCCCCACAGTCCCAGAAGGAACTGACCTCACCAACATACTGATCTCAGACCTGGGCCTCTTCGTGGCACTTTGTTACAACCACCCCAAGAAACTATCAGAATGGTCTTCAGCGGCTGGGCAGGCATCGGAAGTGAGTGGGGTGGGCAGGGGCCACAGGCTGCCGCACTGAGGGGGCTCCACAGGCTAATGACCACGTCAGCGAGCTAGAAGGCAGAGCCCAGACAAGACCCGTGCTCTCCGCCGCAGCGAGGACACCCAGGAGGACGTGGAGGCCACGCGAAAGGTAGAGCGAGGCTGACCGCCCCACACACCCAGAGTCGATGAGCCACAGCAGAAACAGAAACTCTGAACACTCCCTTCGAGCAGCCAAGAATCCTGTGTGACCAGTCTGCCCTCCTGGATCGCCCCATGTAGCACCCCCCCCCCCCAGGCCTGGCACGGTCACCAGCATCTAGGAAACTCTCAGAAAGAAAAGCCACATCTGGGGCTGACCTAGAACACGAGTCTGAAGAGTTTGCAGGGCCGGACACCTCCCTTCCCTGCTCTTGCCGCCTCCCAGGCAGAAAGAACTCAAGGTCAAAGGAGGCCTGATGGCTCCAATTCCGCGTGGGAGCTGAACCCTCAGGGAGGACTGCTTCAGGGAGCGCGGGATGGCGGGAACCTATCCTAATAAAAGCAAGTCATTTCCCATCTGGCGGCCTTGGCTCCAAGTTTCTGAAGAGCTGGAGCCAGGCCCAGTAAATTCCCATTTGCTTTCTCTGAAGAAGAAAAGGGGCTCTCAGGTGTGTCTCCCTGGGGAGGGGGCTGTCCTTGAGGAAGAGGGGGGTGGCTGGAAGAGGCGGAAAGGCAGTCTCACCCGTGAGACAGGGATTAGCTTCAAGTGGAGCTGGCAAGCCTGAGGCCAGGCCCACGGTGGGCCTGCTGGGCACGGAGGCTAGTTGCTTCATCAGGACTTGGGGGAGGAAGCCTGGAGAGAGCTTCAAGATGTTTCCTCTTTCTCTGGGAGACCCTGCACAGCAGGGGCATTGGGGCAGCTCTGTGGCAAGCCACCTACCGGGTCAACAGCTACTCAAACATCAGTGAGAAGCCTGGGGTGGGCCGGGTCTCCCAGGCTGGGGACAGGACTCCTGGGTCTGCTTCTCAGCCCGGTTGGGAACTCGTTCAGCAGCTTGGGCAAGACCCTTCACCTCCCAGGATTTCAGTTCCCCAAAGGTCAAAGGGCCACAGGCATCCTGTTCTTGCCCAATCCCATCTCTTGGGCCTGAGACACCCATGGGTGAATTGCTGGAGATAGATACGGTTCTTTGGAGAGAAACTGGAGGTCAGTCAGGGCGGCACTGGAGACACAGAGGAGCCTGGGAACCAGGAGGTGAATGACAAGAATGAGGGGGGCAGAGCAGAGACCGTGGAGGTGAGGGGGGCAGGGGAAGAGGCAGCACGGAGGACAGAGGAGCCATTGTGCGTACTGGAACCGGGGCCAGAGGGCTTTGCCCTTCACCTCCCTCCCACAAGGCCCCCGGAGGCCGGATAAAGAAGCCAGCAGGCTGCCCCGCCTCCCCTCGCCCTGAGGCTTTCTGGTCAATCCCGCCCCCGCCTGGCCCGGCGACTCCAGGGGCTCAGGCCTGGGGCGCTGGAAGACAGGGACCCTGGAGCAGGCGAGCTTTCTCACCATGGACTCCTGCACAGCCAGGTCTTCCCTTTCCTGTGCCTCAGTTTCCCTCCAGACTCCAAGATTTAAAGCGGCGGCTCTTCAGGCCTGATTGAAGTGCCCTCCCGCGCGGGGGAGACGGGGAGGCTGCCCTAGCCTTTTCCGCAGCCACCTCCCTCCAAGGCTGAGATCTCGGGGAGCACCGCCCCGCGTCCCGCATTTTCCAGGCGCTTAATCCAGGCTTCGACCATAGCCTTCACTGGACGGGAAGAGAGAAGGGGCGGAGGAGGAGGGGAGAGTGGGCTGGCTCCCGCCCTCTGGCTCCCGCACGGAGCCTCCTCCTCCCGCCGCCGCTCGCGTCCCCGCATCGCGTGACCACGGCACTGCGGCTGCAGCGCTGCCCTCCCCTCCGCGTGCCGGATTCCTGGGGAGTGGGGATGGGGGGCCCCGGAGGTTCGAGACCGCGGCCGCGGCGCTGCGAGAGGGTGATGACGCCCCAGCTCCTTCCCCTCGTTCTTAGTTTTAGGGAGTTTCTCAACCCTGGAGCGCGTCGCTGAGTCACCTTCCCGGAACGCGCTCGGGACGCTCAGGACCCAGCCAGGGCCGCCGTGGGGCCTCACCAGGCGGAAGCGCGCACCACTGAGACGCGCGCCGAGCCGCGGGGCCCCGGGCCCGCGCGTCCCAGCCCGCGCCTCCCTCCCAGCCGGGGACCTCGGGCTCCGCCCCCCAGGTGCTGGGAAACGGGGCCGGGCCGCCCGCGGCCCCCGGAAGAGACCCCACGGAGGCATGCCCGACTTACGGGCGCCGCGGGACCTGCCTCCTCTCGGTTCTCAGGGGCGTTGCGAAGAGCGAGGTGTGTAGCGGCCGGTGGCGGCAGGTGTGGGCGCGTGCGCACGCAGAGGTCTGGGCCTGGACCACCGCCGCCCCCTACAGGGGGTGAGGTCTTTTCTAACTTTGGCCCCACCTGGTCAGGTCACCGAGTCGGCTTTGGCAACTTCCTCCTCCGGGTCTCCGCAAACAACCCCCCAGGGACTTAACTCGAGTTGGTCGCGGACACGTTCAGGTCAGGCCCTTGCCCCCGACACGTATATCACTCACCCACCCACCCACCCACACACACACTGACACACGCGTCCCCGTTTGCCTCCGTCGAAGTGAAGGCTCCCTCCTCCCGCTGAGCCAGTGGAGGCGGCGGGCCACTCCCCCGTGTGTGGCTCTCTAATCCCGACGGGGACCCCTAGACCAGGCTCCCCTCTGGCGGGTGAGGGGCGTGGGCCTGGACCGCCTGCTGCGGGGCAGCTTCTCTCGACCAGGTGAGCCTCGAAGGTTTCCTCTGAGGAAAAGATCCAACT
>NW_024424897.1:5227637-5307911 GCF_017311325.1 Ursus maritimus | reverse complement strand
TGCTTCTCAGCCCGGTTGGGAACTCGTTCAGCAGCTTGGGCAAGACCCTTCACCTCCCAGGATTTCAGTTCCCCAAAGGTCAAAGGGCCACAGGCATCCTGTTCTTGCCCAATCCCATCTCTTGGGCCTGAGACACCCATGGGTGAATTGCTGGAGATAGATACGGTTCTTTGGAGAGAAACTGGAGGTCAGTCAGGGCGGCACTGGAGACACAGAGGAGCCTGGGAACCAGGAGGTGAATGACAAGAATGAGGGGGGCAGAGCAGAGACCGTGGAGGTGAGGGGGGCAGGGGAAGAGGCAGCACGGAGGACAGAGGAGCCATTGTGCGTACTGGAACCGGGGCCAGAGGGCTTTGCCCTTCACCTCCCTCCCACAAGGCCCCCGGAGGCCGGATAAAGAAGCCAGCAGGCTGCCCCGCCTCCCCTCGCCCTGAGGCTTTCTGGTCAATCCCGCCCCCGCCTGGCCCGGCGACTCCAGGGGCTCAGGCCTGGGGCGCTGGAAGACAGGGACCCTGGAGCAGGCGAGCTTTCTCACCATGGACTCCTGCACAGCCAGGTCTTCCCTTTCCTGTGCCTCAGTTTCCCTCCAGACTCCAAGATTTAAAGCGGCGGCTCTTCAGGCCTGATTGAAGTGCCCTCCCGCGCGGGGGAGACGGGGAGGCTGCCCTAGCCTTTTCCGCAGCCACCTCCCTCCAAGGCTGAGATCTCGGGGAGCACCGCCCCGCGTCCCGCATTTTCCAGGCGCTTAATCCAGGCTTCGACCATAGCCTTCACTGGACGGGAAGAGAGAAGGGGCGGAGGAGGAGGGGAGAGTGGGCTGGCTCCCGCCCTCTGGCTCCCGCACGGAGCCTCCTCCTCCCGCCGCCGCTCGCGTCCCCGCATCGCGTGACCACGGCACTGCGGCTGCAGCGCTGCCCTCCCCTCCGCGTGCCGGATTCCTGGGGAGTGGGGATGGGGGGCCCCGGAGGTTCGAGACCGCGGCCGCGGCGCTGCGAGAGGGTGATGACGCCCCAGCTCCTTCCCCTCGTTCTTAGTTTTAGGGAGTTTCTCAACCCTGGAGCGCGTCGCTGAGTCACCTTCCCGGAACGCGCTCGGGACGCTCAGGACCCAGCCAGGGCCGCCGTGGGGCCTCACCAGGCGGAAGCGCGCACCACTGAGACGCGCGCCGAGCCGCGGGGCCCCGGGCCCGCGCGTCCCAGCCCGCGCCTCCCTCCCAGCCGGGGACCTCGGGCTCCGCCCCCCAGGTGCTGGGAAACGGGGCCGGGCCGCCCGCGGCCCCCGGAAGAGACCCCACGGAGGCATGCCCGACTTACGGGCGCCGCGGGACCTGCCTCCTCTCGGTTCTCAGGGGCGTTGCGAAGAGCGAGGTGTGTAGCGGCCGGTGGCGGCAGGTGTGGGCGCGTGCGCACGCAGAGGTCTGGGCCTGGACCACCGCCGCCCCCTACAGGGGGTGAGGTCTTTTCTAACTTTGGCCCCACCTGGTCAGGTCACCGAGTCGGCTTTGGCAACTTCCTCCTCCGGGTCTCCGCAAACAACCCCCCAGGGACTTAACTCGAGTTGGTCGCGGACACGTTCAGGTCAGGCCCTTGCCCCCGACACGTATATCACTCACCCACCCACCCACCCACACACACACTGACACACGCGTCCCCGTTTGCCTCCGTCGAAGTGAAGGCTCCCTCCTCCCGCTGAGCCAGTGGAGGCGGCGGGCCACTCCCCCGTGTGTGGCTCTCTAATCCCGACGGGGACCCCTAGACCAGGCTCCCCTCTGGCGGGTGAGGGGCGTGGGCCTGGACCGCCTGCTGCGGGGCAGCTTCTCTCGACCAGGTGAGCCTCGAAGGTTTCCTCTGAGGAAAAGATCCAACTTTTAAGGTTCTTGACAAGGCCCCCCTCCTCTGGACCGCAGCCCCCCGGCGGGTCGCCTGCCCTCCCGGGGGTGGGGGCGCCTCGTTGCCTCAGGCTCGGTGACTGCGCGGCTGAGCTGCGGCGCCAGGAAGCCAAAAATAATCCTTCGGGGGAGAACGCGCACGGCAGTAGAGACGCCTCGGCACAGAGGAGGGGTCCCCAGACGGGTCTGGGCCTCGAATTCCGTTGGGCTGGGGCGGGGCGCGCGATGGGGGAAGACCCCGAGGCGGGAGGTCGCAGCGTCCAGGGGCAGCCGAGGGTCTGCCCCGAGCTCTGAGCCGCGCGCGCCGGGCGCCCCACCCGGGACCTCCGACTCTGGGCGCCGCGGCGAGTTCGCGCGCGGCCTGCGCTGCGCGTTCACCCTCGCGCGCTGGGGACGCTGAGCTCGCGGCACGCCGCTGGTGGCCGGACCCGGGGCTCTGCGCCTTGCCGACTCCGGCCCCGCGGCGGCGCCGCCTTCTCGCCGGTCGCCCAGTCTGAGCGGCGGCGCGCGTGGCCGCGTCCCGGGACCCAGCCAAGCGTCTGCGCGTGGCCAGCCGCGGTCGCTGGCCGTGCGGAAAGCGGCGCGGTGATGCCGGGGGCGGGCAGGCCCAGGCCGCGCCAGGCGCCGGTTCCACCCCCGCGAGCGCGGGGAGCGCGGGGTGTGGCCAGGCCGGGCGCAGAGGCACAGCGCCCTCTCCGCACCGCGGCTCCTGGCGGCGAAGTTGAGCTAAAAGTTTGAGGCCAGAGGCGGAGAGGCTGTGCAGTCAGCATTAGTCCGGCGCTCCGGTTGTCGCTCAGACGCGGGGCCGAGCCCGGGACGAGCCGAGTTCTGCCCTAGGCCACTGTAGGGAACGGAGGTGGCACCTCCCCAGCAAACCGGACCGACTGGGTAGGGCCGCCCGCCCTGCCTTCTCGCGGCTCGTGGCTCCTAGGCGTCCACTCGGCGCTCCTCGGAGGGAGGCGGCGGCCGGCGGCGGGACTCGGGCTCAGTCCTCGCGCGACCCCGGCGCTGCTCCCACAAGCGAGGCGCGCGTCCCGGCAGCGCTACCGGGCTTTGGGAGGCGCGTGCGGCGACCCCCGCCGCTCTGGAGCTCGGGGTAGTGGACCCAGCCACCGGGCCGGCTCGGGGCTGCGATCGCTCGCGCCGAACTTCGTGCCCTGCGATGTCCGCTCAAGTTCTGGCATTTTTACGCAACTGCCTTCCCTCCCCCTGGCAGTCCCGGGGTGAGGAAGCTGGTGCGACCGAGAGAGCCGCGGGGCTCTGACTCATCGTCGGGCCGGAACCCGACGCCCCTGAGAGGAGAGCCCCCAGGAAGAGACCCTTCGCCTCTGCGGGTGGGGCCTCAGTTCTAGGACAGGAGCGCCCGTGGTGGCACTAGACCTCGGCTCTCTGGACCTCTCGGAGGACTAGGCGATGCCCGAGCGCGCGGGTCGCCGCGCGTGGTCCGAGGATCTAGCTGGGCGCTCCCCACCTCAGGGGGCCGCTCCGGACTCCGCCAGCGCTGTCTCCTCTCCCTCAGATCCCGCAGCCGCAGGGGATGACGCGGGTGCCTCCACGGCCCCGGCTCCGGGCGGGGAGGGCGAGCCCCTCAGCCGGCACCGCGACGCCCGCCTGGGCAGCACCGATAAGGAGCTGAAAGCAGGAGCCGCCGCCGCGGGCAGCTCCGCGACAGCGCTGGGGACGCCCTGGCAGCGGGAGCTGCGAGTCGAGGTTATGGATCCAGGTTTGTGGTCTCCCGGTGGGGAAGGGCTGTGTGTGGGGGGCGGTTCTCTTCCTCCCTTGCCGGGAAGAATGGGCTGAGTCCGCCGGGCCGAAGAGAGGGGCTGGGGACACTCGAAACACTTTTCCCGACGAAGCCAGAAGCTGGCTTGGCCCAGAGAGAGACCGGGGTATCGAGGGCACGGTGCTACCTCCTGGAGCTCCCCACTGGAGGCTGCTGCCTCCTGCCAGGCTCTGTTGGATCAGTTAGCAGGGGATTTCAGGCCCCACGTTTCCACCCCAGTACTCCTGTTGTGATCCACGGCCCCCTAGTGGCCGGTTGGGGACGCGGCCTTTGGGGCTTGTTTTTCCAGCGGGCGGCGCCAGGAGCCTGCTGCCCCGGCCCTGCCGCGTGCTGGTCCTGTTAAACCCGCGCGGAGGCAAGGGCAAGGCGCTGCAGCTCTTCCGCAGCCACGTGCAGCCTCTGCTGGTCCAAGCCGATGTCTCCTTCACGCTCATGCTAACTGGTGAGTGCCTCCCCGAGGGGTTGCAGGGAGCACCCCCTGCCAGCGCCCCCCAGACCCCTGTGGCCACCCTGTCTCTCCGCAGAGCGGCGGAACCATGCACGGGAGCTGGTGCGGGTTGAGGAGCTGGGGCGCTGGGATGCGCTGGTGGTCATGTCTGGAGACGGGCTGATGCATGAGGTGAGGCCCGCGGGGAGGGACTGGGTGTGGGGCTGGGGGACCTGCTACCCAGGCTGAGCCCCCCACCCCCACCCCTGTGCTCCACCAGGTGGTGAACGGGCTCATGGAGCGGCCAGACTGGGAGACTGCCATCCGGAAGCCCCTGTGTAGCCTCCCAGCTGGCTCTGGCAATGCACTGGCAGCTTCTTTGAACCATTATGCTGGGTGAGAGCCTAGGGTCAGAGTGGGCCTCAGTTTCCCCTCAGTGCCACTCTCCTGCCAGGTTTTCTTTTCTGAGTTCCCATATACTGGCGTAACCTCTATTCCCTCTTCTCTGGAGCCTCTGCTCTCAGTTCTGGGGCCCTCTCTGGGTGACTCCAGCTGCTCCATCTGTCATTTGACGCCCTAGGGACCCAGTGTCACTCTGCCTGCCACAAGTCCCCAGGCAGAGGAAGGGGCAGATGCGTGAGGCCTCCTGCCCGGCTCCGTCTGACCTCTCTCCCCTGCAGCTACGAGCAGGTGACTAATGAGGACCTCCTGACCAACTGCACGCTGCTGCTGTGTCGCCGCCTCCTGGCGCCCATGAACCTGCTGTCACTGAGGACAGCCTCAGGGCTGCGCCTCTTCTCCGTGCTGAGCCTGGCTTGGGGCTTCATCGCCGACGTGGATCTGGAGAGTGAGAAGTTTCGGCGTCTAGGGGAGATGCGCTTCACTCTGGGCACCTTCCTGCGCCTGGCGGCCCTGCGAGTCTACCAGGGCACGCTGGCCTACCTCCCTGCAGAAAGGGTGGTCTCCCAGGTGCCCGCCCCCCCTGCCGTGGAGCGCCAGGATCAGCAGGGTCCCACGGATGCCCACCTTGTACCCCTGGAGGAGCCGGTGCCCCCGCACTGGACTGTGGTCCCGGAGCAGGACTTCGTGCTCGTGCTGGCGCTGCTGCACTCCCACCTGGGCAGCGAGATGTTTGCGGCCCCCATGGGCCGATGTGCGGCCGGCACCATGCATCTCTTCTATGTGCGGGCAGGCGTGTCTCGGGCCATGCTGCTGCGCCTCTTCCTGGCCATGGAGAAGGGGAGGCACATGGACTATGACTGTCCCTACTTGGTGTACGTGCCTGTGGTTGCCTTCCGCCTGGAGCCCAAGGACGGGAAGGGTGTGTTTGCTGTGGATGGCGAGTTGATGGTCAGCGAGGCTGTGCAGGGCCAGGTGCACCCAGACTACGTCTGGATGGTCAGTGGCTGCATGGAGCCCCCACCCAGCCAGAAGCCTCAGCAGGGACCACCTCCAGGCGAGCCCTTATGACTCCGTGGGCCTTGCTGTGCCTTAGCCTACTTGGTCAGCTCGGAGCTCAGGGACCCTCCACAATTTTCCCCCAGGACCGGAGGGCCTGTTCACAGCTCATGTGGTGGGGAGGAGGACCCCTGAAGATGGTGGGAAGGTGGAGGCTGTGCTTTGGAAGAACAGGCTCTGCCTAGCAAAGGCCAGAACGAGGTTCTGGGCCAGCCCTGCTGGTTAGGCCTCCCTGCCTATGGAAGCCACTCCCGCTTTGTTTCTGGGAGCCCAACCCAATGAATCAAATACAAATAAAGTGACATTCCCACCCTACTGGTCTTATCCTAGGTGTTGGGGAGGGAGTGGGTCTTGATCCTGCCAGGGCTCTACAACTTCCGGTTAGCGATGCCCAGTGGTGGGCCTTGGATTGGCCAATGCATGATACTAAGTTCTGGTGTCATTTTGGTGGTGAGCACAGGACCAGGGCTAGTCCAGGCTTTTTTTTTTTTTTTTTTTTTGCAGGGGTTAGGGTCCTGCCCCAATGACTGTACCACCTGTGGCCTGGGAGAAGCCAGGGAGCTCCGCCAACTGCCTAACCCCACGTGGAAGACAAACTCAGGGCTAGTATGTCTTACTTAGGGCCACACGGCCAGCTGGTCTCACTGAGGAGGGAAAAGGTCTCTGATTTCAGGGGCATTAGGGAAATGAGCAAGAAGCAACAAAGTCACGATGGCAGGCCGTTGTTCCCTCTTGGAAAGGAGTTGTTATCCCTGCAGTGAGGGCTCTGGGGCTCCCCCAGCCTCCTCTGTCCTACCTTGCCGGGTCCTCCTGGGGCGGGAGTTAAAAGGAAGCAGCAGGGAGGGGCGGATACCAGGCCCCCAACCTGGTAACCATTTTGGCTTAAAGGCCAGGGCAGGTGCTTCTATGCGGGACCCCCTCCCCAGCATCTGGAGGAATGGAACACAAGCCCTGCCCCCGAACAAGAGCGCGGACCCCGAGAAGGAGAGCCCGGCTCCCAGCCCCCAGGACGCCCGCGACTGTAGATGCAAGGCACAGACGCGGAGTGGCTGGGGTGGAAGGTGCTGGCGCCGTGAACCTTCCCAGCAGCGCGGAGGGACGGTGAGGTGCCCCGGAGGGCAAGAAAGGCAGCAGAGCCCAGAGGAACGGCAGAGGCAGGTTTAATGGCGCCACCTAGTCTGTTTTGTACATTGTAATGAGCCAAACAAAAAAAATGCAAGTAAAAAAAAAGTTTAATCACACAGCACTTTATACAGATATCTTAAGCAGTAGGCATTCACATCTCCACATGAACAACGCACTGGGAAGCACAGCCCCACCAGCCACTCTGGATGGTTCTCAAACAAGATCCGGACTCAGGGCTCCACGTGCCGCGGCTCGTCCCTCCCGCGGCTGCGGCCCGCCGGTGCTCACGGCACAGGTGTGCAGCCGGCTTAAGGCGGACACGACGCATCATGCTTTGGCTTCTTTTTTTTTTTTGTCTTTTTTTCTAATAAGAGTTAATATCTTTGCTTTTGAGATTTATTTTCTTTCAACCTTAAATATTACATACATACACCAAAAATTACATAGCTGCAATGTGCTCAACAGCATCCTCTTAACCTGGAGCTTCACATTATCAAAAGCTTAGAAAACTTGTAAACCTCTGGGCCTGTCTCTGCGAGGGAGGAGAACCCGTCGGCCCCCTCTCTCTCCCCGGATGGAGCCTGCAGAGTTTGTAAGCGACGGGAGGCCGCGTGGGGCTGGCGCCTTCCTTCCATGTTCAGTGAGCTACGGGCCACCTCCCGGGGTTAGCATTTGATAGCGGGAGGGGCAGAGTGTGCGAGAGAGGCCCTAGCACTGGCCCCGGCCTTGTGCGTGCTGCTGCTTGGCCTCCTGGGGCCCCGTGGTGGGGCTGAGCAGGGAGCGGACCTGCGGCGGGCCCAGCCCAACGGGCGAGGCCAGAATGCCAGAGCAAGGCACCTACCGCTGTTTTTCCAGCAGCTCCCCGGTCCTCATTCCGTGTCACATGGGAGGGCCGCCACCTCTCCTGCGTGTCCCCCTGAACCCAGCCTGGTCCCAACCTCTCTTAGAGAGCAAGTTCAACAGGCCTGAGGGTTATCCTGTGGGAAATGGTCCAGAGCAGAGCCAGGAGTTGGTGACAGCAGCTACAACTCCCCAGCTGGGGGGACAAGGGAGGGCCGGTGGCGGTGGCAGCAGGGGGGCCTGGGAACGGGGAAGCTACAGGGGTGCTGGAGAGGTTGACAGGGACTGGGGGAACTGCTGGAGCAACCCACACTTCATGCAAGGCACATCCACTCGTCCTGCTGCTGGGCTGCACGGTGCACGGGCCCAAAGAGAACCCCCATGTCAGGCCCTAGAAAGACCCCACCTCTGACCCGAGATGGGGACAGCAAGGGAGCAAGCGCTGGGACTCTCTGCCTGGGTGACAAGTGGAAAATCAGCAACAGGTTTCAGATTCTCTTCGCCACAGGGGACCGGCCTGTTGAAAGATTGCTTCGGCAAAGAAACGGCAGCATCTCAAGAAACTTCTTCTTGCACTTCAGCATCAAACTCACCTTGGGGAGAGGGCAACGAGGGGCTTTGCATTGGGGACAAAGGAGAAAACGGGAAGACGGGCGATTCCAGGGGAGGGAGTGAGCGGGCAGCAGCTGGCCTCTCCCCACGTGATGTTCCTTCCTCGAGGGCAGGCGGCTACTTGTCCTCTGTGCCCTCAGGCATGCCCGCCTCCAGCAGAGCGGCTCGGAACTGCGTCAGGACACCCCGGATGCTCTTGATGAAACCCTTAGACAGTGGGAAGAGAGGGAAGCCGATGTCAGGGTAGCCGCTCTTCTCGGGCAAGAAGCTCCGGTAGCTCTTTCTCCGCTTCTTTGGTTTGACGCTGGGTGGCGCCGGGGCGTCTGGCGCGGCCTCCGAAGTCTGGTCTGTGCGGTCCCTGCTAGCTGAGGCCAGGCCCTGGGCACCGCCCTCCGAGTCTGAGCCCTGGGAGGCCTCTCCGGGGGCCAGCCCTCCGTCCTCAGGTTCTTCTCGGCCGTAGTCGGAGAGCTCGGCCACAGCAGGCGGCTCCGGGGAGCTGCTGTCCTTGGGGATCCCGTTGGGCAGCGCCTGGGCCCTCTCCAGCAGGGCGTGCGTTTCCAGCCAGGACTCGATGCGGTTCACCAGCCGCCAGCCACCAGTACGGAAGTGCTGCCGGATCTCCTGCTCGAAGACCTCGGGGGGCCGCCGCACCAGCTGGGTCATGGACTGCACCACGCGGATGAGCGCCATTTCGTTGTAGCAACGACTGTTCTCGTACCCCTCCTGCAGGCCCCGGTCGCTGTCGAAGCCTGCTTCATTGTAGTACGGTTCATTCACCAGGATTAGACCTGGGGGGGCAGGGGATGGGGGGAGCCCATTAGGACTGGCCTGAGGACCCCTACAGGTGGGACGTGGAGGACATAAAGGCCAGTGTCACCGCACCCTCCGGCAGCTCTCCCCGCCACCGCCCCCCACCCTGCCCACCGTACCTTGGATGGAGATGAGCACCTGGAGAAGGCTGGATTTGCTCGTCCACCTCTCCGTCCCCTGAAACACACACAAACAGCACGATCACCTCTGTCCCAGACACCTGCCCGCGACCAGCTGTCCTTCCACCCGGGCTGGGTGTTGGCACTGTACTCACCTTTCCAATCCAGGTGCCCAGCAGGCTGACACACACCTTCCCATTGTCATACAGGTTGGGGTTCAGGCGGCCACTGCACTGGGAGAGGTAGCAAAAGTGGGGGGGCACGGCCGGGTAGATGTTGGGGAGCTGGATGTCAAACAAGTAGAGGCCATCCTCGTAGGGGGTGCGAGTGGGGCCCTTGATTAGGGCCGAGAAGAGGTCCTGCAGGGAGGGAAGGCTGGGGTTGGTGGGGGCTTCTGCACATGATGGCTGTGTGGATCCGAGGGGGGTGGGGGGAGAACAGCACCCAGGGATTCCACACACACCAGCTACGGAGAAGCTAAATGGAAACAACTCTGTGTGAGCCTACGCGGCATCTTTTAACTCCTGGGATAAATGGAATTATCCAAACTCGGTTTTATTTTACCAGGTGTTTTTCATCGTAAATCATTACTTTTAAGTCTGACTCCTTAAAACACCTGCCTGACCTCCACTCCCTCCCAGGCCAGTAACAATTACAACTAGTCAGAAGATGAAAGAACATTCCAGGGTGGCAAGGCTACACTCGCTTTTAGGGAACCAGAGGGACAGAGGATCTGGAACTCCAGTGGAAATGCTGGCAGACCACCAAACAAACTCAGGTCATTAAGTCATCGGGGAGACTCCCCACAGATGTTCGAAACCTGTGTATCAGGCGTGGGGGGGGTGGCATCAACTGCTGAGAGCAATGCGTGTGGCACTGCGTGATGTAAAAACAGCGAGGGCAGAGGACTGACTGGAAGGACGGAATCCTCTCATGCATGTTTTATTGGTGCCACCCTCGGGCCTCAAGATAAGTACTACTTCCCTGTCCCTCCAAGTGAGACTTGGAAAAAATGCCATTTCCTTCTTCTCTCAGCAGAGCTGAGACAGGTTGGAATTTTCAAAAGTTTTACTAAAACTCAAGAAAAAGCAAAAGTGTCACTAAGAACCCTGAGCAGCGGGGGTGGGGGGCGGGGGATGGGGTAACTGGGTGACGGGCATTAAGGAGGGCACGTGATGGAATGAGCGCTGGGTGTTACATACCACTGACGAATCACTCACCTCTACCTCTGAACCTAATAATGCACTCTATGTTAACTGAATTTAAATAAACAAAATAAAGAGGGGTGTCTGGGTGCTCAGTCGTTAAACGTCTGCCAGGGTCCTGGGATCGAGCCCCATGTTGGGCTCCCTGCTCAGTGGGGAGTCTGCTTCTCCCTCTCCTGCTCCCCCTGCTTGTGTTTCCTATCTCGTTGGCTCTCTGTCAAATAAATAAAATCTTAAAAAATAGATTAATTAAATTAAAAAAGGAAAAAAAAAAAAAAAAGAACCCAAGCAGCGCCTCTCTTCTGTCCTGTGGCCCCTCTGACCAGGGCTGGGCTGCAGCTGGGGCCCGGGTCAGACTCCAGTTCAGTGTCTCGCACAGCGCACAGCAGGGGCCTGGTGGAGGTGTTGACCAAATGGGTGACAGATGGACCGGGCTGGCCTGTGCCTGGAACGAGGAAGTACCCACACCGCCTCCAGCAGCATGACTCAACCCCAGGCCGCGGAGAGAGGAGTGGAGAATGCAGTGGGCCATGGCCACGTGGGGGGTACTAGTCTGTAGCCAAGAGAATGAACTAGATCAAGACGCACCAACACCAAGGCCTCAAAAATGACCCCACTGAGTAAAAAAGCAACTACAGAGGACGTGTATAATGAGGGCTGTTCACGTAAGACAAGTCACACAAGATAACGTTCCTGGTGACGCAGGAGAATGAGAAATTACAAAAAAAGGTCTTCTGTAGTGAGACCCAAAACTCCTAAAGTCATGACGCCTGGGGGCTGGGTGAGGACTGGTCAAGGGCAACGTTCGCTTTTTCTGTAATGTTCTAATATTTCAAAAAAAAGAGTACTCAGGTAATAATTGTGTACTTTAAAACTATCTTTTAAAAGGAAGTGGGACTCTTCCCCCTCCCCCGACTGAGCCTGTCTCCTGCCCTGTGAGGGGTGTGGGTGGCCTCTCAGGTGCTGCTCAGTCCTGGGGCTCCAGGAGCCCGAAGCCAGCTGCCTCCGGGGCACCAAGCGCCCGCACCAGCCCGCTCCCAGCTACTTGCCATTCTATCCTCGAAAGTCTTGACCATGATGCCATCGGGCAACGAGGTAGCCAGCAGCGCCATCTCCTTCCGCACTGTGCTGAAGAACTTCTTGGCTTCCGGCGGCTGGAACTCAATTTTCTTAAAAGAGTGATTTGCTAGAAGGGGAAAAAAGAAGGGTCAATCCCTAACGCCAAGACCCGAGAGCTCTACCTGGAAAGATAGCTGCCGCCCTTGGGAAGCATGGGCCTGGAGGGAGCAGCTGCTGGGTACGCCCCCCAGGCAGGCGAGTAACCCCACACGCTTCGCACCCACTAGCCGGGCATCCGCCCCAGTGACCACACTGGGGAAATGGTTTCCTCCCCTCAGACGGCAGCTGGGTGCTGGGAGGGGACTGGCACAGACGAGGTGAACTCACAGGGCGCGAACTCCAGCACTGAGAAGACCTCGCCCTTTGCACTGGTGAAGGTGACTCCAGGCTTGCCGCCGCACTGCTGACAGAGCACCGGGGTCTCGCTGGGCCACTCGGCCTTCACAGGTGACTGCCCTTCGGGCTTGTCCTCCTTGCGCTCTGTGTCCGGCATTGCCTCCATCTTCTCCTCCTCTGCAATGGCCACATTGTCCAGAGTCTTCTTGAGATTTTCCTGCAGTTTCTTGATGTCATCTAGAAACTTCTTCTCCCGAGTGGGTTTCTCAGGCTCCACGGTGGGGGAGGTGGGGGAGCCTGTCAGAAGCTGTTCCACGGTCATGTTCTTGAGGCTCTCCAGGATCTTGATGGCCTCCTTCAACTCCCGGAAGCTCTTTGGGGGCCCGTCCTTGCCAGCCTTCTCCATCAGCCCAGCCACGGGTGCAGCCATGGCCACAGCCCCCTGAATGGCGGCCGTGGCAGCCTCTTCGCTGATCACCACCCCCTTGTCCTCTTCCGGGGCTGCCGGCTGCTCGGTAGGTGGGATGGGGGGCTCCTCGATCTTGGGGTGCTCCTCCTCCACCAGCCCGTTGTCGGTCTCCCAGCTGTCACTGTCGTCTTCCCACTCATCCGAGGACGCCCCGCTGGTGCTGCCTTCCACCGAGTCGTAGTCTGACTCCTCGATCTCGGACTCAATGTTGTACAGGTGCTGGGGGCAGACGGGCACAGGCGGTTCAGAGGCTCTGCCGGGCTCCGGGGCGGACCCCGACCCTCAGAGCTGACGGTGACGGGGTGCACTGAGGCCTCATCAGGCCCCTTCCACCCTTTCCCCCTTTCCTGCTCTGGACTCTGCAGCTGGGCCTCTCCGTGTGAGGTGGCCCCTGGGTCTCTGGGAGGTGCCTCTGCCTGCCCCACACCTGCCGCAGGGCTTGAAGTCCCAGCCAGCAGCCAAGGGCTGTTCCAGCCTCCTCTGCCCCTGTGTGTACTGGCCACCATAAGCCCTTGGTGGCAAACCCAACCCTACCCTGAGGATTTGGGTCAGCCACCTCTGTGCGGCTGCGCCGGGAGCTGAGAACATGCGATAGGACGGGGAGGCTCGGCAGAGCTGGCCTGCGTCACATCTTGTTCCCGTATTCCTGGAATGGCCGCCCGGACCAAGGGGTGAGCCACTCCCTCCCCCACCCCCTGAAGGGGCCAGGAGAGGGGAGTTGGGAAGTAAGGATCAGCTCAAACAAGGGAGCAAAGAAATGGTACTGAGAACACCTTAGCTGCTCAGAACCCACCAGCAGGGGCTGGGACTGGGGCCAGCTCTTCTCCTTTCTCTTCCTGATCTGGGGAAGTTTTCCTAGAAGTGTTCAGGGGAAAGGCTCTATCTCCTAGAGGAAGTAACCTGTGTTTCTCAGCGTAGTGAGATGGGGATGCGGGCAAACCCGGAGGGCTTGTGACAATCTGCACACACCTGGCAACCTGGGGAGCCTGCCGGGAGGGGCAAGACTAGGGGCCAGTGTGGGCTGCCCCTCTGCTTTCCTGCCTCCCACCCCCACCCCAGAGCTTGGCATGTAATACCCCCTTCCTCTCAGGCTCTCCCTGAGATCAAAACACCCAAAAGAAGACACCCTCACCAGGAAGATGTGAGAGCCTGTCCTCCTGTCCCTTGAGCAGGGACAGGGGATAGGCCATGGCTCCCAGCCCAGTTGCCCCAGCTGTGAGCCAACTGGTCTGGGCAGGGGCTCACCTGGGGCAGAATGATGGTCTTTGAGTTGTCAGCCCACACCACCTCCACCTTGCTGCTGACGTCCACACGGGCCACCTGGCCGACTGATGGCTGCAGGACAAACAGGACAGACAGGGTCAAGGGAGCAGCTGAGTGGTGAGGGCCAGAGCACCTCCAAAAGGGAGCCCTGGCAATGGGTGACAAGGGTGAGGCCGTGAGAAGGGAAGGGACGTGGGTGCCAGCCAGAGGCCACATGTGGTGAGCAGCTCAAGTGTGGGACCCTCCAGTTCCAACATGGGCGGTCGAGGATACAAGCCCCTACTAACTCCTTTCCTTTCCTACTCCTAGCATTCTCCTCTCACCGGACTTCCTGACACTCTCAGGATGGGATCCCTGCATGGGACATATTTTCCTACTCTTCCTCTGCTTGACCCCATGCAATGTTCCCATCCCCTCACCAGGGCCCACCTCAGATGCCACCTCCCCAAGCCTCTCCTGTGCCCTATAACACTCAGGACAGTTGAACTAAATGGAGCCACCAGGGCTCAGGGAGCAGCTATGTGAAGCCTGATCCTGACCAGCAGGCGAACCCTTGGGGAGGCGGTCAGGCAGCTCTCCCGGGGAAGGCCCTTGAGCTAGATGTGGAGCCCAGAGGACCTGCAGGTCTGGTCTCCTGGAGCCACCTGGTGGCATCTCCAGGGACTGCAGATGCTGCACGAGAGGCCATGCAGGGGGGAGGCGGAGCAGGGAGACACCCCCCAAACTGGCAGGGAGCCACACCTCATCCTCCTTGTGAGGCGCTCCATCCTCAGTATTGCCAATGCGGATGACGATGTCGGTTGTGCGGAACCGGAAGTCAGGGTGGTCAGCAATGTCGTAGACGCTCACATCTTCCTCTTCTCCAATCAGCTGGGGGATAGGATGGGTTGTCACGAGCCCAGGGGGCTTGCACCCAGCCCACCGTGAAGAAGCGAGGGCCGCACATACTCACCTCCACGTCATCCCCACTTGGCCGCAGCTTGAACCACTTCACCATGCAGGTACGGCCCACGTGGTCCCCAGACTGCACCACACCATAGACGGCGGGGTCTGGACAGCTCTGGACTGGGGAAGCAGAGGAGGGAACGTCTAAGGAGCCCTGGTGGTGCCGCCCGCCACCCGACATCTCAACCGCGGCAGGGCACATAACCCCGATGCTCTTTGGCGAGGCTGGGGGAGGCCAGAAAAGGCTGTCCCAGGACTGGAACAAGTGAGTCACCTTCCAAGGGGGAGTCTCCTCCCTGCCCCCGAGACCCCTGGCCCACCCTTCCCAAGCCTGGCCCAGGCCCTCAGCCGGGCGGCCTTCTGGAGCCAGCACTACCTCGCTTGTCCACCACGAAGTCTCCGGGGCAAAATTCGTTGTTGTCCAGGTGATGCACGGGAAAGAGGTCGTTGGAGCGAATGTTGCACTCCACGGAGCCGTCCTGCCACATGACGTCTGCCGAGGTCATGGTGGTCACCACCTCCACGGCCACCCTGCAGGTGCGGCGCAAGCAGCCAGCCAGGCCACACAAAACAGGTGGAAGGAAGAGAAACAGGTCCACATGTGCTCACCCACACCTTCTGTGCCCAGCAGCCTCTGAGAAAGGTCTCATCTGGGAGAGCTCAGTGAATGTGGTCCCAGAGGCCAGACTCGGGCCGGTGCCACCATGCCACCTGCTGCCCCACTCCCAGATCTCTCCTTCCCACCCAGGCCAACCCCAGGCACCTATATCACCTCGGCTGGGTGCCCCCGAGCCTGCAGAGGGCTTGCAGATTGGGCGTGCATGTGCGTGTGTGCACGTGCGTGTGCGTTGTGTGTGTGCAGGCGCCAAAGGGACAGCCTCAGCTGGACACTCGGCCAGGAGGGAAAGGGTGCCCTCTGGGTTTACCTGTCCCCCGGCTTAAAGTCACGAGTGATTTTATTCTTCTTCCGCTTGTGTTTTCGCTTTAAGTTCTTGATGGACAAGGGGATGCTCTTTTTTCTACTTGTGCCGCTGCCACTCTGGGAGGAGGTGGTGGAGCTGGCAGAGGAGGTCACTGAGCTGGTGTCATCCGTGTCATCAGCAGCCTCATCATCCGCGTCCTGCTCTGCTGAGTGCAGCCTGTCGTCGCCACCTTCCTTCAGCAGGAAGGGAGGCAGCTGCTCCCCCACGTCCTGGGCCTCCTCTGAGCCCTCGTCATGCATTTCCACCGGGCTGGCGGACCCATCGGGCGTCTCCTCGGGGCTGACAGACCCCGTTTCACTCTTGGCTTTGGCCCCTCCTTTCTTTCCCAGGTCCTCCACGGAATGGTCTTTGGAGCATTGGGTGTCCGGGGTGCAGGACATGATTCTCACAACCTGCTTCTTCAACAGGCGCTTCACCTGAGGGCAGAGCAGGGAGGACCGGGGCTGTGGAGCCGCAGGGCCACCAGGGCCCCACCCTGGGCATGTGGGACACCAGGCAGCCTGGGGGGAGGGGGGCAGCTATACACACCTAGGTGGCCTGCAAGGGTGATCAGGGCTGCCCCCCAAGGCCTAAAGCACAGACTGTCCTTCCTGGCTGTGGAAATAGCTCAAGGCCAGTTCCTCAAACGCCCACCGATCCCAACCCCAAGGACATACCTTCTTGGCCATAGAGCCCTCCCCCTGGGCGCAGTGTTTTTCTGGACATTCACAGGCAATCTTGGCCGGCTCTACCTTGGCTGGGAAGACATACAGACAGCGCTCCCCAAGCTGCCGCTGAGCATGGTCAAAGCATCCGAGACGCTTCACCCTGGGAGGGAGAGGAGAAGTGGGGACGGGGCCGAGGATGATCTCAGCCCCCCCCCCCCCCCACCGCCGCATCTACGACTCTGGCCCAGAGACTTGCTCAGGGCACGCCGCTGGCGTTGCTGGAGTGGGCACGCTGGAGCCACTCACCTGCCTAGGTTTTCCTGGGTAATGACAGAGGGCGGGGGGCTGACGCTGTCCGTGCCCCCTGGACAGAAACTCTTGGTGATCCATGTGACTTTTAGCTCTACAACCTGCACCTGGGGATGGTGGGTGGGACAGGGCCTTAGTCAGCAGCTGAACAGCTCTCTTAGTTAAGCAGCTGCCCAGAGCCCACCTGACCTCCAGAGCACAAAGTGGGTCATCATAGCACAGCCCCAAGGATGACACCCCCAGAGCAGGCTCCACTTGTGACATCTAGTCTCACCCCAGGGATCACCACCATCAGGGCCCAGCGGATCTGCCCCTCCCCACCGTCCCACCTTGCTCCGTCTGGGTCGGTCAGGCGAGGGGTCATCTGCCCAGCAGTCACCCCATGACCACACCCTGGCTTCCCTTTATTCAGAGCCCTTTCAGATCAGCAGGGCTAAGGAGCAGGGCTGAGCCCTCGGAGCCGCCGACGAAGGAGTGCGCAGAAGCTCGGCTCCAGGGCGTGACGGCTGAGGACACGACCCCACCCCAGCCCCTACCTCTTCTACCACCACTCGGAATTTGCTTTTGGTGCTCAGCACAGGCTTGACCCCTGACAGCCACTGGACGCTAGAGAAGATCTTGGCGGGGCCAATGAGTACCTGGCCCGGGTAGAAGCCATAGGAATCATCAAAGAAGAGACCCTGCAGGGTTTGGGGCCAGAGGAAAAGTCCTTGTGAGTGGCGCCTCCTGGGCCGGTGCTCTCTGCATCCACCCCTTCCCTCACCTCACACCTGCATGCTCCCCACCCCCCCATGCTGACACAGACCCCAGGGCTCCAGAGCAGCGCCTCTCAAACCGAAAGCGCATATAAATCACCCAGAGAGCTCATGCGGAATGCACATCTGACTCCTTCTAACACACTCTCAGGCCATGTGTTGTTGGTCAAGGGTGACACTTCGAGGGCTCTAGAGGGCAGTAGTTCCCAAACCTGTTTGACCTTGTGACCCCCACCCCACATACTTATTATAAATGGTCCCTCCTGACTGTTCTAATGCATCACAGTGTAACAACACAGTGCACAGACTCTGACGCTGACGAATGGCTATTTTTTAAAGGATGAGATCAAGTTAACAAAATGCAAACAAAAGTTCTAATCCCTTCTGCTTACACCCAGACTTTGTGCCCCCCCCCCCCCCCACCGGAGGAAATCACTCTGCCGAGAAGCAGCACTTGCTTAGCCCGCACTGGCGCCAAGCTGTTTGCTAAGCAGTCCTCCTTCCTGTCCCCCCAAGAAGCCTGCCTGGGTGGAGCACACGTACAGAGTCGCTGACATGGGGGCACACATCGTAGAGCTTGGCGCCATCTTCTGTGTTCATGGAGCACCTGAAACAGCGAACAGGGGCTCGGTTTGCTGGGCACAATGACAGAGTCTCAGGGGAGGCGCGGCCGCCAGGACACACTGTGGTGCTGACCAGTATCCAAAGGAGTTATTCAGAGGCATCGATATGCCGGCAGGCCCGAAAACGGGGTGACTCACCACCCCCCCACAGCCCAGCCTCCGCACTCGTACAAGCAACTCCCCCAAAACAAACGAGACCCTAACCCATACGGAGTGCTCACTACCATTAACAAGTGTCTTTCCTAGCAGACACTCTCAGTGAGGCCAGGGCGAATGGAGACCAGCCCAGGGTCAGGCCCGGCGCGCCTACAGCACAGGTCATCACAGGCCCTGGGAGAAAACACCGTCGTCGGCCCCCTCCCCGGGCGGCCCCTGCCCATCGCGGCCCCGTCCGCTGCGCCGCGTACCTGGCGCCGTTGGACAGCTTCAGGATGATCTGGTTCTTCAAGTCGTAGACCTTCCCCAGCCAGCAGTCATAGGCAATGTAGTCCCCGTACATGAAGGGCTGCAGACCAACGGAACGAGGGTGTGAGGGACGGCAGGTGACACTGGTGTGCAGCGCGCCCATTCCTCGCTGCCCCGAGACACAGGAGGAGGGATCCAGACGGCTTCCTGCCTGGGCCAGTCGGCCACTGGCCTAAGGAACCGGCTTTCCCCCGAGAGTTCTGTGCTGCACCCCAGCTCCCTTTCCCAGGGTGGAGGCGGCGGCGGCATGGGGCTGCCACGTGGCAACGAGAGAGTCGTGCGGGGGCCTCGGGGCCTCCAAGGACACAGGACCCTTGGGTGGGAGTGGGCTATGGAGGCGGCAGGTGGATGGTGGTTAATGGACAAATAAGTAAAGTGATAACTAATTAATTAACTGAGGCCATCGAGAGCCCAGCTCCTCGCTGTTGGGGAGGGCGCTCACTGATACAGAAAGGCGGAAGGAGAGGAACTCACATATTTTCCTGTACGTGTTAGAAGAGGCACTGACAAACGCACACGTGCCTACGTGTGTGCGCACATGCGTCCCAGTGCCGCCCCAACGGGCCCCATAGCAGTGAGCACACCTAGCATACACCCGGATCTTGGTTTCTAAAATACTGTTCTCCTCTGAACAGAACAAAGGCTCTTTGGACAAATGATTCCAGGGCTGGGTCAGGAAAGGTAGAAAGTAAGAAAGTGCTTAAAAAGAAAAAAAGAAAAAAGAAAAAAAAAGATGGGGGTATGTCAAAGGGACACGGATGTCAGCTCGAAGGGGCTCTTACTGGCCCAATCTGGGAAAATTTAAGCAACAAAACAAATAATGGTACACATGGGTTATAACCGATTGGACAAAACAGGAATCTCTGAGTCCACACAGATGTTAAAAATGAATGAATAAATGAATGAGACTGAAGGAGCAGCTCCTCCACACAGAACACCGACTCCTGAAAACGAGGAACACCGGCTTCATACAGCTGCCCTCAGTGACCGTCAGAGCACTGGCTGCCTCGGGGGCGGGGGGTGGCTAACAGAGGCCGGGCCCGCGGATCGGGGTTTCACATGTGACAGGTTATTGGCGCAATCCCGGAGCATCTCCTCACGAAGCAGAATCACTTCCAAAGGCGTGAGAGGCGACTTCATGGGGATGTGTGGCGACACCAACATGACAAGGACCAGAGTGAACAACCCCACCCCACCCCCACCCCCGCTGTGGCCACTGGACATGCGGGCCAGGAAGGGCTCAAGGTGTCGCTGGGCGGTCCTGCTGAGGATGCAGGTGCCTGAGTCTGGTCGGGAGGTGACATCACAGAGCTCCAGGCTCAGGGTCAGCCAGTGGAATGTACCAGGGTGTGGAGGACAAAGCAAGACTGGGGAGCCGTTCCAGATGAGGAATCAAAGAGCTGACAATGAAATGCAAAGTGTGTTCCTGAATGGAATCCTGGATCAGAGGGGGAGAAAGGATATTGCTGGGACAGCTGAACAGGGTCTGTGGACGGGACAGCAGCGCACCAGTGCTGACTTCCTAAACTGGGGGCCGAGCGCTCCTGTCTGCGGGAAGTCCACACTGTAGTGTTCAGGGGCCACGGGGCATCTGTCTGTAGCCTGCTTCCCAGTGTTTCAGAGAGAAGAGCAGGGAGCGAGAAGGAAATGTGGGGAAGGGAGGAGGAAGGTGACAGGGCAAATGGAGGCAAAGGCGCACAGCCAAAGAACCCGATGACGCAGGGAGCACAGGAACTCACAGCTTTTCCCGAGCTTGAAATCACTTAAAAAAGAAATTAAGGAAGAAATTTGTTTTTCAAAAGGGAGCATTAGAGAAGAAAGGAAGCGAGGTAATGAAAACCACACCAGCAAACTACGCTGGACGCACAGGAATGTGTCCCGACCTCACGTCGCAGTAGCCTTCTCTCAAGAGGCGCCACTCGGGCACACACAAGCGCGGCCGCCACTGGGGCCTGCCCGCGAGCTGGGAAGGAGCAGCACTGGTGCGCGGGCGCCCACCGGAGAGCCGGGGGGACATCCGAATAGGCGGGCGGGCGGGGCTGCTCACCCAGATGTGCTGCAGGTCCTTGCTGTTGACGGGGTAGATGATGCAGTTGGTGCCGATGAGCTTGACGGCACAGTCGATGCTGACGTCTATCACGGTGCCACACTGACTGTCCTGGGGAGGAGAAGGCATCCAGGCCCAAGCAGGCGTACAGCGCCAGCCAGCAGGGGAGACCCGGCCCAGACAATCCCCAGGCCACCCCCGCACCAAGACTCACGGTGGATCGCATGTGCCGGACCACGTCCCGGGGCACCACGGAGCGGTCCTCTAGTTTCAGCTGAGAAAGAGAACACGGTGTGACACAATAGCCTCTAACGTCGCTATAAGCTGCATTTTCCTCCCAACTTCTTACCCAGGTGTTGACATGCATACAGCCGAACGCACAAATCCCAAGTGCGGCTTCGGCGAGCGCCACACACCGCTCTGATCGCACCCAGACCGAGAGGCCGAACTGCAGGCACCACCTCCCCCTCCAAAGGCAAACAGTAGGATGATGAAGGTAACTGCAACCACATGGAGAAGGGGGGCTAAATGGCAGTTCGCAGAAGGCCTCATTTAAACGAACAGTTCCACAGCCCCTCATACAGCAAAGCACTTTGCCAAGAGTGAAATCCTTTTTCTTTTTTCTTTTTTTTTAAGATTTTATTTATTTATTTGACAGAGACAGCCAGCGAGAGAGGGAACACAAGCAGGGGGAGTGGGAGAGGAAAAAGCAGGCTCCCAGTGGAGGAGCCCGATGTGGGACTCGATCCCAGAACGCCAGGATCACGCCCTGAGCCGAAGGCAGACGCTTAACGACTGCGCCACCCAGGCGCCCCTGAAATCCTTTTTCTACTTTCTCCAAGCGCCTGCCCGGCCCCTGCCGCTGAGCGCTGAGTACAGGGGGTGGAGTTGGAGCACGACACGGGGCTGCGCCGGTCACCCTGAGGCCCGCTATCACCCGACGCGACCTTCTAATCCGGGCTATCCTTCCTGGCCAGCGGCAGCCCGCTCCTTATCTACCGCGCCGCAGAGGCCTGCGGGCGTGGGCTAACCCTCAGGATGGCCAGCTCTGGAGCCCAGCCACACGCACGGCGAGCACCTGACCCATCCCTCCGCGAACACTCCGCAGCAGTGGCCTCGGAGAGGACAGCTGGGCCTCTCGAGAGCCGTCCCCTCCCTCTGCCAGGCACTGGGGCCCCCTCCAACGGCCCAGGCGGAAGACGGTTCTCCACCAGGCCAGCGTGTCTTCCTTGCTGGCTCCATAAACCGGGGCCGCTGCCTGCCCACCTCCTCTGGACGGGCACCTCCAACACCCCACACCACAGGGAAGCGAGAGCCATTCTCTCAAACAACAGCCAACCTAAGACTCCTCGAGGTCACTGCCCTCACTTGGCCTGGGGCATAGAAAGGTGACCACCATGGAAGGAGAACGGAGATACTAACAAGGAAGACACTGGCTCAAGGTCCCCGAAATTGTGGCAATGATGGCTAAGACAACCCTGCTATCAGGAGGATATGACTTACAAAAAACTAAAGGGGAGGGGTGCCCGGCGGGCTCGTCAGAAGAACATGTGACTCTTGATATTGGGGTCGTGAGTTCAAGCCCCATGCTGGGTGTAGAGGCGACTTACATAAATAAAACTTTAAAAATCCCCAAAAAAGTAAAGGGGGAAGCAATGGGCCATCATCGACAAGTGACAGAGCTTTTCCTGCATGGGAATATAAGCCCATGATCCAGACAAGAGTGAGCCCAGGTGTTAAACTCAGGGGTCCCTGCGCCAGACACTTAGACGTGTCAGCTCTGAAACCTCAGGCAAATCGCTTACGCCCACATGTACAAAACGGGGTGGGAGCAGCCATCTTGCAGCGGGTGAGCGGATTAATAAGGCGACGAAAGCACAGATGATCCCAGAGAGCCGGGCACACAGTAAGTGCTCAGCAAATGCCAGATGTGATCACTGCACCTGACTCCACTGTCCCCCAGGCCACAGGCTGGAGATCCTTCGAGTTCAGGCTCTTCTTCGCTCTGCTCAAAGATCCCAGAGTCTGGGAGGGGCCACGTAGAGCTCTGCTAAGGGCCTGCCAGGATGATGGTGCCACTTTTCTAACTCGAAGAACTTCCTATTCCGGAACCCTCTGTGCCTGAAGCTCTGGTCTGGGACATGGTATTTTCAGTGCTGCCCCACCCCATCTCAAACCTCTGCTCCCATTATCGACTTCAAAAACCCACAACTGCATGTCTTTCCAAATCGCCATAGAAACCAAAGTCGCAGGGCCAGGAAATCAGATGGGAGAGGCACTGCACTGTGCGTGGCAGGGGGATGCCATCCTTGGTGGGAGCTGCGGTCTCGGGCACAGGCTGCCTTGCCTGCTCAGGGGTCCCTAAGAAAAGCCCCAAGTTGAGTCTGCAGATCGTGTCCCCACCTGGGGGTCTGTGTCGGTCCCTGCCAGAGCTGCAGGGAAGGGAGTGGCCCACGCACGGATCCTGAATGGATGGCACACTGCCCAGCCTCACAGCACCCTGGCTATGGGACACTGCTCCTGAGTGCACAGGGGAAACTGAGGCTCCCGCTCTGAGGCCGAAACAGGAACAATGCACTAGTGAAGGCTGGCATCACTGCAAGGCCAGAGGCAGGGTAGCAGCTCACGGTGTTCTCAGGAGAGGGGGCCTGGTTAGCAAACACTGTCCTCTGGACGTGACTCTCCGGACCTGCGCCTGGCCTTCTGCCAGAGTCCAGTCCACCGCGAGGCCTGGTCTTCAGGCTCTACTAACAACCTTCCATGATGAAGGAGGGACATTTCTCCAAAGTCCTGACAATGCTGGGAGCAGAGCAGAGTGAAGCAACAAGGAGAAAGGGGTGTGGTGGCCACTCTTCTGACTATATTGCCTTCCCTTGGGAATTCCAGAAAACGAGAAAAGAGTGTCTAGAAGAACTTTGGACAGTTTGCAAGGCTTTCCCTTATCTTTCACCACTTTCCTTCCCAACTCCCGATGTCCCACCCACACAGGGCACCACTTTCGTCCACAAGCCAGTCCTCTCCCATCCGTGTGCCTCTCCGCTGCACAGTTCCTTCCAAGAGCCCCTTCCTCTCCCCGCTCCCACCATGTGCTACCTGCCTCACGAAGGCTCCCCATATCCCCACTCTGGAGGGCACCGCTGTGCTCCTGGGGGCTCACGACCTCAGGAGTCCTCTGCCTACAGCAACTGGTGCTTATTACGAGTCCAGCAGTCTTCTCAGCACTCTGTGTGTTTTAGCCACGGTGCTATGAAGTATACGATTACTGTCACCCCCATTTTACAAGAAGTAAACTGACACGGAGAGAAAACAAGAAACTTGTTCGCGGTCATGCAGCTCCACACAGGTGGACCTCGACTTGCGCTCCGGCCGTCTGGCTCCAGCGGCCGTTCTCTGAACCACGGAACAAGCTCGTCCCTCCCCGGAGCTGCAGAGTAAGAGCAGAGTAAAACACATCGCTGGCGGCTGCACACGTTGTAAAAGACAGTGATTCCTCTCCCGGTTATAAAGGCGTTCAACGCTCTGTTCATCTCTGGGACTGAGGAGGAAGCGATCAGGCACCCAGACGGCAGGTGTCGGAGGCCCGGAGGCCAGTACTAGAGGGCGCGGTGCCTGCCCCACCAAAACGCCAGGTTCTGGAGCTCAACTAGTCCCCAAACCAAGCCATGTTTTTCTGTCAGGTGCACCCTGAGTGCAGGTAAAACACAAAACAAAACAAAACAAAACAAAACCTGTTACCAGGGTGGGATCTGAGGTGGGGGATGGATAGATTTCAATGGTCATTACTGGCTCTAGAATGCGTAACAGGCTCTCAGGTGGCGACTATCAACATTTCCTGAGGGAGAGTGTAGCTGTCCGAGGATTCTGAACGGAAAAAACCAAGATCCCACACCAAAATGTTAACGTGTCTCTCAGGGAGAAGGAACTACGGCTGGCTTTTAAAGGGGGCCTGCGTTACTTGAGACCGTTTGGGACATGACTGTGGGCCATCCTTTGCTGCCCCTGTCTGCTCTGGAAACGAGCATCTGACACCTCTGGCCTCCAGGGACAGGGATGCTGGCACTGCTCTGGAGGAGGTGACTCACCCGAACAATGATGACATGTGCCCCCCACGTGCCAAGCGCCGGGGGGACAGTGCCTGCTCTCACAAAGCTTACATTCTAGCATACACGTGTGCACACACGCACACACGCACAGGTCAGGTGGTGCCAAGGGCCATTCAGAAAAACAAGGCAGTGCCAGCACGGGCAGGGGTGAGAGACGGAATGGGGGAGAGCATGAGTGAGTTATTTTAAATAGCTGGTCAGGAAGGGCCAGTCCAAGGTGACATCTGACCAGAGATCTGAGTATGAGATGGGAGTGAGCTTTCCAAGCAGAGAGAGGGCTGCCATAAAGACCCGTGTGCCCCGCGAATTTGACGATCGGCCAGGAGAGCAGTCAGAGATGAGGCTGGTTCACTCAGGCCTTAGATAGAAAGAAGGGCAGGAAGGACTTGAGGTTCGTCATGGAGATGGAGGCCCCTGCAGGGCTCGGAGCAGACAGCACGAATGACACTCATGTTAAAAGGATCCCCTGGCTGTTGTGTGGAGAACATGCCGTAAAGAGGGGTAGGGAGACCAATCAGCACAGCGGTTCTCAACGGGGGGGCAACTTTGTCCCCCAGCCGGCATTCGGCATGTCCAGACACATTTCTGGCTGTCGCCACTGGGGAGGGGGGTTTCTGGCATGTAGCTGCCAAACACCCAACAGTGCGCAGGACACCCCCTCCCCCCGCACCATGACAAAGAATTATCCAGCCCAAAGCACCAGCAGCGCTGCGACGAGGAGCCCTGAGGCTGCCCCCAGAATGGTGGCACAGAGACCAGAGCGGCAGGGAAAAGGATCCCCCTGGATGCATTCGGAAGGCAGAGCTCATGAGGTGCCTCACGTCGTCGGGAAGCAATAAAACCGCGGGAAAAGGCGACATGGCAGCGAGGCCAGGTGCTTCCATCACCCCCCAGGTCAGCTCCATGCACTCTTCTCTGCCCGGGAGGACCACTCTCCTCTCCCTGCCCCCGCCCGAGGTGCACACTGCTCCCCTGAGCTGCCGTCTCGAGACCCACCACGGAAAACAGAGCAGGAACAAGAGCGGGTCCTGCAACCCGGGGTCCAGACCCTCCCTCGTAACATAGCTCTTCACGGACCTAGAGGAACTCAAATTCGCTGTATAAAGAGGTTTCACCAATAGAAAAAAGCAACTGAGGCTGACTGATACGTTGACAATACAAGGAAGGTGATACAAGAAGCTACTTTCAAGTGGATCTGAACGTCACATCTGCAGGACTGCGGGGCCCTAAGGGCTGGCCTTCTCAGGGGAGGCCAAGACTTGCTCTAGGGAGAAAAGGTGGCTTCATGCCTGGTCAGCGGCACCAGCACTGGTGTGAGAGGGGAAGTGGCAGGAAGTCCCCAACAAGAGGCAAGGAGGGGCTTAAAGGTGCCTAAGCCTTTGCGTCAAGGCTGGAATCCATGCACCTGACCTATGTCATCTCCTGCTGGACTCTGGGGAAGGCCAAACAGAAGAGATGGTTCTCCAGTACCACCAGAGGAAGAAAGCTGGTCCTTCCTAGGAGTTAGTGATGTTCTCAATACCAGACCTACAACTCACAACTGGGAACAGCTTCAAACTCAAAAGGCTCAGCGTCATGCCAAACACCCAGGGGGGCTTCATGAAGTCTCAGCTCACAAGGACCAGCTGATGGCCAGCCCCACACTGTGCCCCTGGTGAGCAAGGGGAAAGCTGGGGACAGCCTACAGTGGTCCCAGTTTGGGTTTACATTCAGAGTGAGGTTTCACTAAACTTCGCTGGACTGAGCCAGGCCCGAGGCCTCGGGGAGACCTCTCAGGGGCCTCACGGTGCTCAGCAAGGAAACCAGAATCTTTCCTTGGAAAAGAAAAACAAGCTATCCTGCTGCTTTGCCTGGGGAGGAGGGGAAAGTGGCCCAGCAGACACATGTAGGAAGGAGGCTGTTTACCTAGGCCAG
This sequence comes from Ursus maritimus, assembly GCF_017311325.1. Classification (NCBI taxonomy): domain Eukaryota; kingdom Metazoa; phylum Chordata; class Mammalia; order Carnivora; family Ursidae; genus Ursus; species Ursus maritimus. Next base: position 5,281,666 of record NW_024424897.1, on the reverse strand, counting down.
GACTCAAAGAAGAGAGTCCCGAAAGGAATATGAGGTCACAACAGCACTGGAAATTTCTGTAGGCTTACTACTTCCCAAGGGGTAGGAACAACCTGCAAAACACTGTCCCTCCCACCGGCCATACGGCCTGAGTGGAGTGAGTCCAAGACATACTGGAGAAAGATGAAACAGGTCAATGGGGCTTCCACTTGTGTTGGAGACTCCAGGGCCTCCTAACCAGACCCCCACCCCTTCAAATGAGGTCACAGACACTTCTGACACTGTCCGTCCCTGGCCTTGAACGGCCTAGCCACGCAGCCCGTGGGTCCGGTCCGAGGCGCGCACTGCACCGCACTGGGAGGGGCAGCCCAGCAGCCCTGTGGTAGGAAGCGAAGAGGTGGGGGTGGGGGGCATGCTTGTGGGCGCACATACAGATGCTCCTTCGGCTGAGAAGCCCCTCAGCCCGACTCTGTTTTGGTGGGTGTGAGAACAGATGAAACGATTCAATAGAAACTTTGCTGAAACCTAGAACTGAGGTCAATTAATTTCTCTAGCGCTTCCTGAAGATTCAGGGCTAGCGAAGAACATACAAATATAAAATAAGGAGTGCACACTGTCTTTAAAGAATTTACAAGGACCTGGTACAGAGACCCTAACCCTCTCCCCTACAATGCAAATGCAACTGGGTGGGCAGAGAAGCTGCTTAGCCCGACTGGAAAGCTTTATGCCGCAGTGAGGAATTCTGGAAAAGTTTCGGAAATCCTAGAATGGAAAGCTCCTTAGAGCAGTGTTTTTCAAACTGTGGGCTGTGACCCGTTAGTGGGTTATGAAATCCATTTGGGGGTCACGGCCAACACTAAGGGGAAAAAAAAGGAAAATATCTACGTGCATGACACACAGTAAGGCTACGTACTGTTCCGGGCAACACAATGCACATGTGCCCCCGGTCAGGATGTAAAATGCATATTCTACGGCGGGTCACCTTCAAGAAGTCTGAGAGCCCCCGCCCTACCTACCTATCTGCCCAGTCCCCGTGCCCAGCTCTGACGGTTCGCTCTCTGGCTAGGGTGTTGGCCAGTTACATCAAGGGGAGACAGACTTCTCAACAGAAGTTGGTCTGGAGCCAAAAACAAGCACACAAACAAAAAACCCAGGATCTATGTGTCCACACATAGACACTGTGGCGGTGGGGCACCTTGAACTCTTCCCGGCGTCACTTACAGACGTCAGTGTGGTGGCTTTCAGGACAGGAAAACTGGAGGGGGCAGGAAGTGGCACTGTGGGTGAAGCTGGGCTCCTCTTCTGGCTTCTTCCTAAGCCCGAGTTCCCAGTTCACATCAGGTCCGGGGATATGACTGGTCAGTGATTCTCGCGTATGCCAGGGTAAGGACATTCTCAGAGCAGTTGACCGTCATGTGGCTAGGCCCTGACAACCCCCGACAACAATCAGCAAGCTGCCCACCTGAGGATAGAAGGTTTTACCAGCAAAACACAAATGTCCAGAGGGCCTCACATGCCTGGGGAGGAAAGAGGACAGCTGGAAATGTCTGGGCGGTATGGAAGAAAAGACAAAGGTCAGTGCCCCTAACTAGAAAATTCTGTCAATCATGTGGTACAGAACCATTCAACAGAAGTTCTGCTAAAACCGTAGACTCAGGTCAATTAATTCTATAATTTTTTAGTGTTTCCTATAGATTCAGAAAGAGACAAGAAGAAAAATCTGTAGGAATGTGCCTTGTATTTGAAGATTGTACATTTACACGGGGGAATACAATGAAAATACGTGAAAACATTTATACACAAGTACAGGTCCTGCTTAGCTGGCTGGGGAGACACAAGTTCCTGCTTCTGGATGGTAGGTGCGGGAGGGCGGAAAGGGCCAGGCTGCACGAGAACTAAGGCAAGGGATGTCCACCACCGCCTCGGCTTCAGATGAAAACTGGCCAGGCCTCTGTACTCTCTGCCCCCAGGGACCCCCCTCTCTGATCACACACCATAGACCAGAAGCTGCAGTCGGGGCTGGGCAACGCAGCATGACTGCATCATTGCCTGGAAAATGCAGCTGCAGCCTGCCAGCTCGCTGGAATGGCCTAGAGGCACAGCCTGCCCCAGGGGACAGAGCAAGAGGACAGAGTCCAAATGCTGCTAAGTGAGGGGGCAGGCCTGGGGAGCTGCGGCTGGCGGCAGGTCAGCTGGAGCCTGGACAGCAGAGCTGGGTCTCTGCGGATGCCGTGATGCTTGGGGGGCAGTTCATGCACTCGGGGCCAGAGGCGGCATGGACAAAGAACCTGTCCCGCTCGCCTTGGTCCCAGGCTTGTCGACCTGACCTTAAAAAAGACAAAAGAGCCCGGGGCCTCCTGGATTTGAAGGGACGGTACAAATGCGAAGCTTTAGGAGGAAACGTCCCTCCTCAAGAAGTAGGACTAGAAGGTAGAAAAGTAAACAGTAAACAGGACTGTGTGTTCTGCTCTCGTGGCCGGGCTGCTGTGCTGGGGCCGCAGGGCATCCCAGGTATAAGCAGGCAGCAGGTCCACTGTCCAGGCGTAGAGAGGGCTCAGGGCAACACTGCCTTCTAGACCTCCAACCCGCTTACACCCTCTGGTGTCATGTCAGCTCAGGCTACGATGACAGGCCTTTACTGCGCTCACACGGTACAGGGAGGAGCCGACGTGCTCTGCCTCTCCCACACCCCACAGCCTCCACAGGGGCACCACCATTACCCATGCTGTCACTCCACAGAGGAGTCCGGAGGCTTGCAGAGCTAGGTGAGCTGCCCAAGGCCACCCCAGCCACAGGACTCCAGAGCCCTGGTTTTGCTAGCTTGTCCTTCCTCACTGGGCACGCATGGCTTACAGTGTGGCCCTCGGGCATAGCCCTGGAGCGATGAGAGCTGTGCTGACATTCACAGGGTGGCCTCTGACAGCAGCCCCACCACCTTCCCAGAGCTCCCTGAGATGCAGACTCTCAGGCCCCACCTGGCCCTGAGGCCTGGGAATCCATAAGGGAACAAAGTCTCTGGTCTCCGGGAGCCCTGTGTGCACGGTACCTTGTACATAACAGAGGGTCTTAACAGAGATGGTATCAGGATAGAGTGAGGGAGGGCCCTGTCCCCGTCCAGTCCCCAGGAGGGCATTTTGAAAAGACGACCTCAACCTGGCTATTCTAACTGGCATCTTAAAGGCAACAAGGGCGGAGAAGTAGCTCAAAGGGACAGTCTCCGAGTCCAGTGGGGCAGACTGGGCTCGCTCTCAACTACAAGGGAACCGGCGTGGAAGAAACAACCTCCCTGAACCCACACCAACCTCTGCTTGTTTCCCCAGCACCCGCGGTTACTATTTCAAGGCCGATGAAATGAACACCTACCCTGGGGTACCGCACATCATCACCTGGGCACCAAATGGCCTGGCAACTCCGGCACAGACGGAATGGCTCCTGGGGGCTGAGGCTACCTCTTGGTTTGGTTGGTAAGTCTGAAGAACCTTGACTGCCCACCTCTCCGACGCCAATTACCCAAAGCTCACCCACAGCAACTCATGTCAGGATGGGACAGTTCACTGAGCTGGGACTGAAAATACTCGGGAACGGAACAGCAGAAGCGCCGAGACTGGGGGAAGAATCCCTCCCCGCTACTGTCACAGCGAGAGCATGCCCGCAGCCCCTGCACTGAGGACGCCCTCCTACCTCCCTGGGCGTGAGATGCCTCATCCGCCACGACGGCCCTGGGCTGCACAAGCTCCAGGCTCTTCTGGCTTGAGCTCGGGCCCTGCAACATCTCCAGGGGCCTGGCTGCCACCACCTGCCCGAAGCTGTCACCGCTAAGGGGTCACACGGGCGGCCCGCCAGGAAGCAGGCTGAATGGAGAGATGTCCCTGGTCCACCCGGTCTGAGAAAGCCCCCTGCCGGGTGCGCCAGGGCACAGCCTCAACCAGGATCCTGACAGGTTCTCCTCCGAGGAATTTACAGCTCAGCTGGAAAAAGCCAACACACGAAATGGTGTTTACCGAGACTGAAACAAGATGCAAAAATTAACCTAAGGGTGCATCTTGATTTAGATGCCATTCTGTCTTTTATAAATTGGGGAGCTATTTCAAGAAAACCCACAGGAAATCTTATAGTATGCAAATAACCACGTTCTTGTTCATATGGTCAAAATTCTCCCCTCCTTTTAATGAGTGCAGACACACCCACCCAGTGACGAAGAGATGCGGCGGAGCGTGAATCAGACTGTGGGACAGACTGCTCTCGGCTGGGAGTGCAGGGACCGCGCTAACACTGGCAGATAGCGCTACCCAGGCTCTGGCGCGCAGGAGGAAACAGCCCTGCTTGGACCAAGGGCGTCCAGCAGGAGGTCATCTCAGGCCTGGGGATGGGGTGCTGGGAGAGGGGTTGGAAGAGGAGGAAGGCGTGTCTAGGTGCTTCACAGACCTCATTCTCCCGCACCCCCCCCCACTGCCTCGGGGAAGGGCTTCTCCCCATTTCAGACAGGAAATGTGCAGGCTAGTCACAGAGCTGTCCCATATTCTGGACAGAACAGCCTCCCCACCCACGCTGCTCCAGGGCGCCCCTGCAGGGTCGGGGAAGGCTAACGAGTGGACAGACAGCAGCACACAGAACCTAGGCCTCCCAACATTTTCTGTACAATTAGGCATGAAACTTCTTGCCCTCCTGTGGGCCCCTCTAGTTTCCACGTAGGAAGGACCTCTCTCAGTCAGAATTCATATGATCACAGACCTGAAGGAGGACATGTTTCCTGAGAGCAAGAGATCACGATTTATTTGCACTACAGGGCACCCACTTTTAGACGCCAGGCCTTACAATCAGCAGCTGCAAGGTGGTGTTTTGGCTGACCACACACTACCGTGCTGGTCTTTGAAGGGCAACTGGTGGAAACCAACAAATGGCCCCATAAAAATAGAGTGGAGGAAGTCTAGATATTTAATTTAGCAGTGCTGAAATAGCAAAAGATTAAGAGGAAAGACGGAGGCGGCCTCAGCAGGTCTCTGGGGAGGAGGACTAAGCTCTAAGGCAGGTATTCATCAGAACCCTCAGCGCTCTTTACAACAGACTCTGGGCGCCCGGGGGCTCAGCTGGTTAAGTGCCCAACTCTTGACTTTGGCTCCCGTCATGATCTTTGGGTTGTGAAATCGAGCCCTGCGTCAGGCTGTGCTGGGCGAGGAGCCTGCCTGGGATTCTCTCTCCCTCTGCCTCTCCCCCATCCAAATAAACACACGCGCGCACGCACACGCACACAGACACACACGCGCGCACACACACAGACGCACATAGACACACGTGCGCGCACACACACAGACACACGCGCGCGCACACACGCAGACACACACACAGACACACACACACACTCCTTTTTTTTTTTTTTTTTAAACCCAAAACCTACTGAATAAATCTCTGGATGAAGCCAGAAATGTGCTTCTTAACATTCCCTGGGTAAGTCTGATAATCAGTATGGTTAAAATAGTTCTGTTCCAACCAATAAGTTTCCCTTTCTTCTACAACAAAATAGAGCCCCAACGACTTAGGGACGCTGTTTTTAATTAAAACAATATTTTAAACATATAAATCTGAGGATGTAAAAACAAGGTGATTAAAATAATTAAAGTGAATTCTGCCTGCTCACCTCTCCTTGCCTCGCTCCGCCCTGACACACTTGTTGTTCAGCTCTTCAACAGACACACAGGTTACCAGGTCATCAAGGCAACGCAGCCCCCCCTTTGACCAACCTCTGCTCAGGGGTCCAGATCCTGGTCTAGGCCAGTTACCAGACGATGCCAAGAACAAAGCCCTAGGCTCCGTGACAGCATTTAGCACGAAACCCCAGTGACCAGAGACAAGGGACCTGACCCAGGCCAGCTGCCACCAAGGTGGCAAAGAGCAGACTCTGCCAGCATGCATCCTCAGACACCTGGGGCACACGGTTTTGCCACCTCCAAGACTGCCCGGCAGGAAGGCTGCCACGAGAACTTGATTTTTAGGACATGTTTCTGGATGGGCACGAGCTGGTACATAAAATGTGGCTCTGCCCACACGTAAGAGCTCCAAATCTGAGAAAGAACTGCCCTGGCATGAAGGGCGCGTCACTGTCTGGTCCAAATCCTCCAGGACGGCCCCCCGGACCTCAGCTTACAGAGGTGCGCCTGCTCCCTTTCTTCACCTTCCCTCCTGGGAGCCCACAGAAACATGACGTCACCCGGATGATGTCATCTTCAGTCAGCAAAGAGCTGACACCTCATTTCCACAGTGGCTTGTGACATCCAGCTTTCCCTCCACCCACAAGCCACATCTCCTTCGGGCCACGCTCCCCAACACTGAGAAGCAGCTGCTAATCAACAGCCACGTTCTGCAAAATGCACCCCACCTTCTGAAGCAGACTCAGACTGAAAGGGATCCACTCAGCACTGCTATTTTTAAAAATGCAAATATGGTAGGAAAAGGCAGTAAAAATAACCCACCAGGGCCCTGATCCAAGGCCAATTCTTTGCTGAGGGGCCAGGTTCTCACTGAAGTAGGGGTGGAGTGTGTGGGGCTCAGGGTGGCCGATCTTCCCACGGAGTTTTGTTTTTTTTCCTACCTGTGAGTGCAGAGCCGAGAAGACTGTACAGACACCCCCCACCCCCACCCAGCCACCTCTCCCCAGACACACAGCTGAGCCACCCCACAGCAGGTAAGCTGAATCCATCCCGGAGGGCGGGCAGACTTCTCGGTCCTTCCCAGAATGACTATGCCAAACGCTGACGGTTCTCCGCTCTCCTCAATTCTAAAATGACATCTTTCCAAGACAAACTGGGGTGGGTGCTGCAAACATCCCCCCGCACGCAGGGAAGCAGGAGCTTCATAAAGGCACAGCAAGCCAGGGAGGAAGACACACAAGACCCTGGGATGGAGGGCACGCTGGGTCTTGCATCAGTCAGCTACGGTCCTAACAGCCAGATGGTGCCGAACCGCGGACCGCCTTCCAAACTGGCCTGATCCACACCGTCGATGCCACGGCCACAGACAGCCCCACAGACAGGCAGACCCCGCTGCTGGAGGCGGCAGACACGGCCTCGCCACTGCAGCGCCAACCATGACAACCAAGCCTTCCGTCCCTCAGCTCTCCATGTTACCAAAATTAGGTCAGGCCAGAAGCAGGCAGCCTGCCTCCGAGCAAGGATTTCTAATAAAATTGAGCACAAATACTTAGCAGCTGGGTCCTGGGCAGAATCCACCGTAACTGGCATGGCTGGGACAGCGGGAAGGACTCACCAGCACGCACTGGAGAAAGAGGCAAGGAGGAAACACCTACGGGTACTGCAGACTTCCTTCTAACACGCCTTCGTCCCTCTACCAGCGAACGGGGACAATCACGGCGGCAAGTGCCCCACAGCTGAACCCAAAGGGCCAGATGGGCTAGAGACTTCCTGGGATACGGGTTACAGCTTCTACGGAATAGAGACCTCCGCTCTCCTATCTCCCTTGTCTGGGCCGGCTCTTTCCCTTAATCCCTGGGCCCTGGGAGCTGCCCAACAGGCTGCTAGACTGGGCGTCTGAAGAAGAACTGGAAGGCAACACCAGACTGGCAGCCGAAGAATCTCAAGGGCCCCGCTACGGTCCTGCACGGGCCAACAAAGCCACGGGAGGGTGGAGGCAGGCCTGCCGCAGTGGCTTTGAGACCCCTACGTGGAGTAAGCCACTGGAGGCGCCAGGACACGGGTGGCAACTAGTGAGTCATCAAGAACGAGTTCCCTCTCGTGCCCCCTGCCCGTGCTTTCCCAACCGTTTCTCTGCGTTTACGTCACTCATCAGGAGTCTGAACCGTCCGGAACAGCAGACGGTGTACAGGAGCTGCTGATCAGCTACACAGGGAGAGGTGTGACGGGGGCGTCTAACGTTAACCCACTTGCCTCAGGCTGCAGCTCCAGTCCTGTCTCTCCTCTCGCAGGGGCCGGGCTGGGACAGAGCCTGCCCTGTAGACACGTCTGGGCTCCTGACGACGGACTGCTTCCTTTGATAGTTAGGGTACGCTGCTCACTTGATGGACTACAGACCCCCACCCAGCCACTCGTGCAACCCACTAAACACCTACCAGGATGCCAGACGTCTGATGCCGGTGCAACACTGGGAAACAAGAGGGCCTCAGCGGCGGCGGAGCCAAGAGAAGGGCGGGGACAGGCAGGTGCACAGGCAGGCACATACTGACGAGCCAGGCTGGGGGCCGGGGGAGCTGCCCCAGCGAACCACCATGGCTTTTATGTCTCCAGATGGCTGCACCCAAGTCTCGCTCAGACGTCACCTACTCAGCAAGGCCTTCTCTGACCGCCCCATCTGGACTTATCCCTCCTCACTCTCTACACATTCCTTACACCCCCCGCACTCCTTCTCCACAGCACTCGCCATTCCCTGCATCTGTTACTATCTGTTTGCCTCATGAGAACACGAACCCCACGAGGGCAGGCACGGCTCCCCACCGCAGCCCCAGCACCGTGCCAAGAACCCGCGTGGTGGAGGACGGGGGCACCTGAGGAGCCGCCAGAGAGATGGCGGAGGAAGACTCTGAAGATGCAGGCCCGAGAGGGAGCCCACGGGGCAGCCTACAGCACGGCGTCTACGAAGGAACGAGAGCCCAGCCACCCGCACACGGAGGCTCTGTTCAGAAACCCTGCTACCTCCGGAAGGCTGGGCTTTCCGAACAGCAGGCCCCGAGTCTGCTTCCTGTAACCTCTGCCGCCTTCTCCTGGTGGAGGGCAGTGCTCCAGGGCCCACTGCCTGTGCTCATCAGCCCGGCCCAGGGCTCAGCTCCCAACCCCCACACCAGCAGCCTCCTGGTCTAATGGGACAGCTCCGATGGGTGTCCACACAAAAAGAACCACTACACAGGGAACCGCAATCTGAGAAGCAGCCCTTGTGCTGAACAGGCAAGAGCCACATGACAAGAGCCGCTACCCGGAAGGATGAGGCAGCCCCACTGCGCTGAGTCTGTCAGCCTGTCAACAATATTTTAAGCCCAGTTCTGATTAGAGAATTTTGAGAAGATTCAGAGTGGCACTAGAAACAGGATCTATGAGGAAAGAGGGAAACAAATTCTAGGACAGTAAAGAGAAGCCCAGGATCATTTGTCTTTGAGTCTAGAACTTCCAGGAGAACGCACAACTCCAAACGTCTGTGGAGAATCTGAAGGAGGGATGGTCGGGGTCTGGAGCTACCCTCCAGCACGGGCCTGGGTCAGACCTGCACTGTCCCACAGGCCAGCCACTGGCCGCTCTTGGCTACGGAGCACTGAGAAGATGTGCTGGAGCACGGACAGAGGCCAAGACGGAGCATGAGGAGCGCAGACCGCCTGGTGAGCAGGTTACATGCCTCGCGGGCAGAAACGATGTCCTGGATCTACACCAGCTTGAATAAAACATCAAAATTAATTTCACTTGTTCCTTTTTTGCTTTTTCTACTGTGACCACTAAAAACAATCTGAAATGACATATGTAGCTTATATTATATTTCTTCTTTTTTTTAGAGAAGGGGGGAAGGAGCAGAGGGAGAGGGAGAGAGATTCCCAAGCAGGCTCCACGCCCAGCGCAGAGTTGAAATCAAGAGTCGGATGCTTAACCCAAGGAGCCCCCCAGGTGCCCCAACTTATACTGCATTGCTAGTGAACGGTGTTAGTTTAAATCAGTAAATTCTAAAAACAACAACAAAAGAGTATCAAAGGCATAAAAACACAAAATATCCACCCCCCCTGCCATCTTACTGTCTCAATAGTGCACCCCTGAGGGAACCACTTTCTACTTTTGGTGGGTAGAATATTCAGCCACATCTATAAACAGTATGCTCACATCTCTAATTCCTAATTTGTTAACGACAGACATTACCTACAGACCGTCTCTCCCCCTCCCTCTGACAGCCCCGGACCTCGAACCCGTCCTTCAACAGTTCTCCTGCTCTGACTGCAACAGTACAGACATGCCAGCAGAGGGAACAGAGCTCAGAGCTGACCCAAGGGGCACTCTGCCAACACAGACAACCCGCGTGTCTACTGGTGATTCTGCCGAAAACCTATCCCTAACTTTTCCAAACACGCTCAAGTAATCCATCAGGTGTTTTCTGGGTTTCGTCTCTCCTGGAGACCGTCCTCCTATGGAGTTCCACCCTGCCTCTCCAACACGGACTTCCCTTTGCAGCAAGGAAACAAGGGATCTCTTGTCTCCTAGATCCCAGAAAACCCCCTTGTTTTGGTGAAGCACACCTCCCACCAGCTTCCGGAGAAAGGGTCCATGGGAAGCAGTTTTTTTGTTTTTCAGTCCTTGTATGCCTGAAAAAAATTCCCTGCTGGGTAATCTGCCTACATTCGGAATGCCCTCAGAATGTTGAGGGCTTTTGCTCTACTGTCCTCCAACCTGTCCTAAGTGGCATGTTTACTCTGTGTATATTCACTGTGATCATGTGGGTTTATTCCTATTACCTTTAGGGCCTTCTACCCACCATATTTTCTCTTTGCTCTCTTTCTTCTAGAGGAATGACCTAGTTTTTATAATTCTGAGTATTCTGGCTCTATTGGTGTGAAAGCTTGCAGGCCTATTTCTACTTTTTTAATGGTTACCCTTAATACTTTAATACCTCGACTTGTCTCAGAAAGGCTGAAGCACCCCAATAACCCCTCCTCCTCTTCCCGAACAGATCAAAGAACTTAGAACGTGTTCATTGATGCTCACCGCTTCTTAAGTTAACGCTGGTTTAGATCCGCCCACGCACCCCCCCCCCACCTGTCCTGTACCCTCTCCCTGTTTGCCCCCTCCCTTCTCTGGGTTTAGTTTCCTTCTTCCTGAAGTACAGCGAAGGTCTGTGAGTGAATGAACTCTGTTTTTTCTTTCTGTGAAATGCCTTTATTTTGTTCTCACTACTGAATAAAAGGGGGTTACTGAAAACTAACAGCTTGTTTTCCTTAGCACGCTGAAGAGTGTATTCCACGTTCTGGTCTGGCTTCTAAGCTACTACTTAGACCTCTGCTGGGCCTCGCTCTTGAGCCCTGGGAGTACTCCCCCCCCCCAAGCTGCTTTTCAGGTGCTCTTTCTCCCTGGGGGAACTGCCATTAGACACAGGTTGGGCCCCCCATCCTGTGCTCTCGCCGGTTAGTTCTCTTCCTTGCGCACTCTCTCTCTCTGAGCGGAGTTCTACTTCACTTCTTCACAACTCTTTTCCGGTTCATGTAATTCTCTCTTAGGGTGTGTCTACTTTGCTCGTTAACACTTCCACTGGGTTTTAAATTCAATTAGAATTTTCATTCTGGGGGCACCTGGCTGGCTCAGTTGTTAAGTGTCTGCCTTTGGCTCAGGGCATGATCCCAGCGTTCTGGGATCGAGGCCCGCATCAGGCTCCTCAGCTGGGAGCCTGCTTCTTGCTCTCCCACTCCCCCTGCTTGTGTTCCCTCTTTCGCTGACGGTCTCTCTCTCTAACAAATAAATAAAATCTTTAAAGAAAAAAAAAAGAGTTTTCATTCTGGAGGTTTTCTGGGTTCTTAAAAAAAAAAAAAAGCCCTTTTAAATATATTGTCTCATGCTTTCCTTAAGCCCTTCACTCACTTAAACATTTATATTGTAATCTCTCCTATTACTGGGGTTTTAAAATGTTGGAAATCCTGTTTGTTGCAGCAGCTGACTCTTGCTTATAATTTCTGCATGTTTAGTAAATTCCTGACATGAGCTCATCATTTGTGGAGATGGTAGGATTCCAAGTGGCCTGCATGGTGGAAGGGTCATTCGACACAAGTTTTGCTCTTCCTTCTGCAAGGAGCTGCAACGGTATTGACGGTCTGGTGCCGGGCTGGTGCTAGCGTGGAGATTCCTAAAACACGGGGGGATTATAAATACAGAATTCAAACCTGGATGTTCCAACTGCTCATGGGAGACCTCCCCCAACACCTCAGAGTGTGAGGCGATGATAAACTTCCTTGCTGGGGCGCCTGGCTGGCTTGGTCGGAATAGCGTTTGACTTTTGATCTCAGGGTCGTGAATTTAAGCCCACGTTGGGTATAGTGATTACTTAAATAAATAAAACTTTAAAAAAATTAAAAATAAACAAACAAACAGACATTCTCGCCATTTCTCCGGTCCCAAAGTGGAGATCCTCTTGAATTCCTTTTACTCCTTCTACCTGGGAATAGCTCTTTGAGGGGATTTCTATTTCAGTTCTATACATGGTCATTAAAATCCAAACTTCTGTTACTTAAAACTGTCTGTTTTAAGGTCCAATAAACGCTTCCCAGAGACGCAACAACTCGGCAGGCTCCTCTGCTCTGGTTTTAAAGTCCCTCATTGACTTTGGTGTCTGGCTATCCCTTCTCTCTCCTCTCAGCTTGGTCCCAGACTTACGATCTTTATTACACGCGCTGTGGCATTACCGAGGGAGTAGGAGTGGGTCTACGTTAGCTCCGTCTACCAGGGGAGCCTGGAAATCCACTCCACTGCCTTCTGGCTTCCCATGATGTTGAAAAATCAGATGTATCTTCATTCCTAATCTTTTGTATGTGACCTGTTTTCTCTCTTTGGAAGCTTCATCCCCAGTGTTCTGGAATTACACAATGTGCAAATCGTAACTTTTCCCATTCACCATCCTGGAACCCTGTGATCATCAATTCTGGAAACATTCCTGATTTCTTTGATACATTTCTGTCCTTCATTTTTCCTTTCTTTATAGACCTCCTAGATGTCAGACGTTTCCATTCTATTTTCTATGAGTCTTTGTTAACTCTTTTCTCTCCCCTAACATGTTTTTTTAATAGCAAGAACTCCTCCTTGTTCTGAGTTTTATAGCATTCTATTTCATTAACAAAATACTGGCTCTTATTTCTGGGAGGATATTCACTGTGTTCTGAGGGTTTCATCTGGTGCACCTTTCTCTTTGCTTGTTAGAGCCTCTACTCTTCATGTTGGGAGCTTTTTGAATCCGTTCAGTGACCCCTGGCTGTCCACTCCTATTTGAAATCAGTCAACAGATCTTTATGGTGAGGGAACAGTTCTGTACCTTTTTTTAAAAAAAAATATTTTTATTTATTGATTTGAGAGAGAGAGAGAGAGAGCATGAGCGGGGGGAGGGGCAGAAGGAAAGGGGAGAAGCAGGGTCCCCGCTGAGCAGGGAGCCCAATGCAGGGCTCGACCCCAGGACCCCAAGATCATGAACTGAGCGAGGGCAGACGCTTCACCGATGGAGCCACCCAGGCGCCCCCAACAGTCTGTATCTTGACCGCTGTGGCGGCTCCATGAAACTTCAGGTGACAGAATGGCAGAGAACCGCACACACATCGTATGTGCACCAATGTCGCTTTCCTGGTTCTGATACTGTCTGTGGCTGGGTAAGATGTAACCTCGAGGGAAACTGGATGAAGGGTGCAGGGGACATCTCTGTACGTTTTTGTGACTTCCAGTGAATGACGCTAACTATCCCAAGATAAAAAGTGAAAATAAAAAAAGTTGCATCAATAGTAAGATGATGGAAGCTTTGCAAACACAAGCAAGGCTTTGGATTGGTAAGGATCACATTAGCTGGCGTAGAATCTAGCTTTTGTTCTGAGGGACTGCCATACCCTACCGACAGCAGGTCTGGCTCTGACGCTTCATTTTCCTCCAGAGAGGAATCCTCCAATCCCACGCCTCAGGCCTGGTTTCAGCACTCAGGGAGCAGGCGGGGAACTCGGCTGAGACTTCCGCTTTCAGTGTACAGACCTTCCTGGACCTGTTTCATCTCAGGGTCATGCTGCCCTTTGCTACGTCTGCGCTATCTCAATCCAGAGTCTCTCTGGTTCAATGGCTCCGGAGCACAAAGCTCTGCTGGCTCAGGGGGGTCTGCACAGGTGCAGAGGCGAAACTTTCAATGACCCTCTGTCTTTGGGCCCAAACCTCACTTGTGCCTGGGGCGACATCAGGTGCTTCCAAACCCTGAGACTTTCTGCAGGGCTGCTCCTTTGTCTCCACAGGCACCAACGTCTCAGCTTCCTCTGCTCTGCTCAGTCTTTGTTCACCCTCCATCTTCTAAAACTTGAAATCTTTGTCTATGGTCTTCCCTCCTATTCTCTGTCCTCACAGGTTTACACAGTTAAAAAATTCATTTCCTGGGGCGCCCGGCCGGCTCAGTCAGTACAGCAGGAGACCCCTGATCTCGGGGTTGTGAGTTCAAGCCCCATGCTGGGTGTAGAGATTACCTAAGTAAAGAAACTTAAAAAAAAAAAAATTCATTTACTGTCATTTAAAAGAGTTTCTGGAGGAAGTGGAAATAAATTCATGTGATCAACCTACCATGTTGACCTAAAGGATGTCAACCAGAGATCTTTAACCTTAAATTTGCAAAATACTTACCTACAACTATGGGACATACTTGAAGATGGAAAGATGATAAGGTAACAAAAACAAGAAATCACAAATTCAAAAAATAAAAATCTGGAGCGCCTGGCTGGCTCAGTCAGTTAAGCATCTGATTCTTTGATTTTGGCTTAGGTCGTGATCTCAAGCCCCATGATGGGCTCCGTGCTCAGCGCAGAGTCGGCTTGAGATTCTCCTTCTCCCTGCCTCCATTGGGGCACAGACTCTCTCAAAAAAATAATAAAAAGATTAGAAATCCTTAGTTCCAACATTCACCTACTTTAAATTTAGAGACCAGTTCATTTTTGAGGGGCCCTCCCAGTACTGCTATTCTAAAATGCACAATGGTGGGGCGGGCAAAGAAACCACAACTCCATCAGACACCCCCCCCCCGCCGTCTCCTGAAGGGGCCACCCACTGCGCAAACACGTGGCTTTCTGTTACAAATGTCCAAGAAACTTTAAACTGCACAGATTGCTGGGATTCAACCACGACAGGTAGACCTGATCCAGGGCAAAGCTGGGCTCTGGGTGGAAGAGACTCACTGTCTGTCAATGTCATGCGACAGGCATGGGGAATCAACACTTCACACGCTTACAAAATTAAATTAGATTCTTAAATGCTAAACTAAAAACAATCACTGAGAAAGTCACAAAACATAAATAGCAGCACATGTGCCCTTCAGCAGACAGCCACCCTGCCGGAGGACGGAGGATCTGTGAAGTGCCAGGAGCCAAGACTCACCGGCCTCCGTTACCAGGTGCCGTCTGCCACACGCACGGCACCTGCTCGTGCGCCTCGGCACGGCCGGGTCTCAGACCTGCCCCACGGCCGCAGAAACGACTTGGTTACCAAAGCACACTCATGCCGAGCAAGGGGCATTCCATCACGTGCCGCACAAAAGAGAGCCGAAGGGGAGACTAGCTGGTCCAGGCCCTGCCTCTGTGAGACTTCGGCTGTGACTGGCATTCTATGCACGGTTCACGTGACTGGTAAACGTCCGAAAGCTTGCCCCACTGCCGAGCAAGCCAATTTAGCAGCCCCTTTCTTATTCTTGGGGACGGGGGAGGCCCACATGTCAAACAATTAAAACTTAGTTCTAGAAAGATCTAGAATTAAGAGCCCTTTCAGTTTATAAGAATCTCAAATCCTCTAGAGTATATTTAAATAGGAAAGGCAGTTAGAGCTCAGTGTAACTCAACTCGCCTGGCAGAGACCCCAGTGACACAGAGAGCAACTCCCACGGCAAGGGGCCCACCTGCCCGACTCTGAAGGACAGAGAGAAGACCCAAAGGCGCGCTCTACTACGCAAGCAACAGATAAGCCAATTAAAGAGTGGGCAGATGATCTCTGGAACTGACATTTCTCCAGAGCAGATTTACAAACGGCCACTAAGCACGTGAAAAGACTCTCAAGGTCATCGGTCGTTAGGGAAACGCCCACCACACACAGGGCTACCCCACTCCCCACCCACCAGGACGGCTGTGATGCAGACCTCGGAGCAAGTGTGGCTGGCGATGAGGAGCAACTGGAAGCCTCACACGCCGCAGTCGCGCACAAGGTTCAACAGCGAGCCACCGCGCGGCCCAGCAATTCCACTCCCGGGCACAATACGCAGGAGCACCGAAAATATACCCCCCACAAACCTGTACAGAAATGCTCGTAGCAACATGATTCAAAATAGCCCCACGTGGAAACAACCCATGTGCCCGTCCACTGATCAACACAAGTGGCCGATCCACACAGTGGCTGCCACAGAGAGGAGTGCCGGGCAGATCGCACCACAAGCCGAAGGAAACCTGAAACGTGCTCGTCGACGGGGGCCAGACACAAAAGGCTACATATTACATGTTTCCATCCGACATATACAGAGTCGGCAAACCCACAAAGACAAAAACCCAAACACACCAACACAGAACGTGGCTACCGGGGGCTGGAAAGTGGGGGGAATTCAGTGCGACGGCCAACGGGTAGAGGCTGTCCTTCATGGGTGAAGACGACGAAAATGTTCTAATTTTGCATAGTGATGGGTGCGCAAACCTCTGAATATACTAAAAGCTATTTGAACTGTTTAATTTTAAAGGGTGAATTTTATGGTATGTAAATTATATCCCAAAAAAGCTGGTGTTGTGTATGTGTGTGTGTTTTTTTCAGGGAAGCCTAAGGTTAAGCTGCAATTAGCAACTGGGCCTGGTTCTGCGGCCTTGAGCAGAAAGTTCTCGAGTATGTCTCCTGCCTCGCAGTGTAAATCCCCTGTATCCTCTGTATTACAGATTTTATTTTTTAAGTCATCAAATACCAGACCCTGTCTCAACAGTAACTAAATCATCATAAAACTAGACTCAGCACTGCTAACCCCCTCTACTTCTACTCCTAGAAATCAGATGGTTGTCCTGTGAACTTTTCCTTCCTAAGTCCGAGTGTCTTTGTCCATTTGTGGCTTCCATCAACCATAACCTGAACCGCTCAGCCTCCTGGGGCCTCGGTTCCCGGACTATAAAATAAAGGAGTCAAATCAAACCCTCCCTTCTCGTACCAGCACTGTGGGTCCAGACACACCCTCAAACAGAGTATACAGCCAATGCCAATCATCTCGGGGCTCTGCCCAAGACCCCGCCTTCACTGGGCACCTGATAACTGGAAACTCCCACATCCTCTGATGTCACCAGCACAGGAGAGGAGAGCCTGAGGTGCCAGGGTCTACAGGACAGACGGAGAGGATGGAGACCCCAAGATACCTCAGGCATCGATGGACAGGACAGTCATCGTCCCACTCTGACTGTGTCATCTGAGAAATGCCACAGTGGAGCCACGTGAAAGAGACGGGGATTCTGAGGACCCTGCAGAGGGCCCTCTTAGAGTCTGACCTCCACAACTGCCAGCCCATGTCTGAGCCACCCCTGCCCCCCTGGCTTATTGACCATGCCCTGGCCCAGCCCTCTGTTGGGGGAACATAGGCCTGGGCTAAGGCACCACAGACCGGCCTGCAGTCCTGCAGAGCCCAGGGACACCCCAGCCACAAGAAGGGCCTGTTTCTTGGCAACAGCAGAGTTCAGCCAGAAAAACGCCTAGTGGGCTGACCTGAGTTCTGGTCCTCCAGGCGCTGCCTACTAGCTGGGACTCTTGCGTCAGTCACCAAAAAACTCACCATCACGCTAGGAAAATAGGCATTCTAAGATGGAAGTGTAAATGGGTACTACTCTGAGGGATGACAGTTTGGTAAAATGAATCCAAAGTCTTAAGAGTGTATTCCTATCCCCTGACCAGTAATTCTCTTTTAGGAATTTATCCTGAGAAACCTAAAGAATGTAGACAAAGATATAAAAAAGTATCCAGTATAGATGGTAGTTCCATTATTTAAAGCTATGAAAATCTGGAAGCATTTTAGCTAGTCAAAAGAGGAGACTAGTTGAAGAAACTTGGGTTTATCCATCTGATGGAATTAAAGGCATTCATCAAAAAGCATGCTACCAAAGTGGCACCTGGGTGGTGCAGTCAGCTAAGTGTCTGACTCTTGATTTCAGCTCAGGTCATAGTCTTGGGGTCTTGGGGTCTAGTCTCGAATCTGGCTCTGTGGGGAGTCTGTTCCCTCTCCCTCTGCCCGCCCCCCTCCCCGGCTCTCTCTCTCAAATGAATAAATAAATCTTTAAAAAAAGAACAAAAAAACCCATGACCCTCTCTCCCACCCCCACCCCCTCTAAAATAAATAAATAAATCTTAAGGGGGAAAAAAAAAGCATGCTACCAAAATGTTTTTTTGAAATAGGATGAAAATGCTATGGCACAGAAACACCTTCACCTATGAACATCTAACTTACGAACGCCATAGACAGGACCAAAGGCGTGTTCCAGAAACAGGGCAGTCATATCTGGCCTGACACACTACATCTGTGCGTGTTTCACAAACGTTACACCGGAGAGGTGTGAAGGCAGTGGCACCAGAACTGCTACTAAGGGAAGCCACTCGATAGGTACAGACAAGCACGATCAGGAGTCGGCACAGAGAGCACGACGAACACGTCGACAGTACCCGGGTGAGCTGGTCAACAGGAGAAAGGACCCCAAGGGCTGAGCAAGTCTCTGCGAGATGACAGCAGTGCTGCCTCGGCGGGACAAAGACAAAGCCGGGCTGCAAAGGCCTGAACCCCACGTCTACTGCGGCTTCAGCAGAAGGCTCAGAATAAAAACCCTGGTGCTGAAGCAAGGGCAAGGGGCAAACGAGTTTTTGTTGGTGGTGCTCTCTCTTTTTAAAGATTTATTTATTTATTTATTTATTTATTTATTTATTTATTTGAGAGAGACAGCGAGTGTGCATGAGCAGGGGGGAGAGGCAGAGAGAGAGGGAGACAGAATCTCAAGCAGACTCCCTGCTCAGCGTGGGACCTGATGTGGGGCTCGATCTCACAACCTGAGCTGAAACCAAGAGTTGGACGCTCAACCAACTGAGCCACCCAGGAGCCCCTGGTATTTTCTGTTTTCAAAATACAACCCAAGAATGATTCTTTTTTTTTTTTTTTTAAGATTTTATTTATTTATTCGACAGGATAGAGACAGCCAGCGAGAGAGGGAACACAAGCAGGGGGAGTGGGAGACGAAGAAGCAGGCTCCTAGCGGAGGAGCCTAATGTGGGGCTCGATCCCATAACGCCAGGATCACGCCCTGAGCCGAAGGCAGACGCTTAACCGCTGCGCCACCCAGGCGCCCCCCAAGAATGATTCTTTAGGTCTGAGCCCTTGAGCATCAGCATAACGTCAAAGTGAGGGAAAATGACAAGTAGCCCCTGAAGAGTTTCAGGGAACACCTGCAGAGGTTGTCAAGGATGGGTCACACCTGCAACAGATCGGATAACCTGCAATCAGAGGGGAAACACCCAACAACTATAAATCTAAGACAAATAAGAGAATAATCCCATCAATTTTCCTTCAGTGTCAGATCATCAGGCCCTGAGCCTGCAGACTTTCCCTACTTCCCTGACTGTCGGGCCCCACACTCCCACACTCTGCCTTCGCCTGTCCACCTGCTGCTCCGGCTGCCAGCCGCCATCCCTCTAGTCTGAGTACTATTCATGGTTACGGATCGCTTCTGACTGCCTCATTTTAGAAAGCATCTTGCTTGACCTCTACTCTCTGGAATCCAAAGCTGTTAACAAAATTCTTCAGAAAGATAACTCTTAGGGCAGAGGACGAACTGAGAATTAGATAAAGTGAGAGATCAATTAGAAGGGTTTTTTCCAACATTCAAAAAGCAATTATGCGAAATGCAATGTAGTATAGTGAATTGGATGCCAAAACAGAAAAAGGACTTCGGTGGAGAACTAATCCAGATAAAAGTGCGCGGTACAGTTTATAGAGTGAAACCAATGGGAATTTCTTACTTTTGACAAACATACTGTGTTACTTAAGATGCTAACATTAGAGGGAGCTGGGGCGCCTGGGGGGCTCGGTCAGTTAAGCACCTGCCTTCGGCTCAGGTCATATCTGTCATATCTCAGGGTCCTGAGATCGAGCCCCATGTGGGGCTCCCTGCTCAGCGGGGATCCTGCTTCTCCCTCTTCCTCTGCTCATGCTCTTTCTCTCTCAAATAAATAAAATCTTTATTTAAATAAAACCCCACAACATTAGAGGAAGGTGGTAAAGGGAATACTAGGATCTCTGCAACTTTTCTGTAAATCTAAAAAGTGTTCATTTTAAAAATGCAATTATGAGGGCATGAAATAGGACAACAATAAGAATAAAAGAAAGACGGGAGGGGCGCCTGGGTGGCACAGTGGTAAACGCCTTCAGCTCAGGGCGTGATCCCGGCGTTGCGGGATCGAGCCCCACATCAGGCTCTTCAGCTATGAGCCTGCTTCTTCCTCTCCCACTCCCCCTGCTTGTTCCCTCTCTCACTGGCTGTCTCTATCTCTGTCAAATAAATAAAATCTTTAAAAAAAAAAAAAAAAAAAGACGGGAGACAGACTGAACACACATTTCCGAGGCAGGCATCTCTCTTCCCACAGACGATTCCAAGCATCTAAGACACTGTGCTTCCCAAACTGACTCTCCCTCCCACTTCTCTGTCCACACTGCTACGGGCAGGACTATCACCTGGGCATGCACTCCAGAAGCCTGAGTCTCTGCCCAGCTTCTCGCCCCCACTCCCTGTACGTCAGGAGACCACTCGTCCACAGTGACCATTGGCTACTTTCCTAAAGGTTATTGTTTAATGGGGACAGAGCTTCAGTTTGGAAAGATGAAAAGCTTCTGCAGATGGATGGTGGGGTTGGCTGCACAACAGCGTGAGTGTGCTTCGTGCCACCGAACTGCACACTTGAAAATGGTAAATTTTATTATGTATATTTTACTACAATAAAAACCAAACATAATGGCTCCCTAACTCCTTCCTGATCACCCGAGAGCCCTGAGCATGCTGACACCCACTGCTCCAGCCCTTTCAGTGTTATACCTGCTTTCCCTTCGCTCCCCAAATGCCCCTCATGGCTTGTGCCCGCCACCCTGCCTGAGAAGCCTTCTGCAACCCCCCCCCCATCCCACTGCTCTAACTCCAAGTGCCATTACTGCTCTGATTCAATGGTTCTAACTGTACTTGGGAGTGAGGTCCTAGGGTCAAACTGGGCATCATCACAATTATCCTTAAAAAGCCCCTCAAAGCGATCACTAAGTCCACACACCAGTTTTCCCTCTGGCATTGGAAAAGGTCGCTGCTAAGGTCCACCGAATACTGGATGGAGTTGTTGATTCACATGTAGGGCTTTTTTTTTTTTTTTTTTTAAGATTATTTATTTGAGAGGGAGAGCGAGAGAGATCACAGAGGGAGAGAGAGAAGCAGACCTGCTGCTGAGCAGGGAGCCCAACATGGGGCTCAATCCCAGGACCCCGAGATCATGACCTGAGCCGAAGGCAGTCGCCTAACCAAATGAGCCACCCAGGCGCCTCACATAGGGGTCATTTTGTATGAAAACACAGCACTTTCAACACTCTTGCGCCGTGTGTGGGGGTGTGTGTGGGGGTGGGGGTGTGTGTGGTGTCACGCAAATTACACAAAAGATATATCACAAAAGATATAACTTGCCTGCACTGAAAAAGCGTCCTAACTGGCCCCAGGCTTTCCAGCTCCCCCACCTCCTCCTTCGTCTGAACTGCTGCCAGATTACGCGCTGCAAACTCTGAAGTAGAAACGTGGAAAAACAACAACAACAACAATAACAACAACACAAACCCAAACTCCCGAGGCTGTCATCCAAAGACCTTTACAGCACAGAACCAGTGTGACGCGAAGTCTCCAAGGGGCAGCAGACCACGTGGCTATGGGCGTGGCTGCCTGGGTTTCACCCAAACTCTTCACTTAGGACGTGACCTTGGGCAGCCTCCTCTGTAAGACACATAAAATAGTAGCCCGTACTCCACAGGGTGCGCCCAGAGAGGCCTAAAGAGCCCGCCCACGTGAAGTGCTTACCACACGCCCAGAGCACAGCGGGGCACAAGCAAGGATCAGATCCAGGCCCGCTAACTGGTCCCCTCGCTCGCCCGCCTTCTCCTCGTGCCCTACCGCCAGCTCAGCAGCCCTCGACGCGTGGTCCAGGGACGCTGAGAGCCTTTCAGGAGGTCCAAAGTCAAACGTTTCCACAGGCCTACCGGATGGCATTTGCCTTTCCCGCTCTCATCCTCTCCGGTCTCCCCGGAACGTCCCAGAGGCTGCCCAGTGTAATGCTGTCACTGCTCTGAGGGCAACAGTGAGTGCTTGCTTATTCTTGGGTTTTAAGTTTTGTTTCAATTTCTTGCCTGTAAATATTGATACATATAAATAAAAGCTCATCGGGATCTTTGATAATGGGTAAGTGTAAAGGAGTTCTAAGGCCTAAGTGAAGGATTTCTCCCAAATGTCACGCAAACGTCCTGCATCTGGCTTTGCTCGTGTTCACCTTCCCGCTCAGGATACCCTTCCGTCCCGCCACTGCTGTTCCAAACTCTTCTCACCTTTCAAGGCCTAGCTCAAAAGCTGCCTGCATGAAAGCTTTTCCTACTTCTCTCCCACCAACCCCCTCAGAAACGCTGTCTGTGCCCTTCAGATGGGACTCGGCACTTCCTGCCTCATGAGCACCCCATTCGCCCATGAAACGGGTCCCCGGGCACCAGCTCTGGGCCAGGCTCTGTTCAGGCATGAAGAGCAGTGCACGGTTTGTTCTGCCCTCTTACCTTCTGGTCAGGGAAATGGTGAACAAGCAAACAAAGCAATCGGATCTCAAATAATGCTAGATACTCTGAAGAAAATAAAGCTGAGCGAGGGATTGGAGGGAGGCCTTCCTCTCCCACCAGACTAGGTTTCTGAAGCAGCGCTAGCTAATACATGAGCCGCTACAGAAAGAAGACTGCAAATATTTCACTAATAATTTTTAGGGGCACCTGGCTGGCTCACTTGGTAGAGCGTGTAACTCTTGATCTCGGGGTCGTAAGTTCGAGCCCCACGTCGGGCATGGAGCCTACTTAAAAAATAAATAAAACAAAATAAATAAAATCTTTAAAACGTAACAGTAATTTTTACACTGATTACATGTAGATATGCTATCTTGGATGTAATGGGTCGAGTACAACTTATTGAATGTAACCTCATCTGTTTCTATTTACTTTTTCCAATGTGGCTCCTGTCAAGTTTAAAATTACAGATGTGGCTCACATTCTATTTCCATTGGGCAGGACTCTTCTAGAGCAGAATATGGCAAACTATGGCCTGCAGGCCAAATCCAGCCTGCTGCCTGTTTTAAATAAGATTTTACTGGAACACAGCCATGACCGTTCGCTCACTTATTGCCTTTGAATGTTTTCACGCTACAATGGCAGAGTTGACTGGTTGTGAAGGAGACAGTATAGCGTGCTAAGCCTAAAATATTTACTATCTGGCCCTTTACAGAAAGAATGCTGGCCCCTGATCTAGGGTGCAGGGCCTGTGTGCGGGTGCTCTCTGGAGGCCACAGCACCCCGCCGGGGGCAGGGGGTGGCTGTGCAGCCCGAGGAGAGAGCCCGCGCTCCGGCAGCACAGACACCCAGGCTCTGCCCCTCACTGGCCGTGTGGCTTTGGGCGAGTTACAGGCATTCTCCAGGTTGTAGGCTCTCCCCCTCTAAAATGCGGGCACTGGCCGCGCTAGGGAAGAAGATGATAATGCAAAGCGTGTGTTACACTGCCTGGCACACAGCAGGGACCCACTGATACTGGATGGATAAAAAAGAGCAAATTTCAATTATTTTCCTCTTGGACTAGTTGCACTATACTCGGAACAACTCTCATATTTTCATCCTAAGAAATGAAATCCAATGAAACTCTCAGCAGCAGCTGTGTATTAATATTGGTCAGTAGGCAATGGGGCGGAGGGGGGAGGGGAGAAGCAGGTCTTTCTAACAGGAACACTATGATCTTAAAGCACTACCTGGTTATTAGGGGCACTCAATGTCCCTTTCGTCATGTCGCCCCCACTTTTGATAAATTTCTGGCATTAACACTGCTACCAGAAGACTAAGGCAGAGGGGAGACAAAACCTCAAACCAGTTCACCCAATAAAATGGGGGGGGGGCACACATAAACAGAACCTGCTGACATTAACTGGGTTTTTGAAGGACCTGTAGGTCAGTCCCAGCCAGCAGAACCAGCATCCCAGGGAACAGTGAGACAGGCAGATTCTCAGGCCCGTCCCAGCCTGTTTCAGAAGCCGGCATTAACAAGAGCCCTAGGTGAGGCCACACACACTAGCCTTTCATAGTGCTGGTCTAGATTTCACGTATCTGTGCTCTCCCCACCCTCCCGCCACCACTGGTGAGCAGTGTCAAATCGATGGTGCCCGATTCCTTTGCAGTAACAGGCCAGGCATAAGCACGCCGACTCCAGGCTGCGGTCGGCAGGGCGCCCCGAGAGCGCTGAGGCAGGCGGAGCGCAAAGCCTAAACCACGCACCCGGTTACTGCGCCGCTGGGGCGGCATTCCGTCTCCAGCAGAGGAGCCTCCCACTAAACACTCAACCATCTCCATTCACGAACTCACACGCGTGAATGCAGGTCTGGCGAGTGTTTTCAGCTAGGTTGTGAGAGGGACTCCTCGTGACAGCCTCGAAAGATGGGCGTTATCCCCATCCTATAAGCTGAGAAACTGAGGCTCAGAGAGGGTGGGTCTTGAAGTTACTATGGACGCTAGAACTTGGACAGCTTCTAAATGTGAAACTGGTGCTTCTTCCAGATCATTCGGTGCTTGCACTGGGGACTTGAAGGAAACCCAGAATGGCACCAACCAGGGAGACTTTTCTCTGGCTTCACGAGACACAGCCTTCCTTCTCATCCCAGCCCAGGCTCCTGGGGAGCCTGCGGCCAGTAGTGTCTCAATTTTTGCTACGTTTTAGCCGCCGACACAGCTGCATTTCGGCCACAGCAGACACCGGCTCTGGCTAGCTTTATCCTCGCCTACTGGGCTCCTACTCTGCCTGGGAGCTTCGTGACGGAAGTTGCTGAAACCCTCAACACAACATGGTGTACTTGGATTAATCTGCTCTTACTAGTGTCGGGACACCCACGTGTCTCAGTCCTGGAGCAATTATTCATAGTGCTCTCAAAAGAGCCCAGCCTGGACAATAAATTACATGGTCAACTTACCTACTATCCTAAGGGGAAGTGTCAGCTGGCCAGGTGACCACACAGCTCCAGCACAGACCACGGAGTGTCTGGGAAAAGGCTAAGAATACTCTCTGTAGGCGAATGGGAAGGATCTGGTCATTAACTCAAATGCTTCCCATGAAACTACATGTGAGCCATTCAGAATATAAGCTTCCACCGAATATAAGCAGTCACTGTCTTGGTTTCTCAAGAAGCTTCTCAAGCCAGGGAGAGAGAACTCAAGTGTGTCATGGAAGTGCCATGGGGCATTAGAGGCAGAGAAGGGCACAAGTGAACGGGGGAAGCAGATGAGATGCAGTCTCGTCCGAAAGGGCAGGAGACTGAGTGTGAAACGAGGGCGAAGAGCCTTGAGTGACAAGCTAGGCACGTCAGGAGGCTGGGTCCTGACACAATCCAAGCAGTCTTCTGGAAGGTCAGCCTGTGGTGCTGCGTGCTGGGCTGAAGGAGGGTCTAGAGGCAGGGAGACCAGGCGAGATCAGTCCACGCACGAGACCATCAGAGAGTGAGCCCGTGTTGCAGAACGGAAATGCAGAGGAGGCAAGAGGCAATTCGAACAAAGATTTGATGACAAATTAGAATGCGAGCCGGACGCCAAAGGCACAGGCAACAAGGGAACAGACAAACTGGACTCATGAACGTTAAGAAACATTATAATGCACTAAAAGACACTATCAACCAAGTAAAAAGGCAACCTACAGAATGAGAGAAAATATCTGCAAATCATATATCTGACAAGGGATTAATATGCAGAGTTAGAGAGAGCTCCTAGAACTTAACAACAAAAAACCCCCAAACAACCCCATTTTAAAATGGGCAAAGGACTTAAACATTTCTCCAAAGAAAGTATTTAAATGACCAAGAAGCACCTGAAGAGATGCCCAACATCACACGTCATTAGGTAGGCGCAAATCAAAACTACGGTGAAATACGACCTCACCCCCATTAGGGTGACTACCATAAAAAAATCAGAAAATCACCAACGTCGGCTAGAACGTGGAGAAACCGGGATCCTTGCGCACTGCTGGTGGGAATGGCACGTGGTGCAGCTGCTGTGGAAAACACGATCGCAGTTCTTCAAAAAGAAGTAAAAATAAAATTACCATATGATCCAGCAATTCCACTTCTGGGGATATACCCAAGAGAACTGAAAGTAGGATCTCGAAGAGAGACTTGTACACCCATGTTCATAAGCTGCATTTTTCACGACAGCTGAAATGGGAGAGCGCCCCACGCGTCCGCTGACGGATGGATGGATACGCCAAAAGCGGCAGACAGAACGGAATCTCATCGGCCTTTCAAACGGAGGAAATTCTGACCTGTACTACAACGCAGATGAACCTTGAGGATATTCTACTAAATGAAATAATAGGTCACGTCAGAAAGTAGAACGGTGGTGGCCAGGGGCTGGCGTGGGGGGAAACAGGGCGTTCTTGTTTAGCGGGTATCAAGGTTCGGTTTTACAAGACGACGAGAAGTCTGGAGGCAGAGGATGGTGATGGCTGCACATTATGAACGTATTAATACCACTGAACCGCACACTTACATGAGAATGGGGGCCCAAGAAGGTACATTTAAGATGATCCCCAATATTCTGAATTTTAGAAGATGCCAGCTTAAGTATTTAGAGGTGTCTGCCACCACGTCTGCTTCTACCTTACCAAGTGGCTCAGGAAAAAGTGTGCTTACACACATTCACAGGTACAGGTAAAGCACAGATGACAGAATGGTAACTGCCGACTCATGATGGTTGGTAATCAGTACTCACTGGCCTAGTCTTTCAACTTCTCTGCATGTTTGCAGATTTTTCATAATCAAAAGTTGGAAAAAGGAATTTTTTTCAAATGCCACGGACCTGGGGGTGAGAAGGGCAGTTACACTCATGCGACTTTACAGCCACAACGTCTGCAGTTCTAGATGACAGGAGGGAGCTGTCAGGTGAGGGGCGGGGAACGTGGTGCAGGTGTGGAAGCCATGGGAAGGTGGGGACCGGCTGCAACACGCGGGTGAACAAGAGCACTGAAGAACCGACAGGAGGGCGGTGAGGGGAATGAGAACATAATATGGGAAGAAGTCTCACAGAGAGGAGAGGAAAAAGACAAAAAGGCTAAAGAGAAAAATTCAGTACCGTCTGGTACAAGGAAGAAACTGAAGAAAGTTTCCGGTACAAGGGCAGGACTGACCACAATCAACAAGGCTGAAGGACCCAGAGGACAAGGACTAGGGAAACGTCGCTAAATGCAGTAACCGGGAATCCACTAGTCCTCTGTGACCTTCAGGAGAGCCGTTGGCACCCAGTGGTGAGAGAAGCAAGGGAGAGGAGAAGGGTCTTGTGGGTCGTGAGGAAATGGAGCAGACACCCCTTGCGACTGGCAGAGTGCTGGGGTGCCCCCAAAGCATGCTGGGCGTAGGGAGAGACGCTCTTTCTTCTTTGGCTTGAAGATGATATCATCAACCTTCAGGGCCCTCAAACTCCCTTAAGTAATTAAACGGAGCAGACAAATAAGGGGATGCTTTCAGCACGGAGTACGTCTGCTCCTGATGCTCCTGGAAGCCACGCAAGACACAGATGTGTGTCTGCTCCTTCCCACCTGCACCTGCGAGGGCCAGCAAGTCGTCCTGTGAACACGCCGGTCACAAGAGCGTCACCGACCATCTCCACAGCAGCAGCTCCGTCACCAGAGCTGCTGGGTGTGCAAGCCCAGCTCTCCCGGGCAGGACGCAAATGAACAACACTTCAGGGCGGCAGGAGAGCGCTCCTGCTAGCTGCGGGCTTCCATTTTATTACTGGATAGGACTGACGACTTCTTCTTTCCTTCTTCTTCCCTTTCTTTCTTTCTTTCAGCACTTCTCAGTCTCTTAAATTTAAAAATTTTTAAACTGCCATAGCTAGAATGAATCGTCACCAGATATAGCTCCACTATCGATTTAAACCAAAAGTGATCTAGCGTCTTATTCCTTTGAGCTACCTACAAAAAATTAAATGTTTCATTCTCAAAATATACAAATCCCTGGACCAAACAGTCAACCAGATTTAACCCCGAAAGGCCATTTATCCCAGTACACATTGCCTAGCTGAGTACTTCTGAACAGTGTATCATTTGCCTTCATGTTTATTTTTTGAAAAGATATTTGAGAGAGACCGTGCACAAGTGCACGAATGGGCTGGGGGCAGAGGGAGAAGCAGACTGTCTAGCAGGCGGGAGCCCCAACGGACAGGGACGCGGGGCTGGATCCCAGGACCCTGGGATCGTGACCTGAGCCTAAGGCAGACACCTAACCGACTGAGCCACCCAGGCGCCCCTGCCTTAGTGTTTGAATCGAAAACATGCTTTTCACCATCCTGCTTCAGAGGAACACAGTATATCTGTGGGCAAAACTGACCAAAGGATTCATTCAACACGGTCAGCCCTGGGTTGAAGGACAGGTAATCCTCAACCTCAGAGCAAAACAAGGGCAAATAACCTTGGGGTAGATAAATTCAGAGGGCTATCCATTAACGTGATTCAATTTTATTCTGAACTACAAAAATTTCCAGTAAATGTTTTCTCCTCCCTGTCTGTAACCACACATATGTCAGGTGGTTCCTGACACAGCCCCCTGAGGCCGGCAGAAATGTCAGAGACAGAAGCAATTCTGCATGTGCGCCCTGCTCACTAGAGCCGCAAACATCGGCTACGCAACAGCCTCGAGAGCGCGACCTTCTCAGCTCGGCGCCCGCCACTGCACAGGCAGGGCCTCGGAAGGAGCTACAGTTTTGAAACACCAAAATCCTCGTAAATATAAGTGAGAGCAACCAGTAAATAAAAAGGCACATTTCCGTCTTTTGATTATCCATTTCAATCAGCACCCTCCCGCCCCCATGCAGAAGCAAGCTAAGCTCTGGGCAGGGAAACGGAACAGGAGCACAGACCATGTCCTCTCAGTTAAAACTACAGGATGGCTCTTAAAAGAGATCACCCCAAATCCAACTGTGAGGGGACCACCAGGGGCAGCTGACACCAATCCTGGACCCAGCACTGTTGTGATGGTGATTCAGGTCACATACCATAACCGCACCCCTTCGTGAAGTACTGGCCCCACAGAGGTTCCACTGGACTCCATGAGGCCCTTGGGTAAAACAGTAAAAAAGCAAAATTTGTCTAGATGGAACGGGAAAATAAAAAAAAAGAAAAAAGAAAAGCAGGAATAACAACGAAGTGGGGATGGGGAGGGTGCAAAAGGACCTTTAATGTCCTAAAATAAAAACAAGGTGGAGAGCACAGTCAGTTCGGAGCAACCGAAGGGGAAGGAACTGAGTGGCACTCCGCCTCTCTCCAAGGAGTCCTTCTGAACCTGTCTCATGACTCAGCATTCCCAGCGGGAGTGTGACAACAGCAGCAAGAGAGGGGACAGGTCTTTGGGGGCAGGAGGTGAAGCTGGATTTCCTAACACTGACCACTTCTAAGACAACGAGAAATGCCAGTTCCTCGGGCTTTTGGTCGGGGTGGAGAGGGGGAATAAACCAGTGTTGGAATTGAATCACACAGAGACTGCTTTCATTCAACATCTAAGGGGCACTCACAGGTTCTCTAGATATAAAATGTGCTTTCTGGCAATGATCTTGAGAATGACTGCGGGGTCAGGGAATAAAAGATGCAGAACAGAAGCCCACGGCCAAGTGTCAAGCTAGCGTCTCTCCCATTCTGCTCCCCAGCGTGATCTGCCGGTCCTTCCACCCATCCCAACACCCTGCTCCTTCCTCTCTCCTTACCTGTGGTTACAGCCTCTCCACGAAGACTTTCCAGTGTTTAAAGACTGGATGATGAATGCCAACCACAGGGTCTGTGACTCATGTTTAATCAGGGTGCCTGATACAGTAATGATCTATGAATTCTGAACTTAAACATTCTCAGGTGAC
Organism: Ursus maritimus; assembly: GCF_017311325.1. NCBI lineage: Eukaryota > Metazoa > Chordata > Mammalia > Carnivora > Ursidae > Ursus > Ursus maritimus. The sequence continues at coordinate 5,251,801 of NW_024424897.1, read as the reverse complement.
AGCAAACTACATTTACTTCAATTTGTAGTCAGGTTCCTCCGCTTATTAGCAGTGTGACATCGGACAAGTTATTTGACCTCTTTGCCCCTCAGTCTCCTCCTCTGAAACACACGGATAATAATAGCACCTAATCCGCAGGGTTGTTGGGAGCACTGAGTAATACACAGAGAGCACTCGGTGCCTGGCACATAGTAACACTACATAATGTCTGTCCTTGCTATTATTTTAAAATACAAAAGCAGTACTCTACCATCCTTGTCATTTATTCTCTTGGGAATTTAAAAAGATGTTCTTCCAAATGCTGGAAAATATACACACACATACATATGTTTTCATTCCACATGCCCCCCCCCCCGAGGTTAGCGGACTTTGGCAGGTGTTACTTTATTTATTTATTTATTTATTTATTAAGATTTTATTTATTTATTCGACAGAGAGAGAGACAGCCAGCTAGAGAGGGAACACAAGCAGGGGGAGTGGGAGAGGAAGAAGCAGGCTCCTAGCGGAGGAGCCTGATGTGGGGCTCGATCCCAGAACGCCGGGATCACGCCCTGAGCCGAAGGCAGATGCTTAAGGACTGTGCCACCCAGGCGCCCCTGGCAGGTGTTACTTTAAACGTGCATAAAGTAACAGAGGAGGGAAGTTCATGAGTATTTCTAGGACAGGCTTAGTAAGAAGTCCTATGTACAACCCACCAGATCACGAGCAACAACGTGATCGATTAGCAGGAATCCCTCCACCACTGAGACAAACCCCTCTGGAGCACCTCTGGCCTCTGCAGGCGCGGCACTCGTGACCCACAGAAGCGACCTCCTGAAGGGACGGGGCTGGCTCTGTCTGACGGACACCAGGATGGCCGCTGCTCAGAGCCAAGTGGCCACCCCACCCAGCCATGGTTCTGGTTCAGGCTCGTTTCAGGGGCTAGAAAAGACAGAGCTTGTCTTGTACTGCAGAGAGAAGTAAGGCAGTGACTAGGCCAAGGTCATTCAGAGTAGGTAACGGCTGGGAAGAGCACCCAGGGGTTTTGACTTCCAATCACAGGACACAAACACACATCCCTCACCTGGTGAAAGTGCCCTTGAGCGAAGTGGCAAGTCAGACAGAGACGCCATCAAAGCACTGGGTCCCAGGAGTTAGAAGGGGAGAACCAAAGGACAAAGAATAAAATCACAGAACAGCTGTGCGAGTCTGCAAGTGCTGCGATCCTATCTGAATAAAATGCAATTAGATGCACTCGGTCCTGCATCTTGGTTAACCTTACGTAACTTCCTCCTATTACATCACTAAGAACAATTGCTTTTAACGGGTCCAGCACCTGGACAAGTGAAGCAAGGACCTTCACATGCTATGATGCTACAGCCAAACAGTTTTCCCCAGGGAAATGCTGGCCTGAGTAAAAGCCAAAAATAAACTGAGAAGCCAATTCCTAAGGGACCTGTCATGAGGGATGCCACACACAGAGCCTCGGAAAAGCAGAGTGATCACAGACACAGCTTTAATTTAGGGACATGAAATCTCACATCAGGAGGCTCTGGATGCTGTGGCAACCTGAAGCAGAAGACAGTGCACAAGAGATGGGAAAACTAAAGCATAAACAGGAAGCGCCAAACTTGGACTGATAGACAGCAGTCTGTTCTCTTCCTAACGGGGCCATTCTGTCCAACCATGACAGGTGGAGACCGGAAGGACCGACCACATCTAGCCAGCGCTCAGGAACACAAAGACACCGTCGGCATTTGGCTTTACTCCAAAACGTTACTCGAGGACGGCCACTGATGGGGAAGGGGCAAGTCGCACAGAAGACCTGGGGGAAAGTTGCAAGTGGGTAAATTAGCTACCACGCTGAAGGGGACAGGAGGTTGAGGAAAGGAAGGAGCACAAGGTACGTGCTTGTTTAAAGTCCTAAAGAAGTTTAACTTTGCCTGCTGGAAGCCTCAGGAACTGGACCATAAATTCTGCAGTTTCAAGGAAGAGCTACTTATTTTCTTTCTTTTTTTAAAGATTTTATTTATTTACTTGACAGAGAGAGAGAGGGAGAGAGCACAAGCAGGGCGAGCAGCAGAGGGAGAAGCAGACTCCCTGCTGAGTAGGGAGCCTGATGTGAGGCTTGATCCCAGGATCCTGGGATCATGACCTGAGACGAAGGCAGACGCTTAACTGACTGAGCCCCCCAGGCGGCGCCCCTACTTATTTTTTATTCCTGTTGATAATTTTCAATGAAGTGGCCAGGAGGGGGTAGACCTTGTGGGCCAGTCTCTTCATCTCTATGAATTTGTTCATTAAAAACTTAAAAGACTACTATTAAGCCTTTACTCATTGCCCAACAAATTAACCTGAAAACTACAAAAATACTCCACAGCCTACTAAACACTCCACATTAAAAGGGCACTATTAAAAAAAATTCCAATAGGTGGCAGCTTTAAAAAGAAGTATGTTTCTCAATGCTGTCACCACATTATTCTATCAGTAACTGAATTCTCAAATCTCATAACCAAATTCGTGATGAAGCAGGATTCAGAAACTAAATGCTCAGCCTTGGTCTGGTCTTTTCTTTATAACACACTGTCACCTCCACGGATTTATAAGGGGTGAGAGATGAGAAGAAAAAAAAATCTTCCCACCACTTCCTAAACTGCAAAGTCCCACCCAGCACCCTGGTCGGGGTCATCTGTGCCTAGGGTTCATGGTGACCTACAGCTACCTATCAGGTACACACCCCCACACGAACCTACTCTTAATTCCTAAAAGAAGAACTGGGTCTTGCCAGCCACAAATGGACACTACACGCCACCACTTCCTAGAGTTCCTATGCCCCTTAGCTTCTGCTAAGCTCCGAAGCTACAGACACTCCAATGGCAAAGAAACACCACCACTGGAGCTACAATGGATTTCAACAAATTCGAAGCAAATCACAAGAGAGCAGCTTCAAAATATATCCAAGCTGGTGCCTTAAAATTTTTTTTTAAATTTTAAAAAAGATTTTATTTATTTATTTGACACAGAGAGCACCAGTAGGCAGAGTGCCAGGCAGAGGGAGAAGCAGGCTCCCCACCAAGCAGAGAGCCCCATGCAGGGCTCGATCCCAGGACCCTGGGACCATGACTTAAGCCGAAGGCAGGTGCTTCACCGACTGAGCCACGCAGGCACCTCAAAATTATTTTCTATTTAATTCCTAGATAGGTATTTTAAGTCAAACTTGGCATAATTACACCCGGCGGGAGGACGCAGACAGAACATAATTGTAAATAAAGTTAACCACCAAAGTCAAGATGAACAGGAACAACCACTGATAAACATGGCAGCTCCCGGCAGCGGAGCGTGGCCTGCCCGCCGAGTCCCAGGGCAGGAGGCCATGACACAGTGAAATGAGCTGCATTCCAAAAGTCACCAACCTCTGGAGAAGATGCTTGGGGGAAAACATTTTTCAAAAACCCACAGAAAGACATTCTCAACCATTCGTTAGCTAAGACAATGCAGAAACACTGTATAAAGAGCAAAACTCTTCTCTTTCCGACGTACCACCACCGGTGGTCATTTTTAACAAGCATTCCACTATATAAAGTACAATTTTCCACATACTTCTGCACAATTTTCTTCCCGAGTCAGAGCAGCTAATGCCCAATTTGCATTTCTCTGAGGGGAAGCCAGGGGTTCCGTATGTTGATTTCTGTGTCTGTGAATGCGTGCACACTGGCAAGGAGAAAGACCCTGCTGGTATCAAGTCACTTCTACCGCTAGGAAGTGGATCACAGGCTCATCCTGGGAGTGGGGCCTTTTCCCCTGCCAGAGCTGTTACCACAGACCCCCTTTGTAGGGAGGCAAGAAGCCCTATTCCTCTGTGGCCTTTGTCTCCCAGGGTGTGAGAAACCCAGATTAACTTCTCAAGTGCCCTCCCATGAAATCAGACCTGTCAACAGCCGAGGCCTGATTCCTGCTTAGAAATGTTTTCTTGAAGGGAAGAAGGAGGAGGAGATGAAGAAGGGTGAAAGATACAGGGGTGTGTGCGTGTGTGTGAATCACTGATAGGAATTCACACTCAGGAAAACAAGACAGGAGAAGAAGCCACCAAACCAACCTTGGTTCAAGGTTTCAGGTTTAAGATGATAAACCCCTTTGTCTGTAAAACTGCCAATATTCACCAGCCTCACCCCAATACCATAAGGGAGTCTGATGTTTGCTTGACAGCCTCAGGTCAGGAAAAAAACCTTCAGTTTCCAAATGGGTGGCTCTTCTCCATCCATGGTTCCATAGTATTTTTTTTTCCAGAAGTCCAACTGCACTTGGGAGTCATGAATCCCAGTCGCAGCTGTCACATCCCCCCCACCCCGTACTATTAATATCACGGCCCTGATTATTAATGATTTTACTCACAAAGTTCTCCGCAGCAATTAAAACGAGGCAACAAGGTAAAGAAAAGGGGAGGAGGGTCGGTTTCTTTACCCATAATAACGCGTTCTGTCATCTAGGGAACTTCTTGGGTTCTTATGCCGCCCGAGATTTTCGCCTCTATCTTTGTTTTGGAATGCCCACAACCCTTCCCCGCACGGACCCGGCACGGCCTTGCTTTCTGGATGCACAATGCAGCATGTAGCTCCTCGCGGGTCAGCAAAACGCCGCACTGGTGTAATGCCGAGTGTGCCTCAGAGCCTGAGGAGTTCCCCACTGTAGTGGGTCCACGAACAGAATCTTGAGGCCGACACCACAGCGCCGCAAGGCTTGGAAGTCCCTTCGCGTGGGGAAGCCCGGGGCCCGGTGGCCCGGGGCTGGTGCAATGACTTTGCACCGGAGCGTCCCCTCCGCGGAGGCTCGTCCTCCCGCCTCGGCCCACTGCAGTTGCACCATTCCGGCCAGCGCCTCGCGCGCCTCCCCTCCCAGGCCTAGGGCTCCTGCAGCAACTCCGTCCCTGCGTCGGCCCCCGGCCCCCGCCCCGGCCCCGGCCCCAGCCCGCCGCCGCACCTTGGTCTCCTTCACGTGCTGCTTGACGCCCTCCGGGTACCACTGGACGCGCACGTAGCCGCGGCGCAGCGGGCTGGCCCGGCCCTCCTCGTGGCCCGCGCCCCCCGCCTCGGAGCAGCCCGAGCTCCCGCGGCCCTCCTCCTCGCCCTCCGAGTCCGAGTCCTCGCCGTGGATGAGGCGCACCAGCCCGAAGTGCACCGAGCCGCGGTAACGGCCCGACACCAGGTCGTGAGAGAACAGCAGCCGCTGCGAGCCGGCTTCGGGGCCGGAGTCCGAGGACGGCCCGGAGGCCGAGTCCGGGGCGGGCGCCGGGGCGGGGGCCGCGTCCGGGGTCGGGGCCGTGTCTGAGGCCTGGGCGGGAGCCGGAGCTGCGGGTGCGGGCGCTGCGGGATCCGCCATAACTGCTCTGCGCGAGTCTCGGGCGGCGGCGGTGCTGGCGGTAGCAGCGGCGGCGGCGGCAGCGGTGGCGGCGGCGGCGAACGCGGCACGGGGAGGCGGGGCCAGCCGGCGCGGGGGCGGGGCCACGGCGCGCTGACGTGGCCTTGCGTGCCGCCGTCGTCAGGGAACCGAGATGCGGTTGCTAGGAGCTCTTGCCTCGTCGCTAGGGGACGCTGGAGATGCTGCCGGGGGCGGGGGAACAGTGGACTCCGCGAGGGAGGGGCGGGGCCAGAGGGGGTAAAAGTTAGGGGAGCGGGACTGGGTGGGGACCCGGGAGGAGGAAGTGCAATGGGCACCGAGGAAAAGGGGAGTGGCCGAGGTGGGGCGGAGGATGGCCCGGAGACTGTCAACAACATTTAATGAGCCTCCTTGGCGTCTCCAGCCTAGTCCTACGCACTGGGAGGGGTAAGAGCAAGATGCCGTCCCTGTCCTCTAGGTGTTTACAACCTAGTTGGAGAGACAAAACATATACATATTAATAGCTAAAAAGCAACTCCGAGGCAGCTTGTAAGCAAGACTATAAAAGATAGAGAGAGAGAGCATATCTAGAGTGTATTATATTAGGAAATTACATGCAAAGCTTGGAAGGTCATGACCCCTCAGGGACGGGTCAAGGGGTTGGTGAAGGAGGTCCAGAGAAAGATCAGAAAGATAAGCAAGCATTAGTGGCCTCTATGGTTTGGCTTTAAAACCATCTAGAGGGGCTCAAATCTCCATGAGGCTTAGTAAACATGGTGCGAGGTGGGACGGTGAGGTAGTTAGGAGTGGGAGCCATGGATTCCAATTCTTGTTGCTGTATCTTATAAAGGTAGGTAAGCTGATAAACTTCTTTTCACCTTAATTTTCTCATCACTAAAATAGGGGTGATAATACCATATACGTCTCATTGGGCAATTGGGAGGATTGAGGGAAACAGAACAGTGCCTGACATACAGTTCCCTCCATAAAGCTTAACCATTACTATAATATTTCAACCCTCCCTTCCTAGACTAAAAGTCTAGACAGACAGAACTGTTATACTTACAGTTTGCTCCATATTGCCATTTTAAAATATAAAAAGTAATTATACTAGCATGTCCCTTAAGTAAGTTCCAAAAGATTTAGATAACATTCTCAGAGGACAGATTCATAATGGGTTGTAGGGAGGAAATTATGAATACTCAGGCTATGGCCCTAACCTTTCTCAGTCAAAATCATTTTTTTCCACATCTTTCTGCAAGACCATCAAAGATAGATTGGTAAGATGGTTCCATATTACAGTATTTGGGTTCTTTTAAAAAGGCGGGATCCCTGTTCTTTGAGTAGTTTACGGACTGCCAAGGCTACAAAACTACACTCCCAGAAAAGTCATAAGAACATACATGAAGCACAGAAGGCAGCCTGAGTATATAATGTGTCCTGAGCCAAGTACTTCGAGAATATTGATGAAATGTTAGGGTTGGGGTGGTTGTCAATGGACCCAGGCCTTAGAAAACTCACATACTAAGGTCTAGAAAAAACTGTGTCTAAGTGTGCTGAGGGGCAATTAGGATACTCTTTCGGGGCAAAGCTGGGCTCACAAACCACAGCCTTTCCATCCCAGACCAATGTGTAGAGTGGCCATCCAGAATCACTGCTGGGAGGGACTCTGTTCCCCACTCCCTCCCCCATAAAGACCTGGCAGGCTTAACAGCAATAACATAGTAGCTTCGGTTCCACCTACCATGCCCCTTTAGCCCTGTCTCCTTAGTGTCCTGATAACCTAACATTTATGGAGCACCTATTATTGACCAGGTGCTGTGCCAGACACATTCACATGTATTATCTTGTTCTCAAAATTGTGGATATAGGTGTGCGGTTTTTTGTTTGTTTTTTGTTCTTTGGCTTGTTTTTTAAGCAAGCTTAAAAGCCCTACCGGGCTTGAACTCACGACCCCAAGATCAGGAGTTACAGGCTACACCAACGGAGCCAGCCAGGCGCCCCTGTTACAGGTGTACGTAACCCCGTTCTATCAATGAGGAAACAGGGTCCGGGAATTCAGTGCCTAAGTTCACAGCGTGGTAACCTGCGGAGCCAAGTTGGAATGCAGTTTTCCTGACTCCAAGTGCAGGGGATTCTCTAGTTCCTGTGTCTATCAAGGGATAGGGGGAGGGGGCGAGGAAGTAGGCTGAAGGGGCAGGGCAGTGCGGGCCCCAAATCGTTGATGTCAAAAGTCCAAGTGAGTTTTGCCCTCTACTCCAGCTTATGGCTGTGTTCGTTTTAATATAAAAAGAATGTCCTTCCTCCCTAATCGTTGAGTAAAATTGGCACTCCAGGAAGATATGCCATGTTTATTCTGCGGCTTCTTGTAATAATGGCTAATAATAGCTACCAGTTATTGAGCTGTAACTTAATACCAGGTACTATACTAAGTGCTTTACATAGATTAGCCACCTTTACATAGATTAGTCCTCTGTGAGAGAGCAAGTATGGGCCCCCCTTTTGTGAAGCCCACGCTGTGCTGACCCCCTCCCCCAGGAAACTGCTAGGTTGTAGGTAAGAGCCCTTGGTTTCAAATGCTGATCTCTCCCTTACTAACTAAACCCCTTTTGAGCATGCGGATTTTGTTCTAGGTATGTGTGTCGCCCCAGTGCCTAGTACGGAGCCTGGCCCAGTCTTGGTGCTCAGTGATGTGCCATATCAGGGGGTGTCGAAGGCCTGAGATTCCTGTCCCTCCATTTGGTCAGTTTCCCGTCCTCCCCCTAGGAGCTGCCCGTGCTATTTCTCAGCCCTTTTTGTCACCCCCAGTTTGAGCTGCATCAGAGTCCTTTTAGAAAGCCTCAGTACATTCCTCCCCACCTCACTCAGACCTGAGATGCTCCAGTCAAGGTTTGAGGTTTGACTCCTTCCCAGTCCCCGAGCCCCCACCACAGTCTGCACATCCAAGCTGATGAGTGGGGTGAGCTGGGATGGGAGCATTGGCTTGGTTTGTATTTTCATAGTTGCTGAATGAAAAAAAAAAAACCTTCATTCCCCAGTGGAGAAACCCCTCCTCTCATGGCCCCAACACCCAGCCCTTCTTGGGGAATAGAGATTCTTCTCAGGGGAATTTTGCTTATTTACAAATATGCCTGCAAGAAACTGAGCCGGTCTGGCCACTCCCCTTGCTAAGGGGCTGGCAGGGTACAGGAGGCAAGAGGGCTGGCAGCAACATGACCTGATCTCTGGGAAGCAGGCCCTGTCTTATCCCTATCTTAAGCGGCCACTGGGTTTAAGAAGTGTGCATAGGCCTCAGGGCCTCACACTGCCCCATGGGGGAGCCCCAGCCTGCTTGGCCTCTCCATGCTTCCCTGTAGGAGAGAACCTAGATGGACCCAGAGAGTGCGTGTTTGGAGGCTCTAGGGTGCATTCAGCACTGGGGTCTTCAGCTAGGAAGGTGGAGTGGGAGGGGAGCTTCCCCGGGGAGCCGTCCCACACCCCCATCGCTAGCCCAGAGAAATGCCCCTGCCTGAGCCTCCAGCTGGCAGTTGCTCAAGAATCTTGGGCTTTTGGAATTAAAGGGGTCCTTCTTGCCCCTGGAGCCTTACCCCTTTTTGTGTTGATGCCCTGGGAGAACCGTGGGATTTGCCCAAGATCAGCCTGCAGTACAGTCAGAATCAGGACCCAGATGGGCCAGCCCTGAGCCGTTCTTACTCCTGACTCAGGAATGGTTGCAATCCACGGGGCAGACTACTTTATGCTGGGGGCACCAGTGAAAAGGTTGAGCAATAAGTGAGAGCCCAGGTTTGGCAGGTGCACCCAGTTTCCCTCCTTCCTTTGGGTACGGGGGCCAGGGACAGCTCATCCATCGGCCCAGCTTGAAGAGCAATAGCGCTGCGGTCGCTCCACCATCCGCCCTCTTCACCACCAACTCCCAGATCACCGGGGCCTTCTCCTCCGCACCAACTCATGGGCACTTCCTGGATGACCAGCCAGATGTTACAAACCCATTTCCCCCAAACCCATGTCTTCTCCCAGACCCCTTATCCAAGGTGATGGCAGCATCACTTACCTGGGTCCCAAGCTGGCCACCTGAGGATTAACCCTTGATCTGAAGTTCCACATGTGATCGAAGCCCAGGTCATGCCCCCTCTACCCTCTTTCCAGCCCCGCCCCCCCGTCCAGAGCTTCTCCACTGGGGGCCATTCCAGGGGGAGGTAGTGTGGTGCCACGGCTAGGAGTGGGGGTCCAGAATCGATGGACCTGGGTTTGAGGCCTGAGATACCATTGACTCACTATGTGACCTTGGGCAAGCTATTTCACTTCTCTGAGACTCAGTTTCCTTTCTGTGAAATAGGAGTAATAATAGTACCCACTTCCTGGGGCTGTTGGCAGTGTAACTGGCATGGTCAATGTATGGTGCCTTTGCGTGAGGTCTGTTCAGTTAGTGGGGCCTGATAAACATTACCTGCTCGTATGAGTTCATCCCCATCTCTCGCACACACCGCCGCCGTAGCCCCCTTACCCTACCCCCGCCGCCTAATCTATCCACCACCTCGTTCCCAGGGACATTGAAAATGCAAACAGGATCACCCAGCTTCTTGGCTTACCATCTCTCTGGGCTTCTCCTGGTCCAGCAGAGGATGACACAGGTAGCCCTTCCAGAATTGATCCCCAATACCTACCTCTAACCCTGTCTTCCAGCTCTGCTCCCTGCACATGTGCCCCATGCTCCAGCCCCGGCTGCTTCCTCCAGGACCCCAATTTTTGGTGCCTGGTGCCTTTTCACTTGTTCACCATCTGCCTGGAAGTTTTTATGCCTCAACTTCAACTCCTGTTTCTACCTAAAGAACTCCTTTTCATCTCACAAAACCCAGATCGGGCTGCCTTATCCTCCAGGCACCCCGTTCCCCTGATTATTCACCCCACTCACCTGGTAATACCTGCGCGGTTGTATTGATTCCCCTCTGTGCGTCCTTCTCCACCTCTGCACCCCAGCATCCAGCACAGGTCTGACCCGTAGTGCGTGCTCCAGAGGTTTTCGTTGAGTGAACAAAACCAGCCAACCTCTCCCAGTGGTTCAACATGTGTCAGCCAGTCTCCGGGACACCTCTGTCTTTCCTCAAGTCCCCTGCTCTCCGTGTTTCCAAATACGGAGAGGAACATACACATATGTGCACGCGCGCGCACGCACACACACACACTGGTTCTCTCCTCAGCCTCCAGCCTCTAGCTCTGTGCTGTCCGTTGTGGTAACCCCTAACCACGCGTAGCTCTTGAGCACTTAAATGTGGCTTGTCGGAATTGACGTGTTGTAAGTGTAAAATATACACCGAATTTTGAAGACTTGTTTGCAAAAAAAAAAGAGTCTAAAAATATCTTCTTAATTTTGTATCGATTACTTGTTGAAATGTTAATACTTTATATATATTAAGTTAAATAAAATATAGTATTAAAATCAAGTTCACCTGTTTCTTTTGGCTCTTTTTCACGTGGCGACTACAAAACTGAAAATCCCATTATGGGGCTCACGTGACCTTTCTATGGGACCGCAGGGCTCCAGATGCTCCCGGAGCCGTAGGTCCCTTCTTTCTCCAGGAGGTGGCGATCCCTCCCTGCCTTTGACGCCTTCGTTCCAGAAAGGTCTGGAAGGTTCCTGAGGAAACAGCCTGTGTCATATGTCAGATATTGAACCCCAAATAAGGATGGGGCGCCACTCAGCCATGCAGTGAAACCAGGCTCTTTATGCAAATGAGACTTCAAAATAAATCCACAGGAAGTCAAGAAGCTAAATGCCATCCTCCTCAACAGAAGAATCAAGACCTAAGTTGATAGACACCTACTCTGGGGGGCACATGCCCCACTTTCAACCTGGTCTCTGTGTTCCTGGGGTTTATAAAGCCTGTCGGGGAGATGGGCGTCAGTGGATACTGCGTGCACAGCCCGAGTCCACCTTCCGATCCCAGGAGCCCTTCCCCCAGCTGCCAGGCACTGACTGCCGAGCATCATGGCTTTGGTGCCTTTGCAAGGATTGTCCTTGGCTGAAAAAAGGTGCCTCACCCATCCAGTGACTCTCCTTAAGGAGGAACAAAGCCTGGCCCTCTCACCTCCATTCAAGATAGCTGGGAAGGGGCGCCCCAGCTTCAGAGATTCTCCTGGGATCAGCTGAGGTCTCCGCTGGAACTGCTCATCACGGTTAAACGCCCTCTGCCCACCTCTGCTGACCTTGCTCCCTGATGGCACTTCCAGTAGACGTCTTCGTGCAGATCTGAGTCTTTAAGTCTATTTCCTGGGGAATCTGACCCATATCCATCGGTGCCGAGTGTGGTGCTGGGGAACAGACTCTAAATGGGATTCTAGAGCTGGATCCCCACCAGTAGTGGGACGTGTAATATTCTGGGCCCAGCACACTACAGTGTGCAATCATTACAACGCTTGTGGGCAGTGAACCAGTGGAAGGAACTGGGGTGGCGGTGAACAATCTCGGGCCCGTGTACCGTAGGGGAGAGAGGTCATTATAAGGACTATGTTGTTGGGGCATGACTGTTGTTGGGGGCAGTCGCACTGGAGAAAGACAGTGAAAAGCGGTGGGTGATAGGTCACCAATCGAAGGCTCGGTATCAAAGCCAGAGGGTCTCCTTGGCAGCACGTAAAGAAACTCACCTCCTGAAGTTAAAGGGACAGAGAAAAATAGAGAAGGTTCCGGACTTAATAGGGGAAGCAGGGCCCTAGAAGTGGTTGAATCCCCAACCTTAGTGAGTCGGCTATGCCAAGGAGAACCCTAACTGGGAAGAGGGGCAACTCTGAGACATCTGGGGGGATCGGGGTCGCTGGACTCAAAAATCTCAAAGCACCAGCTTCCCCTTGAGCCTTCTGGACCCTCACAGCCGTGGCCCCCTCCTATGTGGCCCCCTCCTGCCTGTGAGAGGTTAGTGCTTTCTCCTTGGTGGAAGATAAAACTCCTCCCCGTGAGACAGGTGCCAACCCTCCCCCCACCCCAAGGATCTACGCCGTCTCCCCTCTTCGCACCAGATCAAGAGCTGGGTCTAAATGACAACTTGACTTGCCTGGTAGAGTGCTGGGCCACCGGCAGGGAGAAAAAGGCTGTACCAGGAAGGGGCTGCAGGTCCCTGCCAATGGTGCCGACAGGAGTTGGGAGAATGTGGGACTGGAGTCAAGGATACTGGGTCAAGAGAGGCAGAACATTAAGTCAGACAGGCAAGTGTGTTGTTCTGGGAACACTCTTCCCCGCCACAGGATTTATCACCCTGGCAAGGCCCCCGGAAGTCGGTGCTAGCATTCCGCTAGGGCGCTCTTGGCAGCTTGGCGAAAGGGAGCCAGAGCACCCTCCCCTTGGCTGGCAGGATTGCCCTCAGCTCAGGAAGCTGCCTCAACCAAGGTCAATGCAGGGCAGACAGGTCTGCCCCCTGCCTCAGGCTGGGCGTCTCTGCAGGGCTTCCTGGCTCCCATGAGATGGGCTGAGGCCTCGGTGGCAACCTCATCATCTCAGCTGCCTTCCCCTCTGCCCGAGGCTGCTTCCCCGGCTCCCCAACAGGGGCTGCCCCTGAGAGGGCTCCCCAGCGAATCTCCTGAACCCAGTCCTGCATCTAGGCCTCTGTCTCCCGGGGAACCTGCCTGTAACAGACGAAGGTTGAAAAGGTAAATACAATTAGGCAAAATGTGCTCAGTGCCAGGTGTGCAGGGCAGACTTTAGGTCCTGGGAAGGAGTTGAGAGACAAGTCACCCTCAAAACCACCCAAAAACACAACTGGTCGCACAGACGCCATAACAGAGAGCTGCCTTCCCTGCCCGTTTCGGCCTTTCAGCGGCTCTGCGTGGAAAATTGGGGTCTCAGAAACATCATCAGAGTGTCTCTGGGCCCTGTGTCTCAGGGCCTACCTCTTTGTCTCCTCCAGGTGGGCTCGCCTGGGCCCTGCAGTGGGAACCGGGCAGTTGTCACATTGAGGGGAGGAGAGAAAAGCAGGTGCAGCCCCACATGGGAAGCTCCCAGAGGGCCCGGGCCCAGGGGGATGCTCACTGCCACACCGGGCCAGGATATGCAGGTTGCCCGAGTGGCTGCAGGCTGGGTGCCAACGCAGGTGGCAGGGGAGTGGGGGAGGGAGGGATAACATGGGGGATGTGGGGAGTCGTCTCCAGGCCCCAACCATGCCAATGGGTCGGTGTATCTTTAACAGATGACCTCCGCTCTGCCGTGACCTCTGCTCTGTCACCATGAGGCTGCTCCCCTGCATCTGGCCTCCCTACCCACCCCTCTCTCCTAAAAGGCTTAAAGGCCACCAGGGGCCTCCTTGTTAAGAGCATCTGAGATCTCTTCTCCATTCTGGCTGCATTTGACACTGCTGACCACCCCATCCCTTGGATTCTGGGACATGTCTTGATCCTCACCCTTCTTCCTGCTAATGTCTCCTTCCCCCCCTTAGAGTAGACATCCCTTAGCTTTCCCGTGGTGACATGCAGCCCCTCGGAACACTCTTCCTATACTGAGACCTCCGTTGTCTACTCAATCATGAGGACAGCCACCTCTATGCCTCTCATCCTCGCTGCTTCAGATCCTTAGTGGGATAGGGGCTCAGCCAGGTCAGAGGTGAGGCTGTGCTGAGACAGGTGGGGGGTTAGGTAACACAGCCTTCTGGAGGGGATCTCTGTGTGTTCTGCACAACTTGGCTCTAAACTATCATAGAATGTTCTGGAGCCCTGAAGCAGGAGCCAAGCCACAGCCCGTGGTTTGTTTGGGACCAAAGAGCTTTGTGGGAGAGAACTGGAGCCCAGCCCGCAGCCATCGTTCAGACATGCGTGGACCTGTCTGGTGGACTGGGAGGCCAGACCGGAGGGAGTGACGGTAGCACCCCTAAAGGGAGCCTTGCTGGAAGAAGAAGTGTGGTAGGGAGGCCAATGGGCAGAATCAGAGCTGGGGAGCAGTGGTTATTGCAGAACCCTTTCCAGGGAGCTGGCGCTGGAAGGAGAAGACTGGCTAAAGAGCAAAACTGTATCAATAGGGGCTCCAACACGAAGCACCCCGAGCCGATGGCCCCATGCGGGACATTGGTTACACCGACTCTAATCAGATACACAGCTCACCTCTGGTCCTGCTGTGGGAGCGCCTGCGATGTCCCCTGTGATGCCTCTCAGATAGATGGTACTCTCCTCCTGCACCCTGAGCCTGGACAGAGCCTCAGAACCTGCTCCGGGAGATGGTGTCCAAGGGCCACCGGGGGCAGAGGGCGCTCGAAGATGAGTCTGTGCCTCTGAGGAAAGTCCATTCCCTCCAGGGGCCCCTGGTGGGACCCATAGTGTCCCAACCACATCTTGGCAGAGCCTTCCTGTCATTGGCAACAGTTCCAGCCCCGGGGTGGGGGGCTCTTGGTCTGTTTTACACGCTAGAGTTCCGCCAAAGACTCCACTTGCAAAGCCTACGTAGGTGTGAACCTCTGCTCTGCGCACGTGGCTAGCGGGGCACACTCTTTCCCTACAAGGAGGAGAAATAGGATAGGATGCCAAATTACAGTTCAGAGAATGTGCACTTTTTTTTTTTTAAAAAAGATTTTATTTATTTATGTGACAGAGAGACAGTGAGAGAGGGAACACAGCAGGGGAGTGGGAGAGGAAGAAGCAGGCTCCCAGCGGAGGAGCCCGATGTGGGACTCGATCCCAGAACGCTGGGACCCTGAGCCGAAGGCAGACGCTTAACAACTGCGCTACCCAGGCGCCCCGAGAATGTGCACTTAAAAAAAAGAAAAAACTCCACACTAGTGTGGGGCTCAAACTCATGACCCAGAGATCAAGAGTCACATGCTCTACTGACTGAGCCGGCCAGGTGCCCCTAAAAATTTCTTTTTAAATCTGAATAGAGGGGCGCCTGGGTGGCACAGCGGTTAAGCGTCTGCCTTTGGCTCAGGGCGTGATCCCGGCGTTATGGGATCGAGCCCCACATCAGGCTCCTTCGCTATGAGCCTGCTTCTTCCTCTCCCACTCCCCCTGCTTGTGTTCCCTCTCTCACTGGCTGTCTTTATCTCTGTTGAATAAATAAATAAAATCTTTTAAAAAATTAAAAAAAATAAATCTGAATAGAGTTGACATATAATGTTGCATTAGTTTGAGGTAGAAATCAGAATTTTGGATAAACAATTTTTTAGTAAAAGTATGTCCCAAAGACTTATACTTACAAAATTATTTGTGGGGCGCCTGGCTGGCTCTGTCGGGGGAGCATGCAACTCTTGATCTCGGGGTGGTGAGTTTGAGCCCCACGTTGGGTGTAGAGATGACTTACAAATAAAATCTTTAGGGGCGCCTGGGTGGCTCGGTCGTTAAGCGTCTGCCTTTGGTTCAGGGCGTGATCCTGGGATCCTGGGATCAAGCCCCACATTGGGCTCCCTGCTCCCCTGGGAGCCTGCTTCTCCCTTTCCCACTCCTCCTGCTTGTGTTCCCTCTCTCGCTGGCTGTCTCTCTTGCTGTCAAATAAATAAATAAAATAAATAAAATAAAATCTTAAAAAAAATTGTTTACCTGAAATTTGAATTTCACAGGGCTTCCTGCATTTTTATTTGCTAAGTCTGGCAACCTCATTCACAAGGTAGGTACATCTCCTAAGGCCACTCTGTTGTTCAGATGAATTTGATGACAGCCCCCGGGGGAGGATGCCCTGGTGTCAGGACCCAGTTAGTGCCCTGAAATGCCTCAGCAGTTTATCCCTCAGCAAGGCTGGCACTAGAGACACATGCAGTCGCTCTCAATGTTGGTGTTTGACTTTTTTTTTTTTAAGGATTGCATTTGTGGGGCTCAATCGGTTAAGCATCTGACTCTTGGTTTTGGCTCAGGTCATGATCTCAGGGTCCTGGGGTCAAGCCCTGTGTCAGGCTCCCTGCTCAGCAGGGAGTCTGCTTGTCTCTCTCTCTCTGCCCCTCCCCCACTCGTGCTCTTTCTCTCTCTCTAAAATAAATAAATAAATCTTATTTTAAAAAAGATTTTATTTTTAAGCAATCTCTACATCCATTGTGGGGCTTGAATTTACAGCCCCAAGATCAAGAGTCATGTGCTCCACGACCGAGCCACCCAGGTGCCCCTTGATGCTTCTCCTAATTTCACTGTAGAGGGCGTCCTTCTCTCTGTCCTCGTCACCCCCATGTGCCCCTCATCTCTCTCTTTTCCTCCCATCGTTGATGGTGCTTTGTCATGTTCTTCCAGTTGACCAGGATAGATCACCCTCCCTTCCCTTCCCTTGCCCCCCATGAGGGGGTCAGATTCCCCAGTTTAGCCACGTTTAGTATAATGTCTTGTCTTGTTCTCCAAAGTTCACCTGTCTAGAGGTGTTTTCCAGAAAGAACAGGGCCGTTCGGGTGGTCAATCAAGTGAGGCAGATTCAATAGCCTGCTCTTCTCCGACAGGCCATGAGGGGGCGCAGTGGAGCCACAGGGTCTAAGAAGGACCAAGAAGGCCTTTTCCTGAGACCTTGAGGTGGGAGGCAGAGGTGCCCAGCCCAGGTCCGGGACATGTCCCCCCTAACCAGGCCCCAAAGTCAAGCCTGAGGGAGGTCTTCTGGTCAGTCCTGAGAGGTCAGTCGTAGGCTCCCAGAAGGGCAAAGACAGGAAGGGGCTTGGTAATGGCTGGGGTGGGAGGCATGGTAAGCTCTGGCGGTTCTGCTGGGCCTCAGACAGCAGAGAGGCCCTGGGAGGAGGGGACCCCACAGATAGCAGTGTGGGTGCGGTGGGCATCTGGGCTGGGCTGGGGTCACCCCCATGGCAGAGCCATGTGGGCAGAGCTCCGGAATCCTGGGCAAGAGCAGGCGCTCCTTCTGCAGTTGGCTGGGCAGGGCGTTAGCACTGCTGCGCGGGTGTAGAAGCCGGGCCCTGAGAGGGCAGGGGCTCGTGCGGCAGGAGGGCAGGCGTGGGTGCTGGCAAGGGAGGAGCTAAGGGCTGCGGGAGGGGTGTGGGCTGGAGGGAAAGAAGAGAAGCCAAGGCAGTCTGCGGGTCCGAGGGCCTGGAGGGGTTAAGAAGGAAGAGCGGGAGGCATCAACTGGGGCTCGAGGTTCCCAAGGGAGAACTCACAGCAGCTGCTGATATGGCGCTGGGGGCGGCCTTGGCCATGGGGTGGAGCCAGGGTCACTGGCAATCAAGGAATTGTGGAGTGGACCCATTCGGTGAACAATCTCCGGAATAGTTAAGGAAACTTCAAGTAGAACAGACATGCGCAAAAGTGCACGAATCGGCAGCCTCAGGAGTTGCCAGCACCTCCGTCCTTCAATTTCAGAACTGAATGTTGGGGGCGCCTGGGGGGCTCAGTCGGTGAAGCGTCTGCCTTCGGCTCAGGTCATGATCTCAGGGTCCTGGGATCCAGCCCTGCATCGGGCTCCCTGCTCAGAGGGGAGCTTGCTTCTCCCTCTCCCTCTGCCTCCTCCACCCCTCAAGCTCTGTCTCTCAAATACATAAAATCTTTAAAAAAATAAAATAAAAGCACTGCATGTTATATTACCAGAACCCCAGAAGCCCCCTTGGGCAGCCACTACCTCCAACGCACAGATTAGGACAGAATCCGTGGACTCGGAACCACTCTGGTTTGGGGGCCACTTTCATTCCCTGCCGCGTTGCTGAGGGTCCTCGAGGTCGTTGGCTCTCACGGTGGGATGCGCTCCATTTTGGGTCTGTTCTGTAGTTCCTTACCGCTGATGGCCATTTGGGTTGTTTCTAGTTGGGGAACCTTCTAGTTCTATTGCTGTTCAAGTGGGGACTGCGGGCCCCAGGGCGTGAGTCCAGCTCTCGCAGGTACTGCGAAGTCTTCCAAGGTGGTTGCCACACCCCCTTGGGGTTATTTAAGTACCTCAGGGTAATGGCAGGTGTGGGAGACCAGGCGGGTACCAGGGGATGGGAGGAGGGCATGAGTCGCAGAGGGCCTCTTGCTTGTTTGGGTTGGTTTCTGCTACAGGGGACCAGCTGGAATGCAGAGGGATTTGACTCTCACTTTTGGATCTGGGGACTTTCTCCAGAGCGCTCTGGAAAGAGGTTACATCCATGGAGGAGGTCATTTATGAGGGCAGGATGTAGAGGGGTTTGTCCGATGATCAGTGGCTTGCCTCTGTCTACATAGCAAGGTCTGAATACTGCCTGCCTCTCCAGTCTCACTGGCTCGGTAGACGGCACATCCCAGAGCCAGATTTGGGCACTCCCTCCCAAGGCCGATGGGCCGCTCCCTGGCTCCCCCCACTTTGGTAGACCCTGACTTGAGGATACCATCTGATCGGTGGAACCGTGAAGACGTGTCCTGGCCACTTGGAAAATCCACGGGGCCTAACAGCCCTGGTGGTAACAGTGTGTGCCTGGAGGCACACCGGCGGTGCCCCCAACGACCTGCTGGGGGTCTCTAAGCAGGTAATTCAGCCTCTCTGAGCCTCAGTGTCCTCTGTAAAATGGGGTTACTACTCACGGGGCGGGGCTCTCACGTGGATGAAAGGATGTTCTTACCTGAGGCTCAGCTCATAGCAAGGGCTACCAACGGTCGGTAGGTAGTGTTTTGGGGCTGCAGGAGCTGGAAGGACCCCCAGAGGTAGGTGTGTCCAAGCCTCTGGAGCACAAAGGGTGAATGCTCGGTCGGGCAGGCAGAGCCACAACAGGGATTAGAGCCAGACCCCTGAGGTTTAGCCCTGTGCTCTTCGCCCAGATTCTGGGCCCTCGATCAATCCCTGTAATCCCCTGAGCATCCAGTGTCACTCTGATGTCTGACCCTCATCGGGGGGGACAGGGCAGGCAGCGGCCCAGCCCTGCTGGCTTTGTCCTGCTGGGGTAACACGGAGGCGGGGCGGGGATTATAAATCTGGGAGAACATCACATGCTCCCCAGTGACACCTGCTGCCGCCCGGCAGCCCGGAGTCCCAGATTGCCCGGGCCCCTGCGCCAGCAGACGACCTCCAGGGTGAGTGGCTCTGCGGTGGAGACATTGGGCCCCTGCTCAGAGTCCTCATAAGTGGCCCCCCCATCCTCCCACCCCCGGCTCCCGGCTTTAGGAGCAGAAGCTACCCTGCTCGGGGCTTCTGGGCCAGGGGAGAAAAGGTGGAGGAGGGAGGGCAAGGCAAATATGAAGAATCTGCAAGAGCATCGTGGGAGAGACATACAGAGTGCCATAGGGGCACCGTCAGATGCCCTCCAGGCCCACTCCCCCCTACCTCCTCAGACTCCCCCATCCTCCCGATGCCCTCATGTGTGCGTGGTCCAATGTGAGGCCATCAGAGTCAACGTGAAAGCTCCTGGAGGACCCACTTCGATTAAGGGTCTTTTTCTCCAGGGCCGACGGCGGAAGTTGCCTAAAACGCCGCAGCCACCGCACCCTACGCCCAAAGAACTGGCAAGGCCCCTCCTGGGCAGGTGAGACAGACCGACCCACCCCTCGCATCGCTGTGTCGGACGTGGGCAGTGGTCACCCCTCCCACCTTGGGCAGCAGTGTTGGGGTGCCTCCCATTCCATGGAGCCCTGCCCACCCCGTCCATCGCCTCCTGGGACTTAGAGGTACCTGGAGGGCAGTGAGGCCAGGATCGGAGGATTGGAAGGGCTGCTCCGCGGGTGCTTCTGGCTGAGAGGGAGCGGTGGGGAGAGGGCACCAACATTTATAGCCCCCAGAATCCGCACCGGGACTCGCCCAACCCCAGGTCCCTCTACAAAAGAGGCAAGGTGCACCCTCCCCCTGGCCTGCCCCTATTGGAGATGAGGGCCGTACCCCTGACCCTCACTCCTCTGCGATAGGTGCTGGAGGGCCCTTTTAGGCGACGAAGGCCACTTCTGAAGTTGGGGCATCCCAAGGAGGCACCGGCAGCCAAGATGGCCACACAGAGCGCACACGGCCTGGAGCCCGAGGCCTCGGACCTGCGGCCTGGGATCCCAGAGACCCCAGGCCGCCCGCGGCGCCACACGCTTCCTGCCAGTGAGTTCCGCTGCCTCACTCCGGAGGATGCCACCAGCGTGTTTGAGATCGAGCGCGAAGGTGAGCGGGGCCCCGCCAAGGGTCTGGGTGCCAACCTCCCCCCCGCCCTGCAGCTGCCCCGTGGGGAGGAGTCGTCCCTGGTGGGAGCAGATTGGAGGTGTATTTCTGTGTGCATGCACGTGTGTTCAGGAAAGCGGGCACAGGAACGGCCCTGAATCCTGTTTTCTTGCGGGAGAGGCGGCCGTCGGGTGGGTGGGTGGGAGAACCCACCCGGGCTTCTGAGCAGATGCCTGGTGCGCGGTGGCCAGCGGCCAGTGACGTCACCCGCCACGCCTCCCCCTGCAGCCTTCATCTCTGTCTTGGGCATCTGCCCCTTGTATCTGGATGAGGTCAAGCACTTCCTGACCCTGTGTCCAGAGCTGTCCCTGGGCTGGTTCCAGGAAGGCCGCCTCGTGGCCTTCATCATCGGCTCGCTTTGGGACCAGGAGAGACTCACTCAGGTGAGGGCAGGATGGGGCTGGGACGCTCAGCCGCTGGAAAGCCTCTGGAAGGGAGGCTGCCACCCCCAAGCCCTGGCTTCTCTTGCTCAGAGGGAGGCAGAGGAGCCCAGGGGCTGGAATTTCTTCCTCTGGTCCTCTGCGGGGTCAAAAAGACTCACCTCTTCGGGGCTCAAAGGCCTTCATGAAGGGCCCTCCATGGGGTGGAGGGTAGAGTTCCCAATTTGGGGCCCTCCACGGGTGGGAAGGGAGCCCCGTTTGGAGGCACTCAGGAGACACTTGCTCTCGGCTGGGTGGGGGTAGCTTGGGTGGGAGGCAGGGATGGGCAGAAGCGGGTCTGGACTCACGTCCCTGCCGGTTCCCAGGAGTCGCTGACGCTGCACCGGCCCAGGGGCCGCACCGCCCACCTGCACGTGCTGGCCGTGCACCACGCTTGCCGGCGGCAGGGCAAGGGCTCCGTGTTGATGTGGCGCTACCTGCACCACCTGGGCGGCCAGCCGGACGTGCGCCGGGCCGTGCTCATGTGTGAGGACAGACTGGTGCCCTTCTACCAAAGGTTCGGCTTCAGCCTCGTGGGCCCGTGCGCCTTCACGCTGGGCTCGTTCACCTTCACGGAGCTGCAGTGCTCCACGCGGGGCCACGCCTCCCTGCGGCGGAACAGCGGCTGCTGAACCCGGTGCCCCCCGACCCGGCTGCCGCCCCTCGGTGCCCACAGCCACGTGCTGGGGCTGCGGGGAGGCGGGCTGGGGGCTCCCAGCGTCCCCTTCTCTCCCCAGCCCGGGCTGCATGCCAAACTGTGCCGGAGGTGGGGCTGGGTTGGTAACTGGGGACAGCAGGAGGTGTCCTGCGACCCGCCTGGTGACACGCTCACTCTCGGGAACCCGTGGTGGGCCCTCCGGGCAGGCAGCCTCCTCGTCCTCACGGTGCCTGGTGCTCGGAAGGCCCTTATTCTCCCCAGCCTCAGGGATTCCCCGTCTTGTCCTCAGCCCTGGAATGGGGGTAGCTAGGAGCAGGGAAATGCAGGGGGTGCCTCCCAGCTCCCCCCATGTGCCCCCCACCCCTGGCCTCAGACACCCTGGGTCCCCTTCCCTCTAATAAAGTAGTTGTGCTGCATAAGCTCTCAGGTGGCTTTCTGTGCGGGGTGAGGTAGCGGGTGAAGCACAGTGAAGGACGAAGGCTATGCCTCCCCCCCACTGTCTCTGGCAGGGCAGCCCGCCCCTCGCTGTTCCTGGGGTCCAAGGATTTGACCCAGCCCTCTCAAGGGACCCCCTGAGGCTTTCCATGGGACCCCAAACCTGGTTTCTGGTCCAATCAAATCCCCCACGAGTTTTCCACCATCCCTTTGGGTCCAGGCCCTGCCCCTGAGCTCATGGCTGACCCCCCACCAACAAAAAGTCCCAGCTTTCACTCTGCCAGAGCCCCTCAGGTCAAAACATGATACTTGTACAGAATAGCATTTAATACATTTGAGACATCATTCATATAAAGTTAGCGTTACTTTTAAAAATTAGAACCATGATATAAACCAGTAAAAAATGGGCCTGACTCAGCCTTAGGCAACCCCCGGGAGCAGGTCCTTGAGGTGGCCCAGCCCCCGGCCCCACTGGGGCAGAGGTGAGGCAGAGTGGGGTAGGGCCAGCCTTCTCAGAGCCAGCCCCAGAAGGCAGAACACTGACTCAAAGGGAGGGCCGGACAGACAGAGAGGGGACAACCTCTGTTCGCAATGATCAAGGGGAGGCCCTCGGCTTCCCAGCCTCGCTATGTCTCCATGCTCTTTCTTTGCCCCAGCCCATGGCAAAGCCTTTCCCACAAGTCTGGTCCAGGAGCATTAAGGGCAGGCTCACCAGGCCACTGCTGAATGAGGGGCACGGGCTCATAGGGCAGGGTGGTGAGGCCGTGGTGAGGCAGGGGTGGGAACCTGGCGGGAACCCTGGCCACGTCCCAGTGAAGGCACACCCACAGTAATGGGGTGTGTGCGTGGCAGGGAGGCAGGCACCAGCAGGGGGAGGACCCTGGGAAGGAGAGCAGCTCACCCCTCCGCAGGGGTCCTGCTGTCAGGGAAGAGGCGGGAAGCCGGGGCCCGAGTCCCTGCGTTGTGGAGAAGCGCACGCTCGGAGGGTCCCCCAGACTGAGGAAGGGCGGCCTCGCTCCCCCGAGGAACCCGCCTTTGTGACTGTCACGGCGGAGTCAGAGTGGCCTGGTGGAGGGAGGGCCGGGGCTCCCGGCCGCGGGTCTCTGGAGTGCAGGGTGGGGCGCCCCGCAGACAGGCAGCCGGTCCCAGGCCCGGGCCTGGCGCCATCCGTGTTCTATGGGCTGCCGCGGCGCCCAGCCCCGCCGGGCGGGGGTCAGTGCAGCACCTGGTCCAGCTCGTACTTCTCGCAGAAGCGGCTGGTGAAGGGGAAGCAGGTGAGGTACTCGATCCAGGGCCAGTTGACGGGGTAGACGCAGAGCCAGATGACCAGCGAGGCGAAGAGGCCGGCGAAGACCAGCAGCGAGACCAGGATGAGGGCCCGCTTGCGGTACTTGTCGCTGGTGCCGAAGGTGATGTAGGGCAGGAAGG
Organism: Ursus maritimus; assembly: GCF_017311325.1. Taxonomy (NCBI): domain Eukaryota; kingdom Metazoa; phylum Chordata; class Mammalia; order Carnivora; family Ursidae; genus Ursus; species Ursus maritimus. The sequence goes on along the minus strand of NW_024424897.1, from coordinate 5,228,490 downwards.
CGAAGGCCAGCAGCAGCCCGCTGAGGAAGCCGAAGATGTGGGCAATGTTGTCGATCCAGGGCAGGAGGCCGCAGACGAAGAGGAAGAGCACGATGGCCGACAGGTTCAGGAAAGCCTTCCAGGGCCGCTCCAGCAGCTGCCAGCTCTGGAACAGCTCCACGAAGAGGCAGGCGAGGAGGCCGAACTGCGACCCCGCCGGGCCCACCTGGGGCAGAGAGGGGTGGGGAGCGGTGTCACTCCTGGGTGCCGGGGGGAAGCCGGGGCACAGCCGGGCTGCAGCACGGGGACCCCGGTCCTCCTACGGGTGGGCTCCTCCCAGGGGTGGGGACCTGGCCGCTGAGGCTCCTGGACCAAAGCGGGGCCTGTTGCACCCACGCTCTCTGCCAGCACGGAGGACCGACTGCGTGCCCAGTGTGCGGTCTGTGCAGTGAGCAGGACGGACAGGCCTACGCGAGGCTGCACACGGCGGGACGGCAGACCCCGAGCGAGCCGAGGGCGTGGGGTTGAACTGATCGAGAAACTGTCACTGTCTCTGTGGGTCACGAACGTGTGCACGTTGGAGATTTCACACAGCTCAACCCACAGCTATGTGACATGCGGGTAGGCAGGCAAGGGTCACGGTCACGAAGAGAAATGAAGCAGAGAAGGGGAACGCAGTGACGGACAGGGTCTGGGGTGTCTTTCTGGAGGTGATGCCTGAGCATGACGCACTGGCCTCGCTGTTCCCTTGCTCCCGGGGATTAGCGGATCAGCCAGTAAGCCCACGGCTAAGCCGTCCATCTGCTGTCGAGCCTGGCCCGGGAGGGGCTGTGTGTCCCTCAGCAGCTCTGGGGGCGGGGGGGGGGGGGGGGGG
>NW_024424897.1:5206564-5227627 GCF_017311325.1 Ursus maritimus | reverse complement strand
GGAGCGCGGGAGCAGCAGGCCCTCCCTGCCCGTCCCCCGAGTCCCTACCTCCGCCCGGTATGGGAGGAAGATGGCGCTGGCGAGGTTGCCGGTGATGCCGCTGAGGACAAAGATGATGGCGATGCGGTGCCAGCCGGCCAGCTTCTCCAGGTCCCGCAGGATGGTCATTTGGAAGACCACAGACACCAAGCAGTGCACCACGCTGGGGAGGGGGCACAGCAGGCGTCAGCCGTCCCATACCTGCCCCCGGCTGCCAGCCAGGCCTTCAGGAGCCGTGGGGTCTGGCAGGCCGAACCGGCTGTGCCCTGGCCCGGGAGTCTTCCTCCTTGGGCCCGGGGGCAGGGGGGCGGACCGCACAGGGGTGGGGGGTGGGAGGGGCGGGCAGCGAGGAGCCTTTTACCCAGCGTGGAGGAACAGAGACAGCCAGAGCCTGTAGAACTGATCCGGGACCTCGGGGTTGAGGAAGGGCAGCAGCCCACACACCTTGTCCAGGCAGTGCACCTGAGGGCAAGCATGTGGCAGTCGGTGCCTGCGACCCCGCCGGCCCGACGTGGGCGTGGGCTGGGGGGCAGAGCCAGACACCTGCAGGAGGGGAGGCACGAGGCCAGCTCCAGCACGGTGCCGCACTCACCGGGGGCCCTGCCTCACCTGGGAGCAGAGTGTTGCCTCTTCATGGAAATAGCCGTGCATGAATTCACAGTATTCCCGGGTGGTGATCTCACAGCTAGGGGGACAGGGAGGCAAAGGGATACGTCACAGCCCCGAGGACCCCTGCCCGCTGGCAGGAAGGGGTGCCCCTCTGCGGGGACCCCAGCTCCGGGGCAGGCTCCCCTTCCTCCTGCTCACACCATGGGCGACCCCAGCGCGGGGGAGGGAGGACACTAGCCCGGGTGGCAGGTGGCAACAGCAGCACGGGCAGCTCTGGCGGGGAGCTCAGGCAGAGCGCCGGGGCTGGCTTACCTGCCCTTGGTGCCGATGCAGCAGGGGCGGCCCTTGATCTGGCAGTCCATGTGCAGGAAGCCGGTGCGGTTACTCTTGGCCTGCTCGGTGCAGATCTGCAGGGGGGGGACGCCCACACCGGGTTGGGCCCGAGCGGCAGCAGGCACCCCTTCCTAGACCATTCTCCCTGCCCTTCCTAGACCATTCTCCACCCCGGACACTCACTGGCCACTTGGTGATGTCATCGGGCCAGATGTGGGCACCGCTCGAGGCCGGCTCCTCACAGGTTCTGGAGGCAGAGATCAGAGGGGGCACAATGAGGAGCTATGGCCCACCCCCAGCCCACCACACCCACCCCCTAACATGCCCGGGGGGAGGCCCAGACAGGATGCTCAACCCCAGCTTCTCACAGCCCAGCTGGGGGCCACCCTGAGACTGTACCTGGGGTCTTGGTGACACACTGCCCCTGACGTCCGCTTCTGGCCCAGATCAGACTTGTCCATGGGGGGCCCCGTATCATCCTGCCACTTGACAAAAGTGGCCAAAGTCTCCTGGAGGACAGAGGAGGGTTGGCTGCGGCTCGCATAATGCCATCCCCATTACAGTGGGCAAGGGACCCTCTAGTCAGGGGCTCTTCCCCTGGTCCCCAGGGCTCAGGCCCATCTCCCAGACCTCCACCCCCCTGCTCAGTTCCTCTTGGGAACGTCACTTCCTTCCCGTCTCCGGGCTGGGGAGGTCAGCACTCTCTGTGCAGGGCCACGTACAGGGGTATGTGGGGCCAGGAAGGAGGGAGGGGATGTGGTCACTGTCCTCGAGGGCCCCTCCCCTATGCTGGGGCAAGTAAAGACGGTGCACAGGACCAGAGTGGGGCTGGCAGGGGTTGGAGGGCCTGGCCCCACCGAGCAGTCCTTCCGCTGGGTCTGGATGCAGCCCGAGTGGTCATTCTGGACACAGCAGCCCGAGTCCCGCTCCAGGTCTCGCTCCCGAAGCACCAGCTGCTCGATCTGCTGGTCCCTCCGGATGCAGGGGGAGAACTTGGCTCCCAGGTGGATCAAATCAATCTGGGGGAGGGGAAGAGTGAGCCTGGGCCCAGAGCCGGCCACTCTGTTGAATTTCCCCTGAAGGTCCCTGATAAGGGGGGCTCCTAGGCCAGCTGACCCCTCCCCAGTGGGGGGCGACAGGGCCCCAGCGTTCCCTGATGAGATGCCGCCCCATCCCCCTGGGCCCCTCACCGAGCTGGGGCCGATCCAGAAGTTCTCCTGCTGGATGTACTTCACGCTTTCATACACACCTTTGTTCCTGAGCACCTGGTGCATTCTCCGTCCCAGGGTAGGGCCCCCAGGGTGGGGCTGAGAGGCAGAGCTATGGTGAGCCCAGAGCACCCTCTTGCATGGGCCAGGCTGTGGCCACGGGAGGGATTCCGTGGCTGATGGCACTGACGCCTCTCAGGAGAGGCTGGGACCCCTAGAAGGGAGCACCCCTTCCTTAGCCTGACTCACCAGCTGAGTGGTGATGTGCTGGGCAAAGCCTACAGGTGCAATGCCGTACGTGCAAATCACCAGCAGCGTGATGATGACGTGGACGAAGGTCAGCCAGTAGGTGAAGTAGGGCCTGGGGACAGAGGCCCCGGGTCAGCAGAGCCGAGCCCACATCCCAGCCCTCAGCCCGCTGAGCCCAGCCCCCATCAGCTCTCGCTTGCTCTCTCCCCACCCCTTCTATTCCCCTCCAAATCACCCTTCACCACAGTGACTGTGAGAACGCACCCCCACATGTCTTTCTCCCAGCTTAAACCCTTAGATGGCTTCCTGCTCCCCTTGGAATAAAGTCTGACATCACCCCCTGCTGCTGGCTGGAGGGGGGACTTACTGTGCCCCCCCCTTCTCCTCTTACAGCTCCTGGAACAAACCACGATCCCTGCAGCCCCGGGGCCTTCGCACACGGCATTTCCTTTGCCAGAGATGCTCTTCACACCTCTCTCTGCCGGCTAACTCCTGCTTATGCTGGCCGCAGCCCTCCCGGCCAGCCGTCCACTCACTCTGTCCCCGGGGACACTTGCGACACTTGTTATGCATTTTTTGATCTTGGGTTTGAGGTCGATCGGGTCACTGCTCGTGACACACTGTGAGAACTGCCCCTCCCCAATCCTCTGGTTCCCCCCCACGGTCCCCTCACTCAGAGCTTCTAACTGTCCCTCTGGCCCACCCTGCCCTCCCTGTCCCTCCCGTTGGAGCTGTGCCAGGGCCTGTGTGCTGGCGCACAATGAACGCTTGTTGACCGCTGTTGGGAGCCGGGCTAAGGACACAGGCCAAGAGAGCGTGGAGGGTGAAGAGGCAGCAAGCGCCCGGGGATCCTTCCCGGAATCCTTCCCGGGTGACACGCACGCTCGTAGGGCCACCCTGAGGACTCGTCCCCCCTCCCCTCTCCCCTCTCCCACAGGAGCCACTCCCTAAACACCTGCTGCATTAGGGGGTGCTGCAGGACAGGGTCCTGGGGGGTCAGGAAGTCCCCAGGCCCTCTGGAGGGCTTCTCGGCCCAGCCGGCCGTCCCAGCCCACCGTCCCAGCCCACCGTCGGAGCGGGGAGCCCCAGCGCGGACGCTCACCGGTGGCTGTCGAAGCTCTCCAGCTGCCGCTGCACGGCGCTGCTGATGCTTCTACGGTAGCTGCGGTTCAGCCAGTGGCCCACGACGCCCAGGCCGTAGTGCCGCCTCTTCCGGTCGAAGGCGAAGTGCCTCACCTTGGAGGCGATGCGCTTGCCGCGCCTGGCCCCTGGGGCTGGGGCTCGGCTGGACTCCTTCCTGGTGGGGGATGGCTCTCAGCCTGCGGCCCCTCCCCACGCATCCCAGAAGGGGGCTCAGGAGGGACTTGGCAGTCCCAGAGCCCTTCCCTGCTGGGCCGCCGCCCTGCCCCCGGGGGAAGGATGCCCAGGACTCACAGAGGGGTCTGCACCCCATCGGGGGAGACCGGGGAGGCCGAGCGTGGGATCCCCCGGAAGTAGCTGGCCGAGAGGGGGGGAGACTCAAACACATCATCGGGCATGGAGCTCATTTCTTCCTGGGGTGGGGTGGAGCGGGGGTCACAGGAAAAGAAAGTGTGAGGAGTCACTGTCCCAAATACTGCTCCCAGTACCTCCACTCAAGGACAGAACAAAGCCAGACAGGATCTTTGGGAGGGAAGTGGAAGGCACGTGCCTGTCAGCCACACGGTGGCTCTCCCGGCCGGAACCCTGCCCTGCCAGGTCCTCGACAGGGAGACAGGGGCCCAGGAGTTCCACGAGGTGGCACATCCCATCCCACCAAGGGGCCTTTGGATCTCTCAGGGGCTCCTGGCAGAGTACGATCAAGGTCAGGTCACCTCTCCTAACTCCCAGGCCACCCCGCACCCTGTCCCTGAGGCCCACACCCCATGCTTGCCTTACTAAAAAATGAGGAGTCAAATGTGTCTGCCCCATCGACCACATCCTCCTCCACGAAGCTGGGGTAGGCAAAGCTGCGTTTGACCGCCCGGCACTGCTGTCCCGCGGCGTCCAGCACTGAGCGCCCCTGTGACAGGGCAGAGGCCCGGGCATCAGGCCCAGGTCAGGCGCCACTACCCCCGCCCCTTCCAAAGGAATTGTCAAACCCCTCCTCCCCGGGCAGCACCTTGGGAGACGGGACCCTGCCCAGAGCATGGAGTGTCTGCGGGAAAAGGCCACGAAGCTTCCATAACCCCGAACCCATGGCTCCTCCAAGATTTTCGGTTATCCTCACCTGGCTGACCTCCTGCCCTCTGGCTAGGGCAGCTAGCTCCCCACCACTCCTTCTGTACGCTTACACCCCAAATTTGGGCCATTTCCCCCAGCTCCAGCTTCCTGGCACAGCACAGCAGGCCCCCGTCCGCCTCTCTGACCCCAATCTCTGGCCACTCCTCCTATAAGCACCCCTCACTAAAACCACATCAAACCACGTGCTGCTCCCCAAACGTGCCAGGCCCCCTCTACCTCCAGGCCTTTGCGCGGGCCCTTCCCTCTGCTGAGAATACTATTCCTTTCCTTCCTTCCCGGGGGGAACTTTTCCTTATTTTCCTGGGCTCAGCCCAAGCACCTGTTCTGACATCAGCCCCTTTCCCACGTAGGCCCCAGCGCTCATCACACCGAGTAGTGACATCTGTGCCCCCAGGGCTGGGAGCCCTTCCAGGGCAGTGACACTGGCTCACTTCACGCTGCAGAACGCATGCCCAGCACATCATAGGGGCTGAGTGAACTTGGGTGCAGGGTGCTGCCTGCACGTGTCACTTCCTGCTTTCCCAGCTCGTGTCGGTGCAGACACCGGCTTCCCAAACGACGGAACACTGGGGCTGGAAGGCCATGGGCCAGGCTCCTGGGCTGCAGGGCCCCTCTCTCTGCCAGGTAACCCGGTGCATCCACCACCCTCGGCACAGAAGGACGTACCCGGGTGAGCCCTCGGGGGGATGCTGTGGGGAGAGGGAGGGTCGGACGGTGGGGGCTGGGCAGAGGCGGGGAGGCATCTCGACCTTGAGGAGGGCGGCAGCGGCCTGAAAGCTCATGTGGGCCACAGACATCCTCTTGCGGCGGGGCAGGTGGGAATAGCCAGAGCGGACACTGGTGAAGGAGGTGAGGGACAGGACCCCCGGCGTCAGCGGTGGGTGTGGCGCATGGGGCCTGTCCACCTCATCCGGGTGGCGGAACGCCCGTCCTCGGGCCAGGGGATCCACGATCTGGAAGGAAAGGAGGGAGGGAGTGAGGGAGCAGAGCCGTCGGCCCGGGGCTCAGTCACCGGCCCTCCCGGCCCCCCAGCGGAGCCCACCTTGGGCATCTTGCAGGGTTTCGGAGACTCGGTGCCCTGGAAGGAAGGCGCCTCCTGGCTGGGGAGCTCCAGGTCGCGCTGGCACGAGGCCTTGAGGCGGCCGTAGCGCACGCTGCAGTGGTGCAAGCTCCGCAGCTGCCAGTGCTGCCGCTTCGCCTCCCAGTCGCCGCTGACCCCGAACCACTGGGCCGTGCCCCTGCGGGAGCACGCACACAGCCATGGCCGCGAGCACGGGGCCCACGACAGCCACGATGGGACAGGGCATGCGCTCGTGCGGGGTGCCGGGGGATGTGCGCAGGGCAGGGGACGCGGGAGGGGGCGGGAGGGGACAGGGCACGTGTGCATGCAGTGGAAGGGGCAGATCGGCTCCCACTCTTGCCCCTGGGTTGGGACCCAGTGACCAGACGAGAGGGGTGGAACAGAGTCCAGGGCTGAAGCTGGGCTGGGCAGGCTTCTGGGAGCCAGCCGAGGGCCAGTGCCTCCCCCCAGCCCCTGCTCCTTGAACCCCCAGCCTCCACACTGTGACTTTCTACAAGGCACACATCCCCCTTGGGCCTCTGTTTCCCCCGTAACACGCACGTTCCAGCCCTGCAGGGAGGGCTGCTCACGAAGGCCTGCCTACTCGAGGAAGGGGACACGGGGGGCCAGGCCCAGGGAAGGTCCCCAGGGCCACTGGGGGCAGGAGCGGGGGGCGGGGGAAGGGTGCTCACTTGCGGATGCTCTGGGATAGGGAGGCCTGGCGGCGGAAGCCAGGGCGCTTCTCGGAGCTGCCCTCCTGCCATCGTCCCCGTGGCTCCTGGAGGCTGACGCTCTTCACGTAGGCTGGGTTCCTGGGCCTCTGTGGGAGGCAGGGCGGGGGGACAGGCTGGGACTGGGTGGAGCCCAGATCCTGGGCTCACTCTTCTTTGGCTCCCTCTGCCAGAACCCCGAGAACACACCTCACCCCTTATTTACACGCCTGAGCTGCTTTTCTTCCGACTGTAAAGTCACCCAGTCTTTACGGTCTTCAACGAGCCCTAGCGTGATTTCCTAACTCCGTCCACAGCACTCGCCCCGGGCTCCCCATATGCAAACCAGCCCCCGGGGTGAGTGGGTGGCGCCGACACAGCACCCCTTTATGCCCCGGGACACTGTTTCAAGGCTGCTCTCAATAAGCCCTTTATGGAGCATTGCTCTAGCCTGTCTTCATTTCCATTCTCCATGGCAGCCAGGCGCTGTGGGGTCAGGCTGCTGCTGCCCAGCACGCGGGGTCCCTTCCCCCAAGTCTGACAGCCCCTCGGGGGCCCCAGGCAGGTAATAGAAACAGCCGATCCTGGTGGAACTGGGAGCCTTTCTCGAGAACTGTGCTTCCCGTCTCCCCGGCCACCGACCACCAGGAGACGCAGCTCCTGCGCTCAGAGCCCGCTCCCTGTGACGTCTGCGGCCAGGGAGGAGGGGGCGCAGGCCTAAGTCAGGGGTGACACAGGCAGCGGGGTCTCAGGCAGAAGGGGCCTCCTCCGCTCAGTGTTGTGTGGGCACAGCTGTCGCCTGTGGCTGGGCAGCGAGCCTCCAGGCTGCCCGCTTACCTGGGGCAGCATGCTGGTCTGCTCGCCAGGGGCTGGGGTCTCGGGGGGCGGGATGGTGATGGACAGGTTGGGCGGCTTCCGGCTCTGCAGGCGGCTGCTGGACACAGAGGAGACGCTCTCGCCATTCTTGTCAGCGGACGCCATGGTGGGCCGGGGGCAGGGCGGCTGGAATGGAAACGGAGAGGGGCACGAGTGTGTAGACTGGTGGCGAGACAGCACCCGGGGGCCCGGGCTGAGAACAACCTGCAGAGATTCGGTCCGGCCTAACTCGGGGGTCCAAACCGTGTGGCAGAGACTCAACCTGAACTGGGTGGGGTTAGGCAAGCAGGTCTATTTCTGTCCTTTGTTTGCATTCCAGGCCCTCGGGGGCCTAGGGAATCCCCACCTGTCCACCTGCTACCATTGGTGGTCTCTCGGCTTCCGGCAAGGACCACACCCAGGAAGGAGCCGGAGGGCAAAGGACAGAGCTGCAGTGAACTTGGCAGCTTCTCTGACCTTGGGGCAGGGCTTGGGGGAGGGCAAGAAGGCTCCAGGGTAAGCCGGTGCCCTAGCCCAAAACGAGAGGTCCACAGCTGTGCAGAGAGCAGGTGGTCTCTGAGCAGTCATCCCTGGGTTTCTCACGAGGAAGTGGCGGCTCGGCCTCATTACCAGATAGATGGGAAAGCCACCATGCTGGCTCCTGTCCCCTGGGCGCCTGGTTCCTTTTTCAAAGGTAACTGAAACTGCCAGCTGTTTGGTACTATTTTCTTTCCATGGAGGCAAAAAGTTAATCCCAATGATAAAAGGGGTCTACGCTCATTGCAAAAACAAAACACAAAAAGGCTCAGGTGATTACAAAGCCGAAAGTGAACTCCTAGTCTGCCTGTCAGCCCGTCTCCCAGGAAAGAGCCTCTTTGCACCCGGAAAAGGATACACGTACCTAAAATTTCACACGCTCACACCGTACCTTTTCTAGCGTAGGGCGCACATCAGTGCATACGGACAGACCTGCCTTACCCTTTTTCTTTTTTTTAGTAGGCTCTGGAGCAAAACGTGGGGTGGAGATCAAGAGCCGGATGCCCCACCGACTGAGCCATCCAGGCGCCCCGACCTTATGTTTCTTGACGACTGCAAAGCTTTCATGGAATGGAATGCACCAGGATTTAATTAATCCCAGACTGATGGCTGTTTAAGGTGTTTTCGGCATTTGGGACTCCTGTCCAGTGTTAACCAACACCTTGCCTAGACCGTGTGCGTGTCCCAGAGCTATCCCAAGACAAACTTCTAGAAGCGGAACTGCTGGGTTGAAGTGTAAGTACATCTTGCATTTCAGTGGATCCTGTGAAATGGCCCTGCCAAGACCAGGTGGCAATTTACGACCCTCCCCGCCCCCCCCCCAAATCTGGGGCTTGTCCACACTTGCTTGTGCCCCCCACAACGCTTCCCCTCTGATTCCACCAGAATCAACACTCTGCCTGTCCTATTCTCCCTTCCTTGCTCACTCTGCTCTTTTTCTGGCCCAAATCCTTAGCTATTTCCTCTCCCCACTTCCCAAAGCTGCTGTAGCAGGTCTGGTTTCTCTTCCCCTAGCATAAGACCAGGGACTCCACATCCATCTGCCAACACAGTGCTGACCCCGGGTGTGTGCAGACCCGGGGAGAGTCACATGGGAGCCCTCCAGGTAAGGGCGCGTGGGACCACCGTGTGCTGGAAGGGTGACACAGCAGCCCCACGTGACCCGGGTCCGTCTGTCGTCCCCTCCATCTTTACCCGGCCCCCCAGAGCCACCCTCTTCTCTCACCTGAGGGATCCTAGCGGCCTCCCGACCACTCCACCTGCTCCCCCTCAAGCCCCCACCCTCGTGACCACCTGCCACGCAGCAACAGACATCACCTTTTAAAAGCACCAATCACACCACGATATTCTCCACTCAACACTGTCCCAGGATTTCCCGTTCTCACTTCAAGTCCACGCTTCTCACTGGGGCCTCTGGGCCCCGAGTGGCTTTGTGTCCTCCTCGCCCCTGACCTGGCCACTCTGGGCCCTCCCTGTCTGGCACCTGCTAAGCTCTGCTAGGAGGCACCGAGGGGCTGTGGTCAAAAGCACACGCGGCAGCTGGGTGGTCTGGCCTTGACCTGCACTTGACCACGAGTCACCCACATCCTCGCCTGGTAACGGGGGAAAGACCTCCCCCAAGAGAGGTGCCCTGAGCGTCAAATGAGACGCTCGGGCAGTGTGTGCACACGGAAACTTGTTCTGGAATGTTCACAGCAGCATGTTCATCAGAAACAAGAGGTGGAAACAACCCAGAGGCCCAACGATAGGCCAACGGCTACACCAAAGATGTTCCGTGCACACACTGGGACTGAGTCAGCCACAAACAGGAATGCAACACTGACACGGGGTCCAGCACGGCTGAACCTTAAGGATGTTCTGTGAAGCGAAAGAAGCCAGACACAAAAGACCACACACTCTAGAAAGCCCACAACAGAAAGATGAGTTGTTGCTTCTGGCTGGGGCGGGGGTGGGGGGGAGACAGCAGCTAAAGGGTGGGTCTCACTCTGAAGTGATGGAAACGTTCTGAAGCTGCCCGTGGTGACGGTTGCACAGACCTATGAATATACTAAAAACCACTGAATTGTACGCTTTAAATGGATGTAGTTTATGTGGATTAAATGGATTAAATATGAATTAGAGCTCAACGAAGCTGTCAAAAAAGTCTCAGGCAGATGCTCCATAAACATTAGGCCTCTGCCTGTGTTTGTCCCTCCATCTCCTTATCAGATCATCACACAGTGCAGCAGGTAGCATCTTCCTATCATGCTGGTTCCAGCTTGCGTGCCACCTCCTCCAGGGAGCCCTCCCTGACTGCCGGAGCAGCCACCCTCCCCCCCGCCCCGCCCCCGCTTCAAGTCTCTCCATCGCTTTACCCGGGTCACCTGCCTCTCCCTGCCTTATTCACGGTTGCAACTTCACCTCCAGCAGAGTACTGGCCCACAGGTAATATCGGTATGTATTGCTGGAAAAAAAAACCAAGCAAGCAAAGTGGCTGGTGCCTTGGGTCCAGCCCGCTGGGCTACCCAGATTCCTACCTTCAGAGTTCGGACTGAGCTCACTGCTTCCTGGGTCTTGTTGCAGAGATCTTCAGAGCATGTTCTAGTCCTTCCCTCACTCCGTGCAGATGCTCCGGGGTCGGTCAAGCTTCAGCTCCGTGCAGAGGTGGACAGATGCCAAGATAGAGGCTTCCAGGCCAAACAGGGCCGCTCCCTTGGTGCACACAGCCTATAGGGAAGGAAGGGCAGGCTCAAGCAGCCGTGCTGGGAACAACGCACCTTTCAATCTTCCTGACCTCAGTCTCTGCGTCTGTAAAATGGGGATGATTCCACTGGCCTCCTGGGTGAGGGATGAAGAGATCTGTTTTCCCCACCTGGAATAAGGACCCCTTGTGATGGGCTGGGCACTCACACTGCCAGGCAGCCAGGGGCTCTAGCCTCAGAGCATTTACCTAAAAAAATCACCTGCAGACCCCCACTCTGGGCTGGGAACCCCAAATCAGGACGGTCTCTACTTTTTTTTTTTTCCTGTTTCAACATAACTTCATGAGAAACATTTAACTTAAAAACAAAGTGTTGGCTGTCTTCTGATTAAGGTTTCCTTTCGAATAGAGAAAGGCAGATATTTAAGGCCACGTTCAAATGACTTAGAAGTGTTTCTTTGTTGTACTGGCTCTTTAAACGATTTATTGCAGTCAGATGCACACAACATAAAGCTCAGCATGTGAGACCGAGTAACTCGGTGGCACTCCCCGTTAGGAGGTCCTCCTTGAGCAGAACCCCGAAGGCTGCTGGCGCAGGACAGGCCACGCCTCCACGCGCGTCATCCCACTTTGTCCCCAAAACCCCCTTCAAAGTAGACATCTGCCATCGCTCCCATTTTATGGATGGGAATGGAGGGAGGTTCAGAGGGATTAAGTAACCTGCCAACGCTCACACAGCCAGGAAGGGGAACAGCTGGGTCTCTTCAGGAGATGGAAGCCACCCCCGCCCCCTGCCACCGAAGCTAGGGCACGCTGGGGGCCGGACAGCCCTCTATCAGGGTGACACAGGACAGCCCAGTCCGGAGGGAAACTTAGTTTTACTCAACAGCACTTGGCAACCTCTGTTTCTCAGAGGCCTAGGGTTACCCAAAGGGTCCAAGGGGCTGTCGCGGGGCAAACCGGAGGCTGGGGGCAGGTCTGTACGGCAAAGACTTCCAGCCACGGGAGAGAGGAACTTCGGGTGTGGGGGGGCGCCCGAGAGGGATGTGAGGCAGAGCTGGGGGCCCGAGCTTTCTGCTTGAGGGTTTGCCCGACAGACTCGGGCAGCCTTCCTTCTACCCCAAGTGCTGGGAGTCCTGACCCCACAGCTCAGCGCAGGCCGGCAGCGGGTAACAAGGCCCCTCAGAGATCACGGGCAGATGGGCCTCAGTGCTGGGCCGGCTGGCTCCTCAGATGCCACTCTGCCTCTGCTCTGGGGGCAGCTCCAAGGCAACAGCCTCCCCTGGGCCCCTGGATGGAAAGTTCTCCAGTCTGGTCTCCTTTGGGACCAGGGTGCAGTGAGAGGGCACCAGGCAGGCACTGTCCTGCACTGAGGAGGGAAGGAGGCAGGCGGTGGAGGAAGGCTGGGAGGGGAGAGCTGCCGAGTCTGAGGCTGGGTGAGGTCACCGAGCACATAGGCTCCTCCTGGAGCTCAGTGCTGATCACTCTCTCCCAGAGTAAGCACCCAGTGCCCTTCAGAACCTGTCTCCACCCCCCGCAGACACACATGCCCTGCAGGTCCCCAGCCCATACTTCCTCATCTGAGGCCCTGCACTGGCACGCTGGGCTCCACCTCATCCACCTGGGCAATGGCAGGTGAAATGTCACCTCCTCCAGGAAGACTGCCCTGTCACCACCAGACAGAATCAACTGCTTTCTCACCTGCCTGTGTGCAGGTATCCCTAGCAGAGTAGCACCAAATCTGGAGGTTAGCTCCCACTAATGGCTAACGGGATGGGAGGCGGGGGGGGGGGGCATAAGCATGGTTGCAGACTGTCAGTCCACACGGACCCTGGACAAAAACTATCCCCCCCAGTCCTACACTCAGCCCACGAAGTGAGTGGCCTATTCTGGAAGGCTCCATGAAGTGCCCTCCACCCTGCTGTGGCTCCGTGACCACTGTGGGCCAAGGACAGCAGATGCAGTCCCAGGATGAGCCCCCCCGGACCTCCTGTTCCCCTCTCCCCACTCACAGCCTGGACTCCCCGGCCTGGGCCCTGCTGTGTTGCTGGCATCTGTGCCAACATCCTGACACTGGGGAGACTGGACTGGCCCCAGGGCACTTCTGGGGGCCACAGGGAGAAGTGGCTGGGCCCCGGAGAGCAAAGGCAGGGCTGGGGACACACCTTCCTGGGGAGGAGCATGGTATCTAACAGATCTATTTTCACCACCTTCCTGGGCAATGCCGAGTTCTGGCCTGTAGCCAGCTTTACCCCCTGGCCTCGGTTTCCTTCTCTGTTAAGCAAGGGAGTTGGACAAAGTGATAGCCCAGCTTAGAGACCCAGGAAGCCCACAGTTTAGTATAAAACACCACTTTCCCACAGCCCCTCTCCACCAAAGAGGGGAGAGCCTGCTCCTGAGACTGCCCCCAACTTGTGCAGAAATGGTAGGCAGGTATACCAGAAGCCCAGTTCCTTCCTTGGGGGTGGTAGGGGGCAGAGGGTAGGGTTGGCAGTATGGCGGGGGGGGGTGTACAGAACCCAAGTCTAGGGCATGGAGGAACCCAGACGGAAAAAAGTGCTGGACCTTTGGGAGCACCCCACCCAACACATATCTCCCACGCCCCAGAAATGCTTGCTTATTGTAGAGGAAATTGTGACATCCTGGGACAAGGCTTCCTCCTGGCCCACAGTCACATCCGCTGCTCTACGACCCCAGGGCTACCGCAGCACCCAGACTGTGGGCTGGGGAGGGGGGCCTTGTGTGGAAGGACTGAAAGCCTGCCCCACCCAGCAAGGCCAATGCCACCTGCCCAAGCTGGATCCTGGCCTCAGTGGGGCCTTCCCCAGAGAAAGGCTTTCGGCCCCAGCCCAGAGCAGCTGGGCCTGGTAGAGGGAGGGGACTTAGGGTGGGGTCCATCATGGGGTGCGGGTGGGGAAGACTCAAAGAAAAAGTGCAGAGTTCAAATCATCCTGAGGTACCCATGGGTTGACACGTCTGTACAACCCCCCTCCCCGGGGACCAGCGGTGTAACCCGGCTAAGAGCAGCCAGGATCAGGCACATATGACAGAAACGCAGACTCAGGATCTGGTTTCCCCCCAAAGGCTGGGGCTGGGCACTGCCAGCTAAACACAGCGGCAGTAAACAAGGCCTCGGCCAGAGAGGTCCCCCGACACAGCTCTACCAGGGTGCACTCAGGCAGGGTGCTGGGGAAGCGTCCCCTCCCTTCAAGCCTGCTGCCCCCCCCCCGCTGTCCCCTCCCCACCTGCCCCCAGGGGGCGGGCTCCAGTCCCTTCTCTCCCTCCCCACCTGCGGGCCACCAACAGAAGGCTCCGCTGGTCTTGCTGATGGCAGATGGGGTCTCTGCGATTCCCAGGCTCAGAGGACTTCACGAACCAGGGCCGGGCGTGGGCAACAGCTACAGTTCCAGACGGAAACAGGAGGCCACTGACATCAGGGCTTAGCCTGTGCGGCCAGAACTGAGGACAAAGGGAAGGAAGGGGCCCTTGGACAAGGGGTAACAAGCATCCCGTCCAGCAAAGAGGCAGACCACTACTAACCACTAGATTCGATCAGGAATTCAAGGGGACCTCCCCTTGTTGGGGGTGGGGGGCACACAGGTCCCCCGAACCCAGGAAATAAACTGCCCCCTGGCCCGGGCTTGGAGCTGTGGTGAGTGGGCAGTGTGGAGGGAAGGAAGACGGCCTGGGGCTGCTGGGAACCTGTCTGTCCCCTGATGAATCACAGGATGACAGGGTGACAGCCAGGAGCAAGGAAGTGGCCTCTCTCCCCTGCTTCCCTGACACAGAAACTGAAACTGGCTGGCCCCTCCCCACAGCCTTCTGGGAACCAGGGCGTTTTTAGAAAGCTGCAGAGAGGAAGCTGGCCCTCGCCCACTGTGCAACCCCCAGCAAAACCCCGAGTTCTGCTGACCTCGGGGAAGTTGCTCCAGCTCCCCTCGAGACCCGGAAGAGGCAGCTTATGTAAAGGCTGTCATCTAACCTGGTCTCCCAACCGGACACATGCGTCCCGATGGCCCCTGACTCACCCCAGCACCTCGCTGCCCTGCCAAGTGCAGGGGGCCGGAGCCAAGGGCAGGGAAGTGCCAAGCAGATGCCAAGGGTCTGGGGACAGACTTAGGACGAGAAAATGCAAAGACAGAAAGGGAAGGGGACACTGCGTCCCCCCTCGGAGGCTACGAACTCTCACTTGCTTGCTGGTCAGAGTTAGAGAAGCCAGTGGGTCCCCGTCCCTGTCCTTCCCTCCCAGCGAGCACCCACTTCCCCAGAGATGCAAGTCCACGGACACAATGGCGCTGCTGTGCCGGGAGGCTGTGCGTCAGCCCCGCGATGAAGAGGGAAACGAAAGGCACCTGCGGGTTTGCGTCCCTCCCACAGGTAGAGCCCCTATTTCTCCACCCCAACACCTTGAAGGGCTTTGCTCAAACTCAGTTCAGAAGATAAAGAATGGGGAGGGGGAAGCAGGTTCAGGGGCTTGATGACCCACTGGCTTTTCCCCATCAGACCCCAGGTGTTGGACTCCCAGTGACCCAGTTAGGGTGGCTTGGGTGGCACAGCCGACCACAGACACGGGAAGTGGGTGCTGGGCTCCAGGCCCAGGGTAGGAGCATGTGGGAGTGTGGGGGGGCGTGCCAAGTTCTTAGAGTGCTGCAGACCCCAACACCCCTTTGTACCACCCACCAGGCTTTCTCGGGACCACACACCCCTGGGGCGGGCAGAGATGTGAATGCCCCATCCTCTGCGGGGGCCCTGGGTCCAGGAAGCTGGCTGAGCTGGGTTACAGGGGCAGGCAGCACTAAATGCCACCAGGTGTCCCCAGCTGGACACAGTGCTGGACCCCGCCCCCCTAGGTGCCCTCCCAGAGGGACCTCTGGAACTTTCTGGACTCCAGAAGCTGACTGTAGAAGCACAGAAGGGGATAGCGGCTGAGCCGGGATGCAGGTGCCCTCCCACACCCCAGGAAAGCAGCAGCTCCCAGAGCCTGGGGGCCAACTGCTGCTTGCGGACAACAGAGGGAAGGGACCACAGGGACTGGTCCTAGGGGGGCCCTGCCCAACAGCCCAGCCACCTCTGGGAAGGAGACATGTTCTGTCCCAGTTCTGCTGCTCCCTGAACATCGCTGTGAAGGGGAGGAGTCAGAGGTGGCGCTGGAGGTCCAGAAGGCCCTGGTCCTTTCTGGGGCTGATACGGGGCACGGGAAGGCTCCTGGAGAGGGAGCATGAGCCATTGGACACCATGTCGACCTGAGCTTGACACCAACTGGCTTTGCTCCAAACACGCAAGAGGACTTGCCTCTCCTAGAATCTTGAGATACCGGCATTTTTTTTTCAAGTTTATTTATTATTTTGGTCATCTCTGCACCCAGTGTGGGGCTGGAACTCACAACCCTGAGATCAAGAGCCACACGCTCCCCCAACTGAGCCGCCCGGGCGCCCTGGGAACTGGGTTTTCACTGGTCCTTGGCACTCGCAGAGGCCTAGCACAGGCTTGGTGCTTGGGAGAAGGATGGAGTACAACATCGGTTAGGGAGCAGGGGAGGCCCACTTCACTCCTGCTGGAAGCTCCTGACACCGCGGGGTGACGGGCGGTTTCCAGACATGACCACACTCAGTACACAGAGCAGGGCTCTGTCTTGGGCTTGCAAGGGTGGGGTCCACCTAATTTCCACCCAGTTCCTTGTGGCCTGGCTCTAGACAGTGAAAGCACTGTCCAGCTGAGGGAAACAGGTCTGGGTCCAACCCTAAATGCTGTGAACTCTTAGGCAAGCCACTTAACGTCTCTGACCCTAGTCTGTTTATGCTAGAAGATGCTACGTAGCCCCCCAGGAGTCTGAAATCTGGGTGGCTTTGTCACCATTAGCTAGGGCTCACCCTGCGTGTGCACGCAGCTGAGGGACGAAGGGTTACCATAGCTACGGAGAGGTAAGCACCCAACCCAGGGTCACTCAGCCAGAAGTCAGGCCCTGGGCTGCCTGGGGTCCTTCATCTTGATCCACTCAGGCTGGGGCTCTGGGTGCCCCTCACTTCTGGAGGCCCAGGCTGGCCCCACAGCTGGGAGGGAGCATGCCAGGCAAACAATTTTCAGCTTGTAAACAGTCATTAAGGAGCTAATAAACCTGACTTCCCAGAACCCTGCCCCGGAGCTTGCTGCTTCCCCAGGAGAGGCTGGCCCCAGCCCCAATGACGACTGAGCTTCAGGGCACTTGGACATGGGCCCATCTGGGGGTGTAGGGCTCTGTAAATCCCTACTCGCCGCAGCCCCCTGCCTCACTTCGGGGCAGCATGGATTCTCTTGTTGAGGAACGAGGAGGGCTGTGGGGGGGGGGGGGGGGGAAGGGGGGGGGGGGGGGGGGGGGGGGGGGTGGACAAAGACAGGACTCAAACCCTCACTTGGCCACTTACCTGCTGGGAGACTTTGGGCAAGTTACCACTTCGGAGCCTCGGTTTCCTCTGCTGTGAAATGGGGTGATGTCCCCTCAAAGCCGCCGATTAAGCAGAGATGACATGAGGTTATGAATGTACAGGGCCCGGCACACAATCAACGGCCACTAATCGGCAGCTTCTTTCATTCCCGGCTGACCGCTGCTCCCTAGTCTATCGGAGCCGAGGGCCCGGGAGGTAACAGATCCTCTATTTGACAAGTAGGGAAATTGAGGCTCAGACATATCAAGTCACCGGTCCCACGTCCCACTGTTGGGAAGGGGTGGTGCCTTCTGCCACCCCGGAACTGGTGAGGCAAAGTGGCCAAAACATGGGCCTGGGTTGGTGACCAAGGTGCTGGGGATGAGTTTAGGCGTGGGCCTCGGAGCCTCGTGAGCTCCTCCTAGTCCCCTAGGCAGAAATGACATCACCTGGCACTTAGGTAGTAGGGCTTTCTCAAACATTCTCTCATGCCGTCTGTCCGTATCTCATTATCACCAGTGGCTGACAAGGCGAGAGCAAGGAATCAGGCCATATTTCAGTTCCAAGTTCTGTTCCTGCCCCATCCCCCAGTGGGTCCCCTATCTCCTGCTCCAGGCCTTCTGAAGGCCACCCTGGAGGCCTGACCTGGGGAGGGCCGTCTGGAGAGGGAAGAGATGCTTCTGGCTGTCAGGGGGTGGACCACCTGACGATGCTCTTGGCACAGGCTCTGGGGCCACACGTGGGAAGCAGACGAGAAAACCAAGGCTCCGAATGGCTTACCCGGTTCCTGGCCCCACGGGCCCGGCCAGAGGGAGCAGAGCTGAGGGTCCCTGCCTCCATGACCCCCTCAGCCCTCCTCATGACATACATTCAGGCAGACAGGGAAAAGCCCTGGCTGGGTGGAATCAGCACGTCCTGGCCTGAGGCTCCCCTCCCACGGCCAAGCCCACCCTCAGTCCCCTCAGCCTCCGTGCGGCAGGGGTCCCCATCCCAGACTGGGCCACTTCTGCAGAGTAATGATAGCACTGCTATTCTTCGACATGCTCTCAGCGAGCCCTCCCAACAGCTCACGAGGCAAGGCCCCTGTCATCACCATGAGCCTGTGCCAAGGGCACACAGACACGCTCCTAACAGCAGGCATGATGTCATTATCCTGACAGCTCCTACCTCAGACTCCGGGCCCAAGACTTCCCATGCATTACCCCTGGAACCCTCTCAGCAACCGGTCCCGACGGACTACTGCTACCCCACAGGATAGCTGAGGAGACTGCGGCACGGACCACAAGTGACCGTCATTCTACTGACACTACCTCATGGGCCACCGTGGCTGCCAGCTTCCGGGCCTCACTCCTTGGCTCCCCATGCTGGGAATCACCCTCCTACCGTCCTCCCACCCTCCTGGCCCGCATCCCTGACTGGCACTGCCCACTTAGCTCCAACCACTCTCCTGGCACCCCACCCCCACAACATGCCTCTGGCAGCTTCTGAACTACAAACAAATGACTTGTGTCTGGGTCCCTGGATAAGTTTACGCAATGACGGAATGTGACTACTGTGGCTCTCGTACGTCCCTGAAGATGAGTCGATGAATCTTTCTTTACACTCAGATCTAACTCCCATAGGGAAGCAACAGAAACTTTATGGGCTGTGGGGGAAAAGCCCTTGTTTTCCCCCAGGGATGGGCCAGGTGGGGCAACTCCTCCTAGCCTATGTCCTGAGAGCCGGCCTCGCCCGGGCACCTCCCCAACCTGGCCACCACCCGCGAGGTTAGCCGCACTCCCAGAGGGCGCTGGTGACCCCGCCAGTCCTCCCCCAGCCTGGCTCAGCTGGATAGGAAACTGGGAGCAAATGTGTGAGCTCACTCTGGAAATCCCCATGGGTGGCCAGGACAACACTGAAGACTGCTCCAGAGTGGGTGCTTCAGACCCGAGGAGATGTGTAGACATGGAGGAGGCAGCCCGGAGAGGTCATCTCCCCAGATGTGGCAGCATGGGACAGGCAGGAAGCCGAGGCCACCCCACTCCTGCCAAAACGCATTCTGAACCAAAGAGAAGCGCCAAGGGGTCATTCCTTTCACCTGTTTTTGTTTAAGGTGTTTTTTTTTTTTAATCTTACTTAAGTAATCTCTATACCCGATAATGGGGTTCAAACTTATGACCCCAAGATCAAGTCACATGCTCTCCTGAGCTAGCCAGGTGCCCTCATTCAAGTCACCCGCACACAAACAGGTCCGTGCACGCACAGACACACCCCCTGACTCCTTCCTGCTCGTATCTGCTCTCTCATCTAGCACAGAGTACCCCAAGTTGACAGAAACGCTGTGAAGAGCTCTGGCCACCAGGAAAAACACCACCAGAGAGGAAGAGCCAGACCGAGACCCCGGTGGCCTCCGTGATGTATTTGTGGTATGAGTGATTCCTCCTCCGAGAGGAACAGGAGTCCCCTCCTGGGCTGTGTGTGTGTGTGTGTGTGTGTGTCTTACACCACGTACAGCTGTAGCTCGCAGGAGAGCGAACCAGACAGGAGTTGGCTGGTGGCTTAGCAGCAGGCAGGCACAAGGTTCTGAGGCCGGGCCTGGGAACCACAGCCCAGGCTCAGTATCAGGCTCTGCCGCTTAATTCCTGAACAACTGAACACTGGTTTTGAGTGCTGCTTTGTGCCATGAGAGACACACCGAAGATGGAGGCCACTATTACAGTTTTTTGTTCAACAAAAGGATGGGGTGTCACTCCAGCCCTTTAAAGTTAAAAGCAAACAAAAACAAAAACGCCGACCAGGAACTGCCACCTGCTCTTCTTGCCTTGCCAGAGTTCCCAGGCCAGGAGGCCAGGGTCCAGAAGTGAACAGGATGGGGGCAATGGACACTGTCAGGAAACAGGAAGGGAGGGCAGTGGTGGCCTGGGCTCCTGGGGACGGACAGCTGCTTCACTCCATCCCACCCCTCTAGAACAGCCCCCCACTTCCACCCCCCGAGTACTGGGCCAATGTTCCTAAGCCCAACGCAAACCAGAGTCGTCCCTGCTGGGGTCCCCCTGGCCTGGCGCTTGGCTAACACCAGGAGCAGGGGTGCCTTGCTCTGTCAGCAGCGGGGCCTACAGTGGGGTCTCTTGTCTAACCCAGGGTTCCCACAGCCACAGAGGATTTTTTTTTTTTTTCCAGGAGGGAAGCAGTTTGGGGGAGCCACAGGGAATTAGAAGCCTGTTAGTCCTTGGATGTTATTTTCCTGGTGTACGTAACTGGAAGAGTTAGGTGTCAGTTTAGGAAGGAAAATTCCAGCAGGTCACATGGCACCAGGAGTCCATGCCTGTCTCAGCAATCCAGCTTTGGGAAAATCTATGAGAACAGAGCTCCCCGTTTCCCCCCACCCAGGGGGATATTTGAGCTCCAGGGCTGCCCTGGCTCAGCCTGCATGGGAGGCTGCCTTACGGGTGAAGCACTCCGGGCCTGAGCTGTGAGAGGGCCCTGTTCCCAGCCCCTGGGACTCAGCTCCTCCCCCACAGCACCCAGACCTGCTGGCAGAGACTGTGGTTTGAGCAGGGAAGAGGCAGGTTTATGGCAAAGGAAGCCTATTGCTAGGGGAATAACTGCCCTCGCACTTCTTATCTCATTTAAGTTTATTTTGTTCCTCCCCTAACCCCTGGGGGAAACTAAGGCAAGCAGGGGAAGTCAATGAGAAGTAACCTGATGGAGCAGGTGCGGCTCCAGGGTCTTTGAACCCACCCCGGGCACTGACATTTTTGGCTGCCTCATTCTTTGTGGTGGGAAGCCGTCCTGGGCACTGTAAGATGTTTTTGCGGCATCCCTGGCCTGTACGCACCAGACGCCAATAACAACAGCACTCCCCTCCTTCGCCTGAGCTGTGACAACCAAACTGTCTCCAGACATTGTCAAGTATCTCCTGGCACCAAAAACAGGTGCCCTGGTTGAGAACCGCGGCTCTAAAACAAGCGTCACTCTCCACTCTTCCCTCCGCCCTACCGACAGAGTGCACCGCAACAGAGAGGCTGGGCTCATCTTCTTACCGGCCAATGTCACCAACATGGGGTCCTAAATCTAGCCACTTGGGAACCAGCAGCCAGTGCACGTGTGGGGTCTTTGGCAGGCCTTCCCCCCCCCCCCC
>NW_024424897.1:5158910-5206554 GCF_017311325.1 Ursus maritimus | reverse complement strand
CCCCCCCCCCCCCCGCCGCCCCCGTTCAGACACACCCTCCCAGGAGCTCCAACCCTTCGGCTTTCCCGCTTAGTGTTCCACCAGGAGCTCCAACCCTTCGGCTTTCCCGCTTAGTGTTCCACCAGATTAGGCAGGGACTGAGACCTCGGCTTCCCCTCTGCCCTGGGATGGGAAAGTCCGTCTAGCAGACATAACCCCTTCTAACCTTAACCTAACCTTCCCAAGGCCTTCAGTCCAGAAGTCAGGACTTCTGGGTCCAATTTCTGAGCTCCAAGCTGTGACTCCACTCTCCCGCACCTATTTCCACCCTGGGGAGGCTGAAAGCACAAACTTCGCCCCGGAGTTGAAAGGGGAGGGAAGGGTCTGAGTTCCAGGCGCTTCTGGGAGGAAGGCGGGACCGCGCGGTCCTGTCCCCTGCCAGTCCCCTCTCTTCCTCCCGGGGCCTTAAACTTCTGCCCAGTCGTCGTGCCCTCCCCACATCTGGGGACCCGTGGCCAAGGGACCCCTTCGGCGTCTTGTCCCAGCCGAGCCCCAGGGACCGGCAGACCCGGTCCAGCAGCCCCGTCCGAGTCCAGCCCCGACCTCTGGCCTCCGGCGCGGCCCACGTGGGGCCCGAGCGCTCCGGCAGGGCGGACACCCTCGCCGGCCGCGCACCGCCGCCCCAGGCGAGGCTCGGGCCCAACCCCGTGGACCCCTATGGCGCTTGTGGCCCTGCAGCCGCGTGCCGAGCTCCGCCCTTTGCCCCGCGCTCACCTCCCTGCGGCCCCACGTCCCCTGGACGCAGCTCCGAGCGGCGCGGGCCGGCGGCTGGGCGGTGGCTCTTGGGGGCGGGGCCCCGGCGCTCCGCCTCTTCCCTACCTGCGCGCGGGCGGCGGGGGCGGGGCCGGGCGGCGGGGGGCGGGCCCGGGCCCGGGGGGCGGGGCCAGGGCTCAGGAAGGCGCGGAACGCCGAGGCGCCCCGGACTTGCGCGGGTCGCTGGGGGCTCCACTCCCTGGGGGGTCGGGGGGGGTTCCCACCTGGGCAGAACCCTGTTTTCCGCCGGAGGTGGTGCCTTCCGGGCGCCGTCCTCTCCTTCCCGGACAAAGCGCATGACCTAGGTCTGCACTGCCATCACGTCACCGCCCCCCCCAGAAAAGTCACTCCGATGACGACCACCTCCCATCCGCTCCCGCCAGCTCCCTCATTCTAAGGCCAAGTAGGCCTGTTCCTCGAACCTTTAGTCCGTAAGTTCCTTGAAACGCATTTGGAGCATCTCAATTACTCCAAATCCTGCCGCCGCTCCCGCCTCAGGCAAGCCTCTGATCTTGGCCCTCCTCATCTTCCTGGGGACGGAGGCGCCCTCCTAGGCCCAGTCTGGCTCAACTTCCCCCGCCCCCATCCCCCGCCGCCCGGAGCAGGAGTGCGGGTCCCTGGGAGAAGCCCGCGCTGGGTACCTGCGTGGGTGGCCGGGGTCTCTGGAGGAGTCACGGCCATCTCCTTAAGGGCCACCCAGTGAAAACTCACGTTGTCTCTGGCCCGGCGACACACACCCTTCCTGATGGGGCAGAACCTCGGCTCACGCGGGCGCCTGTAGCAGGAGAGGAAAGCGCTCAGGATCTGGAGATTCGGTGGGGCCCGCCTCCAGGACACGGGCCCTCGGCCCAGGCCCTCGGCCCAGGCCCTGGCCCCGGCCCCTCTGAGCCTGTTTTTAATTTGCAAAGTTGCAAAGCCTGCCCGGGCTTCTCACGTGGTTGGCAGTGGGGATGCAGCGAACAGAACCTGTGAAAGGCTGCACCACCAAGTGTTAACTAGTGGGGTTATTATCATAAGGGTGGGGGCCAACAGCTGGAGGCCCTAAGCTCAGATCCTGACCCTGCCGCCTGCTATCTGTGTGGCCTTGGACAAATCCTGCAACCTCCCTCAGCCTTGCTTCCTCATCTGTAAATGGGCGTCATTATCAGCACTGCCTCTTGGAAGCAGCCCCTGGGGGGCACCTGGCATGTGCTAACAGCTGCTGACAGCTGCTATGGTTACTGTGGGGACTACTGTTCCTATCGTCACACCAGGACCCCATTTCTCATCAGTTCTGAGCCAATTTCTACTCCCTCTCAGCCCAGAGAAGCTGGCCTCTGATTCTTGATCTCCCTGTGGTCCAGCCTCTCCCTAGCTAAGCGGCTCCCCTGGGGTTGCTCTCCCTTGCCCCTCAGGCACCCATACTTGTGGGGTCCTACCTGCAACAGCGCTGTGGCCACGGCCAAAATTGGTGAATCTCCACCCTCCTAAAGGCAATGACAGGACCCGCCCAATTCCCTCCAGGGTGGGTGTGGGCTGGGTGTGGACTGGGTGGGTGCCCAGTGTGGTGTGCCGGCTAACCCCTGCTGGCACTGGGCCACTCCATCCTTCTGCCCTTCCGGCCGGGCCCTCGGCCCAAGTCTCGCTCCCCAGGTGGACTCTTCTTCCTCCTCAGCAGGAAGAGGACTTGGCTTGGCCTCCCCCTTCGGCCTAGACAAAACTGTGGCCAGTGGAGCTGGGAGGAACTCCAAGGTCTGCATGCCCCTTTCTCAGCCCCGGAGGCTCTTATCTTGCCCTTCCACCTTTGCCTGGAGGAGCAGAGTTTGAAGGGAGACTCTGTTTGGAGGGAGGGGTCTGGACCTGTGGGACCAGAATCAGGCAGTCCTGTTGGTCTCAGGGGACGGCCAAGACCCTGGCCCCTTACAGAGCTCCTGAGTGGAATGGGGGTGGGAGGTTAAGAAGTGAAAAGAGGAGGAGGGGCTCCCGACTGCTGGGGGTTATCCAGAGGAAGGCATCCCTCCTCCTCCCCATCCCCCAGGATTTGGGGGTGGGGAAAGGGCCAAAGCTGGAGGGTTGCTCCCCAGGAGCAAATGCAAGGACCACTTATTGTGCACCCACCACATCCCTGGGGGCTGTGGGCACAGAGAGGAACAATACCAGGGCCTGTGTGCAAAGAGCTGGGGCTCAGTGTGGAGGTGGAAGTACACAGCGGCTATAAGAGGAAGGGTGAGGGCAGCCTGATGGAAGGGCTGTAATGTGTTATCTCAACTCTTGTGACAACTCAGCAGCAGTACCGCTATGATCATCTCCAGTTTAGGGATGGGAAGACCGAGGCAGCGGAGGATGAAGTGGAGCAGCTGGGGTTTGAGCGAAGTCACAATCTGACTTTAGACTCCAGCAATGCTCCAGAAACCTGAGCCATGGGGTCAGCCCTGGCATGCCAAGGAAAACTGTAGGAGCCCCCAGGAGGAGAGGGACTCAGGGTGGTGATGGACGTCAGGGATTTGTCCCCCAGGAACACAGCACTCTGCCCACCGATGAAGGTGCAGGGATGCTGATCGTGGCCTTGGCGGCAGCTCCAGACCCCTGTGCCGCCGGAGGGTGGAAGGGCGTCAAACAGACCAGGGGTAGAGTTTGCGGTCACGTTACACAGTTGTTAAAAGCAGTTAGGCAACCCTGTGTGCTGGTGCGGAATACATCCGGGATACGTGAAGTGAAAAGAACAAAGATGCATGTGCAACATAACTCCATTTACCTGCATTTAACGAGAACCTCCATGCGTTTGCTGGTAGATCCACAAACATTCCGGAAGTGCGTGTGTGGGGTGACCCTGCATGGGAGAGTAGTGGAGAGGAGCGGGTCGGACACTTGCTTTTCATTTCATACCATGTGCCTGTATTACTTTTATCACTTACAGAAAACACAGTCTAAACCTTTTCTAAAATTAGCTTGGGGGGGGGGCGCCTGCGTGGCTCAGGAGGGGAAGCGTCTGCCTTCGGCTCAGGTTATGATCCCAGGGTCCTGGGATCGAGCCCCACATCGGGCTTCCTGCTCAGCGAGGAGTCTGCTTCTCCCTCTGCAGCTCCCCCACCCCCGCACTCCCCTCTTTCTCGCTCTCTTGAATAAATAAATAAAATCTTTAAACAAAATTAGCCTAAAGGTGTCAGGAGGGTCTTGACAGGGAGGGATGAGGAAAGGAATTGCTGGTGGGAAGGACAAGAACAAAGACACAGGAGTGAGGAATCCCTGGTTATGGTCGGGAGCTTCTGGACACTGGTTTGGCTGCATCCCAGGACGTGCTGGGAGGCTGATGGGCAACAAGTGTGGGGAGGCAGGAGGCGTGTGCTGGAGGCTCTGCTAGGTCAGGAGAGGTGTTTTTATTCTTCCGTAAGCAGTGGGGTGTTTTTAAACTGGAAAATTGCATCTACTATTTTACTCTTTGAAAAGTGCTTTCATAAACATGGTTACATTTTTAATCTTGACCGCAATCCTGCAGGGTAGGCAAGCCAAGCTTTATAGATGAGGAAACAGGCTTTGTGGAATAAAGACCACACGCTCAGAGTTTTAAAATGAGAACCCTTTGTCCTTTGTAAACACTGCTTTGCAGGAAGGCTGGGGAAGAGAGCAACCACGACCAGCTTCCCAACACAGGAGAATGATAGGCTTTCTTTCATGTCCGAGCAATCCCGAGACCCCGTCACAACATTCAGATCAAGAAGGTGAGACATTGTGACCCCCAGAAGAAAAGGGCAAAGGGATCTGAAGTCATAAGTTAGCAAACTCAAAAAGGTTCTGATAATATACCTTTGAAGGATGTCCCTCTGTTTGTCCAGGGGAGTCAAATATTAGGGGTCTCTTTATTAGCTGAGATTCAAAGAAATTTAGAACACATAATGAAGCTCTATTGAATGAAGAGATGCTGACTTTCTTGTCGAGGTTCAGAGAGGTTTAGGGCTGTGCCCAAGGCCACACAGCTGCTGGAGAGCAGAGCT
Source organism: Ursus maritimus (assembly GCF_017311325.1). NCBI lineage: Eukaryota > Metazoa > Chordata > Mammalia > Carnivora > Ursidae > Ursus > Ursus maritimus. The sequence goes on along the minus strand of NW_024424897.1, from coordinate 5,201,791 downwards.
GGTTACTGCACCCAAGGCCCATTTTCTTTCCAGCCATCGTGGACCATACCCGTATTTCAGAAGCATCATTCTGTCTGTGCTTCGGACAGACAGGTTTGGCAAAGGTAGCCCGGCTACGGAAGAGGCGACTGCAAAGGTCCAGGTCAGAGGTAAGGGAAAGAGGCTGGGGACCTGAGTGAAGAAGAGGGATCAGAAAGTCATCCCCTCTGTCCAGAATTTGGCTGACCCAGGGCCTCAGATGTCCTCTCCATTTATGTTCTGGGTTTACCTCCCCACCCACGGGCTCTAGGTGGGGCAAAGTCAAGAAAGAGAGCTTGGGCAGGTGAAGTTGAGGGATTTTTGAGAGAAGGGAGCCAGTATCTGGTTGGGCCCTGGCAGCTGGTATTGACGGTGCAGAGCTGCCACCTAGTGGTGATAAGGGGTACTTCACCAACGAGCCCCACCTGGTCTAGGGAACCTGGAGAAGGCATGATTCATCTTTGCTCCCTCTGCCTGCTTTCTCACCAGAAAACCTGGCAGCCCCACCTGAATACCACAGCCATTAAGGCCACAAGCTCACTCTTAAGAGGGCTTATCGGCATTAGTAAGATGCAAAAGCCTATGTAAATTCGCTCTGCCATCCCGCCCTCCTTTAAGAAGGTCACGCTCAGGAAGGGGCACCAGAGACCCTCTATTTGGGTGCTCATGAGCTACAAGACCCCAGGTACCCTAAGAGCTTCCTACCACCCAGATGAAACGTTGGGGCGTCCAGTGTCCAGAGGCTGATGTGGTCAGGCTCTTGGGGCCCTAAGATGCTTTTCAGCTCCATCTCTTCCTGGTGCTGTCTCCTCTCCCCATGGTGACCTTGAAATCTCTGCTTCCCTCCCAGCAGTCTGCTCCTTGCACCTGCTGCTCTTGATCCACTATCAGACCTCCTCTGGGGCATCCTAACTGGCTGTTTGATGAGTTATAATTTAGCAGGCAATTTAGTTAACCTTGAGGAGCTGAGGCCTCCCTAGGAAGACCCCCCACCCTAGAAGCACCATCCAGAAGCCATAAACAAAAAGATTGACAGATCTGATGATATGAAAGCTGTAGACATCTGTACCATAACAGATGCCCTCCACAAAGTGAGAAGCCAAGCAAATGGGAGAAACGACTTCCAGTAGTTGTAACTGACAAAGGATCAATATCCAGAAACTAAAAAAGAGGTCCTACCCATCAATTTTAAAATTACAAAATAAGAGGGGCACCTGGCTGGCTCAGTCAGGGAAGCATGTGACGCTTGATCTCGGGTTGTGAGTTCGAGCCCCACATTGGGTGTAGAAATTACTTAAAAATAAAATCTTTAAGGGACACCTGGGTGGCTCAGTCGGTTAAGTGTCCTGGGATCGAGCCCCGCATTGGGCTCCCTGCTCACTGGGGAGCCTGCTTCTCCTTTTGCCCCTCCTCCCCTCTCTCGTGCTCTCGCGCTCTCTCTCTCTCTGCTCTCTCTCTCCAATAAATAAAATCTTTAAAAAACTTTAAAAAATTATAACATAAGAGGAATATTGGATAAAGAATAAGAACAGATCATTCAAAGTATTAGTGAAAATGGTCAGTGAATATACCTGATCCCCAAGCCCACCAATAATTGGGAGAAAAGGCAAATTACAACTATGATGACCCCTAGCGTCCAGATCTCAGTGTCTAAACAGAAGGCACCACCAAAGGAACCAGGGCTCCCCTGAGAAACAGTGGGCTCTGGGTCTGGGGCAGAGAAAGTGCCTGGGGAGCCTGAGACATCTTGTTTGTGGCAGAAAGCAAGGAAACTTTCAGAGATTAATAGCATCATGTAAAAAGGGCCCAGGAACCAACTGGAAGGGACTCCCACTGGCCAAACTGAAACAGTCTGAGCATCAAAAAGAAAAATGATTGTAGGGGCTCCTGGGTGGCTCAGTTAGGTGTCAGACTCAATTTTGGCTAAAGTCATGATCTTGGGGTCATGGGATTGAGCCTTGAGACTCCACGCTTGAGTCCCCTGGAGATTCTCTCCCTCTCTCTCTGCCCCTTCCTCTGATCATGCTCTCTCTCTCTCTCTCTCAAATAAATAAATAAATAAATAAATCTTTTTAAAAAAGAAAAGAAAAGAAAAATGATTGTAGATGATTGAAATACACGGGAATCATGAAAAGTCGTGTGCTCCTGAGAAACTTACATGGAAGAAATCAGAGAAACTCTTGGGACCCCCCCCCCCCGACCGAGGGGCATTTGTTAAACCAGTATCTTACTTTGAAAATTGGTGGCGGGTGCCTGGCTGGCTCCGTCGGTAGAACGTGTGACTCTTGATCTCAGGGTTGTGAGTTCAAGCACCACATTGGGTGTAGAGATTACTTTTTAGAAAGGGGGAGGGTGAAGAAAGGGAAAATCTCAAGCATCTATCCTGTATTATCAGTAGGAACTGTGTTTCAAAGTAACCAAATAGCCCCACCTTGGGGGAAGGAACGCTCTGCTTTACAGAAGAATGCTGGTTGTACTCTTGATTTCAGCTCAGGTCTTGATCTCAGGGTTGCAAACACAAGCTCTGCGTTGGGCTCCATGCTGGGCACAGAGCCTACTCCAGTTTGGCCAGTGGAAGTCCCTTCCAGAGTCTTTTTTACATGATGCTATTAATCTCTGAAAGCTTCCTTGCTTGCTGCCACCAACAAGCTGTCTCGGGCTCCCCAGGCACTTTCTCTGCTGCACTTGCGGGGCAGGTGCCAGTCACCTCTAGGCTTTCAGATCCTTGGGGCGCCTGGAAATAACTTCCAGGGGAGACTCTGGGCTCAGCACAAAAAGGAACAGTTCGAGAGCCCGTGGGCCCCAGCGGTCCCCTGGCCGCGTCTTGGGCTGCCGTAACTGGGGCTTAGCCCAGGGTCACGCAGTAAGGCAGGGGGAGTCCGGACCAGCACGGGTCTCTGGACACCAGTCTGAAATAGTGCTGCCCGCCCTCTGTCCCGAGAAATGAAAAAGCTGTTCTTTTTTTTATTTTTAAGATTTTATTTCTTTCTTTGAGAGAGAGCGTGAGTGAGGGGCAGAAGGAGGAGAAGCAGGATCCCCACCAAGCAGGGAGACTGATAGGGGCCTGATTCCTGGACCCCGGCATCATGACCTGAGCCGAAGGCAGACGCTTTGCCGACTGAGCCACCCAGGTGCTCCACAAAAGCTCTTCAGAGGAACTTTTCTTCCTCAGGCTCCCGAAGTCTTTTCTACGCCCAGAGGGGACGTAGAAGTGAATGCAGAGCCTGGATCTCACCACTCCTCCCCCTCGGAACACCTGGGCCCCCACCATCAGCCCTGATCTCGGTTCAGGAATGAGAAACAGAACATTAGGTCTGCAGACACACTCTCTCCCTGAACCTCTGTGGGGCCTTGCCACCTCTCCCCACAGTCTCAGATCCCAGCTCCCTTCTGGGCTTCATCAACCTCCCCCAGTATCAGCTGCTCCTTTTATAGTTAGGGCCTTCTAGACCCCAGAGGGCTATCTGGGACCTGGCGGCCATTGGAAGGTCTGTGCTGGGGCCGACAAGATTGGAGAGAGCACTGCCCGGTGCTGAGTAGAGACAGACTGTGAAAGCAGGAGAGTGGCTAGGAGGCCAAGCCAGGGGTGAGGACTCCTTTTTTTCTGCTCTGTGTGTTTCACTCTGCATCTCTCTGCTAATGGTAGGAGTTGGGGCGGGGGGCTCAGACCGTGGGGTCAGCCTGGGGTTCCTGCTTTGCCCCGTGACTGTGGGCCAGTCATTAACTGCTTCCAGCTCTTGGGTCATAAAATGGGGTTATGAGGTGCATCTCTGAGGGTGTTGGAGGAGAACAGAAGAGGCCCACCTAGAGGTGCTCCCTCCTGCCCCCAAGACTCTGTCCTCACTGGTCTGAAATGACCCCACTGTTCATACATTCGTTACCAAGTGCTTCCTCCCCGCAGGAGGGACAGTTCCTGGAGCAGGGCCCGGCCAGACCAGCAAGGCCCCGCCAGCGTCTGGTTGATAGGAGAAGCAGCAGGCTGTGGGCGCACAGTCACGGTGGGTCCCTGCTTGTTCCGTGGCTCCTTCCTCCCTTTACGGGCGTAGCAGGCTGAGTGGAGGCCCCCAAATTCATGTCCACTGGGGACCTGCCTTATTGGAGAAAGGCCTTTGAGTATGTAATTGAGTTCAAGATCTCGAGATGAGATCATCTTGGGTTTAGGCCGACTCGGAGAAGGCCGTGTGGCCACGAGGCGGAGGTTGGAGTGATGGCACAAGCTGAGGGACAGCGGGAGCCGCCAGAAATGAGCGAGTTTGTAAGTGTTGACAGAGTGGAACCAACACCCGGGCATGGCGCTCATATACAGTCTGGTTTTTAAATAGAGCATCTCTTAACTTTTTCCTTGGTTCAGAATATGGGAGGATATCTTCATAAATAGGTATGGGGGCTCATATTTCCCCTTTTTGCCTCAGGATACGTCCTTGAAAGCGAGGAGGGAAGGTGGGCCCACAGGTAAGGGAAGGAGGAAGGGAAGGTGGCTGCTGGCACGGTCCTCAGCCTCCCATTGAGGGTCCCGCCCAGGGGCCAGCAGGGGGCGCTGTGGGGCTGCGTGGCCCGGACAGCTTGGCCCGGGAGGAGCCGCAGCCTGGGCAGCCCCCATTCCTGACACCCCATCACTCACAGCCCAAGCAAGCCAGGGGGAGCTGGCCCAGTTGCTTAGCTTTTCAGCGACAAGGCTATCCCTGAGTGTAAAGCACGAAAGCCCAGACCTTGCTCCCCCACCCTGGGGATAGCCCACTGGGGACACGTGGACCCTGCCCAGCTGGCCATGGTCGGACTTGTCCCTCCCCCACCCCATCCCCACCCAGCAGCATCTCTGGCCCAGGACTGGGGGAGTTGATAATTGCCTGTATCCCCTGTCGGAGGGTGGGGAGCAGAGATAAACTTTCCCAAGGGCCACATTCCAGAATGATTCCAGTTTTGCCCGCTTGAGAGGCTCCTTTGCCATTAAGCCAGCTAAATTAAAGGGGGGTGTCTTTCTTCCCAGAGGCTCCTCCCACCCCGCCTACAGATGCCCCCTTTCCTCTCACAGCTCCTGCAGTCCCCAGCCCTCTGGCTCCAGCTCAGCCTGAGCTCACCCGGGCCACCAGCCTAGGATGGGGGCAGCCCCCTCCCCCACCCCCTTCCATCTCCCTGTCCTTTGCCCTGCTTCCTGCATTTCCCTCCTTCATTCACTGCCTTCCTCTTTCCATCTCTGCCCCTCCTCTCTCAAGACTGGTCTTGGCCAGCCCACCCTTTCTCCTCCCTCTATTTGCTGCTTCCGATGGCCTGACAGTCAAGTCACTCTGTCTGGAGCATGCCCACGTCCCCAGTACTGTGGCTGGCTTTCCTCCTCCTCCTCCTGATACCTGCCTTGTTCACTCCTATTTTATTTATTTTACTTTATTATTTTTCGCTCCTATTTTAAATTAGAGGTGACCGTGCAGCTCAGAAAGCCTAAACGACTTGCCCAAAGTCACACAGCGTTAGGAGGCAGTCTGGCTCCAGAGTCCAGCGCTCTATCCTGCAGCACCGCCTCCGTGGAAAGGCCGAGAAGTTGCTGTCCTCTCCACTGTGCGCTTATGCCTCGTTCACACAGCTCCCTCTTGGCCCCAGGTGCTGGGCTTGCTTTCTATGAGTGGTATTCATTTATTCTTTGGATTTCTCTTGAGCACCTCTGCTGTGCAGGCCCAGGAGCTGATGGTGTAGCTGGCATCCGAGGAGTTCACGGTCTGAGAGCCGAGACTGCCCGCACGTCCACTGAATCTTCCCAGGCAGCCGGAGTCCTCCCCAGAGCGGAGGCTGCTTCCTGCTTCTCCTGTGGCCCGCCCGGGTGTGGTGACCTCCTGGTCCCTCCTTGGGACGTTGATGCTCTGGCTAGGGCCTCCATTGCACGTGGGGGCGGGGCAGGCTGGCCTGAGGCTGGGGGGTGCGGGACCCAGGGCTTGGGAAGGGGGTCTGGCAGTTGAGAGCTCAGGGAAGGTGCTGGAGGTTTCAGGTGGGACAAGCAGACTTCCTTTCTCAAACACCCTCGGCCGGGCGCTTCTGGAAACTTCGCTCCCCCCACCATGTGGGATGCCCAGTGCTCAGGTCTGGCAGGTGGGTGCCCAATCCCGGGCGCTCTCCCTGGAGCAGCAGACCAGCAGGGCCCATTTTCCTGAACATCTCTCCCTGATTCCTCCCCCACCTTCCTATCCTCCCCAGGGAGGAGATTTCCAGACCAAAAGATTAAAAGCCCCTTGACTTTTTAAAAACAAGCACAAACACCCTCCCTGCCCCCCCCAGCCCCCTCCCCCCAGCCCAGCTTCCAGTCTCTAGCCCGGTGTTTCTGCGTGAACAGGCCAGGGCGTCCACTCCGGTTGTAAGCCCCAACCCCGAGGAGCCACGGCCAGCCACGGCTGAGGCACAGGTGAGGGGGCCCTTGGGTGGCTCTCAAGAAAAGGCTTGAGCCCTGAGCTAAAGAGGGGAGGCAGAGGCGAGCGGCAGCTGGCAGGAAAAGACAGAATGAGTGGCGCAGACGCTGGAAGAGCGAGTCTGTTTAATGACACGGCTGGGTCTGGTTACAAACATCAGAAACTACAAAAGGACAGGCAGTTACACGCATGGCTGCACGAGGAGGGGACAGGAGGGGACACAGGCACAGAAGCCACACTAGCCAGACATCCTTGAGGATGGCACACGTGACGAAGGGGCACACATGGGGGGCGGTCCCCAGCAACTCTGACCCAGATGGGTGGACAAGACCGACTGCCAGCCAGCAGCCGGGCGGGGGGCGGGAGGGAGGGAGAGAAGGCGGTCGGCCCTCGGCCCCGCAGAGCTCCAGGATGGGGTGGAGGCATCTGGCCTGTCATCACTGACAGCAGCGTGGAGCCCCACTCCCGCTGGGCTCCTAGCAGCAAAGGCAGATGGGGTTGGCATTCGAGGTTTCTGTACCAGGGCCCCTCCCCCAGTGCAGTCCTCTAGTCCCACACTGCTGGCCCCTCTGTCTGCCCTTGCCCATGCTAGAGCAAGTCAGGGAGCCACATCCTTTGGTGGGGGGGGATGGGGGGGAGCCAAATCCTTTTTACTTAGAAGTGGAAAGCAGGAATGTGTGGAGCTGGTCAGAGAATGGGCTGAACTCTGCCGGCAAGCTGGGTCACCCCCACCCTGCCCACCCAGGCCCTCGGGTCACCCCTCACCCTGCCCACAGGCGTAGATTCTCTCTGTGCTGAGGTGGGACCCCCATCTCCGCCAGAATACTCTGTCCTCTGCCCAGAAGCATGACCAGGACCCCTCCCTGCCCCCCACACAGATGGGCAAAACCAAGGCTTCGTATGTGCCTCTGGGCCCCGTAGATACACAGTATAGATATGTATGTATATATATATATTTTTTTTATATAGATTGTATATAGAATATATCTGTATATATGGTAGATGAGTATGCGTGATGCTTTAGATAGGGGATGTGGGGGACCCTCATGCTGGTCGGGCAGATAGAAACGGGGCTGGCTTATGTCTGCAGAGACTCAGACCTGCCCCAGACCCCGGCCAGCTGCTCAGCTAGGTCTCTGACAGAGAGTAGAAAAGCTAAGAAGAGTGGGCCCAGCTCTTCAAGGAGGAAGCGTCCCCCACCCCCACAGGCCACTGAGCTGGGGTCAGCATCCAGGCAGCCAGCGCCGCCTCCTGGCGGCTCCAGTGGGGACTGTGGCCATGGCAGAGGCTGCCTCTTTCTGGGAAGACGAGTCAGGGATTCCTCCAGCTTCCTTGGCACCCAGAAATGGAGGGTCAAGGAGAGTCTTCAGAACTCGGCCTTCTGCTCAAGGTGCTGCCTGGGAGGGGGGAGGAGAGAGGGGGTCCTATGGCCCCGAAGAGGGCAGCGTGGCCGGTGGGCTGTGGACGAGATAGGAGATGGAGATAAGAGGTTACAAGGGGCACGGGGTGGGGCCAGGGAATGTGGGGGTTAGGGGAGAGGGGTCAGGGGATGACGACAAAGCAGGACACTATCTGCCAGGAGACCTAGCCCGCTGCAGCTGGAAGCAGCCCACTAGACCCAAGTTCTAGCCCCCTTTGGCTAGGAACCTGCTGTGTGACCTCAGACAAACCAGGTGGCCCACCTGAACCCCAGATCTTTCTCTCCAACATGTGACTAAGGTCTGAGAATGGAGTACGATCAACTGTGTGAACGCATTTCACAAACTGCAAAGAACCTTTCAAACATCAGCTCTTTTTCTATTAATTCTGAGACCTGTGTCCTCTCTGGTTGGCCTGTCTGGGTACCCTTCTTGCGACCCATAGGCATTCTCTGCACACACAGCCCCTTTGCACTCACCATCATGCCCCCTAATCTCCCGACTCCCCACCCACAAAAAAAAAAAAAAAATGCACACACACCCTTAAGCAGAGACAGTTCAATAAACAGTGGCCTCTGGCCCACCACTGCTTCCCTGATAAGAGAAGCCAGACAGAGGCCTTCTAGAACTCTGCTCTGTAATGCCCTCCCACCATCTGAACCCATTTGGACCTTGGCAGTAGGTTGGGTCTATAGGCCCTGGGCTCAGGAAGACACGCCTTCTTGGGGTCCACACCCGTGCCCTCAGGAGACTGGGGTGGGGGCCCGAATGTGCAAAGGGACGAGGTGATAATCCCCATGACTTCATGGCCGTGGGCAGGGGGGAGACCCAAATTCGAGGAGCCCAGGCCCAGATGGGTGCAGGGCTGCAGCCAGTCCCCTCTGTATCCAGCCCATTCACTCCACCAGGAGCACAAATGGGCAGACTGAAATTCTGGTGGCTTCTTAATGTTTGGGATTTGGTGAGATGTAAGTCCCAGGGGTCCCGCTGGGGCAAGACAGGGGAGGGGACAGGGCTTCATGTCGGGAAACGCTGTCCATGTGTTTCTGATTCACTGGGACTTGGCGCTGGCCAGCTCTCTCTCCTGCTCCCTCTCCAGTCCCTCTAGGCCCCTGTAAAAAAGCCCTTTTCTCTAGAAGCAGGAAGTCTTGTCTCCTGGCTGTAAACAAAACTCATCTCTGGCAGCCAGAGCTGAGCTAGCCCGGGGAGAGGCGTGGGAGGGCAAGCCCCTTCCCCCCATTGACCCTCTCTGGCCCTTCTGTCCACTTCCGGCAGCTCTCCCGGCTCTGCCAGCACCTCCTCTGGCAGGTAAAGATCTTCTGCCTGCTTCCCGTCCCCCCGGGGATCTGGGGCAGGCGGGGGCCCAGCTGTGCACATCTGGAGTCCCTGCCTGGCTGTAGCCAGAAGTTCCCGAGGTTTCTATTCTCCTGGGGTGGTGCCGATGTGGGGGAAGGGGGCCAGAGCAAGCTGGGGCCGGTGTGGTCAGCAGCAGAAAGGTCAGAAGGCCCGGCCTCCCCAGGTCGCCCTCAGGGGACCTCCTCCAGAGCTGGGCCCGGAGGCCCTGTGAGCCGGAGGTCCGGCAGGCTCCATGGGCCAGCTTGGAGCCCAGGGAGGAGACGCGCCTTTTCCATGGGAAACTGCTGGGAATGTTTCTCTACAACGCGTGTCCTGAGCCGCTGGCTGACCCCTGCTTCCCATTCCCGCCTACGCTCCTCTCCCTCCTTCCTACTCCGGCTCTGCCTCCGCCCCTCCATTGAGCTCCCAGAGCTGCCTGCCCCTTGGGGGCCCAGGCAGGCCGGAGTGTTCCCAGCCACCATGTCTGGGGGCCAGCCCTCCCCTCGTGCTCTGAGTGAGCTGGAGTCACTGAGGCTGGCCACCCTCCTCGAGCCCATCTCCCCGGCCCTCACCCCAGAACTGGGAACCTGGCCTCCAGGGTGAGTCTAGAAGTAAACACCGCTGATGGCATGTGTGGTAGTGATACCCACACAGGCCCCTGGTGGGCTGGGGCATGTGCGTCTGTGTGCACACATCCTCGTGATTCTCCTGGCTCCAGCCCTACTGAGGCAGAGGCAGGACGGAGCACTGGTCGGCATGAGATGAAAAACAGCCCCATGTGATTGGTACCCAGGGAGGAAGTGGCGGGACTTAGCCTGGCCTGCCTCTGGGCCCAATGAGCTAGCCTTCCCGCCAGGAACCTTTTAGAGCCTCTCTGCCCTGGGCGACCTTGGGCTTGGGGGGCTCTGAGTGCTCTCTTGTTCTAGAAGAATTTGTGTGGGGCTCACTGCTCTGAGCAGCCTGTAGTAGGGGCCCGGCCCTTTCCCATTGTGTCTGTTCTTCAACGTGTCAAACCCCAGACCCAGCCTCCGGAAGTGTTCCCACCCCAGCACTCAGCTCCTGTGCCCCAGGAGAGGTGGGAGACCAGGGGGCAGGGGAGGACACGGCAGGGAGGCTGCCCGGCCCACCCTCACCCCTCCTCACGTGGTGGCGTTGGGGACCTGCTGTACCCAGCCCACTTCCTTGTAGGCAGCGGTCACGTGGCTGTAGATGAGGCCACGCAGCTTGGCCCAGGCTCTCTGCGTCTCCGGTGGGAAGTCATTGGCAAATTCCTCGGCGATCACCTCCAGAATCACCCCAGAGAGGATCTGGGGGCAAAGGGAGGAGGGGAAAGTAAACTCCTGGGCCTGGGTGCCCTGCCCCACCCCCGAGACCTCCAGGACCCCCAGCACCCCTTCTATCCAGAGTTTGGCCAAGGGGATCATTCACGACATGACAGCCTGGCAGCTTGGGGGACCAGACACCTTCAAGACCCAGCCCCCACCCGATCCTGCCGCCCCTCCCTGTCACAGCCACGCTGGGGGAAGAGGCTGGGCGGTCCAGTGGTCACCGCTGTTGCCCCAGGAGTGCTCCCAGAGCACAGCAGGGCCGTGGTGGACTGGCCACGCCCACCCAGCCACATACCTTGAAGTACACGGGCTCCACCTTATGCTTGAGGGCATGGGCTTTGCCCACGAGGGCCAGCACAGAGGATACCTTCTCGGGGTCGTGTAGGTTTTCCACCACAGTGTTGAGGGCCCCCATGACCCGGCAGGCGTGTTTCCGCAGCTGGGGGCTCCGCTCCATCTCCAGGGGCTCCGTCATGTGCTTGAACTGGCTGAAGTACTGCTTGGCCGACGGGAAGTTCACGAAGAACCTGGGGGGAGGGGGGTGAGCGCTGCAGCAGGGGCTGCCGTGGCCCACCAGAGGCGGCCAGGTTGATGGGGGTGCAGATTGGAGGGGCAGGACCCAGAAGTGTTTTCACCACCTTGTGTAGCTGTCCCTCAGACACAGACCCCCCCTCTGGCCGAGCTGGCTTACATGCAGCCCCCCACCCAGGTCCTGGCCATTTCCGTCGGCCACACTTGCATAGACTGTCAGCTCTGTCTCCCAGGCTTCTGTCTTTCTTGCTCTGGCTTTCTTTCCAAACCCTACATACCCTTCCAGCCCTGCTCCAGTCCCAGCAGAGAGGGTAGGAGCTCTAGTTCTAGAATCTCGGGCCAGTGTGACCTTGGGCAAGAGACTTTGCTTTTCTGAGGCTCAGTATCCTCATCCATGCAATGGGCATGGTTGTTCCCAGCTTGCCATGAGGATGAACTGAGAAACCACGGGTGGGGTCCTCAGCACAGTGTGAACACGGGGTGCTCAGTAAATGCCAGCCTTTATCGCCATCAAGTTAGCGCTCTCTTTGCAAAGTAAAGCCCGAGTGACCCAGCTCAGGTCACCCAGTGCAAGGAGGGAAGAAATGCGACTCAGTCCTCCTGCCGGCTCCGTCTGTTCCCTCCTCAGCCTGTAGCACATGTTGATTGGCTGATTTAATTAGAGCTACAGACCGGTCTTACCCTCCTAGTGTGGTTCTGTCATTACGTCACATCTGCACATCTTGCTTCTCCAAGAAGCCTGTGCACATCCTGGGGCAGACCGCAGGTCTTTTTAGCTCTCTCCTCCTCTCTCCAGTTGATCTGAGATTGTCTAATCCCCCCCCCCCCAGATATCACTTTCATTAGGTCACTCTCATTCTCAAAAACATTCAGTGGCCCCCCATTGCCTACTGGACAAAGTCAAAATCCTTAAGCAGGGATTCTAGGCTTCCTACAAACTGTCCCAACTCAGCCACCTTCCTCTAGCTGGTAAAACACTCCTTGAGCCGGCCAGCCTTTCTTTCTTTCCACGCAGTGGGTGGGATGTCTTCCTCACTCTTTCTCAGGTTGGACTTGCCTCCCCTGAGCGCCCAGGCCAGCCTGGGGTGACTGCTTTCCCCTTAAGGCCATTAGGGGTTCCCCCCACCACCTTTGACTGCTTCTTCCCTTTCTGCCTGTTGGACTGGGTCCCACAGCCCAAGAGCGGGGCCTGGCTCTCACACACCCTCTGACCCACCACCTCAGCCCAGGGCCCTGTGGTCTGCAGGATGACGTTCATGACCTTTGCATTCCCTCTCCCAGCCAGAGCTAGACGTTGCGGGAGGTGCAGGCAGAGATTCGATCAGAACTTCAGAACATGCATGGAACGTCTTGGGACAACCTGTTTGTCAGGTGTCTGAGGTGTCCCCCTTTGTGATCAGAGAAAACTAATAATGGGCCAAACCAGCCCTTTGGCCAGAGAGCTGGAACAGATGCAGAGAGAGCAACTGGCCCCGGCCATCCCTTCAGGCGACAAAGCTGCTGCTGGCCGGGGAGTGACCAGGACACGGTCCATGTGGAGACCAAGGGTGACCTTGGGCAAACCATTTCACAACCTCCTGTCTGCACAAGTGTGAGAGGGGTTCCTCCCGCTCGGTACTTCACAGATATACTGGTGAGGACAAATGAGGCAATGAGTCCGAAAATATATTGGGTTGTTCTGGAGGGGCCCTGTATGAAGGACAAATGTGACGAACCCAGTCTGGACTTAAATAAGTAGCTTAAGCTCTGGGCGTCTCACAGTGCCGTAAAAACCATGATCGCTGTTTGCCTGGTGCGCTGCCATGTGCAAAACATCTCCACTTGTAATTTCATTGAATTGTTACGACAAAGCAGGCATTATACCCACTTTACCGATGAGGAGCTAAAGGGAAGACCTACTGAGCACTTACTAGGGGGTCTCATGAATCCTGCAACAGCTTCCTGAGGTTGGGACTGTTTTTATCTCCACGTTCTGTTTTAGGAATCGATGCCCAAAGCTGCCCTGCGAAGCGGGTGGCAGGGCCGGGAAGGAGGGACTCTCCCCCGCCCCCCATCCTGCCTTGGAGAGACTGCTATGCCAGGGAGACGGGGGCCTGGGACTCAGTGAGTCTCCTGCCCCAACACCCAGGGCCAGGCGATGGCCCGGAGGAGTGACAGTCCCACGGAGGCCCACTGCTGCACTGGGGGAGTCTGGGGTCCGCGTGCTCTGCTCCTTCATCCTGGCCTCTGTCCCTGGCCGCTCCACAGGCACTCGCCACACTCCCGGTCCGGGCCTGTGCCGCCTGCCAGGGAGAAGCCTCGGCAGCCAGCCTTGGGGAGTTTCTCAGCTCCCAGAGGCATCTGGGCTTCCAGCAGAGCCTGAAATAGGCTCGTCTGAGTGTGAGGGGGGAGGCAGAGTTACAACCGGGAGGGGAGGCTTCCCGGAGCATGGGTGTTCCCTCTCGGTTGGAGTGCAGGTGTGGGGTCTGGCTCAGACCCGAAGGAAGACGAAGACAAGACAGCTTCTCCACCACCACCACCACCACCACAGCCCGCTGCTGCCACCACCTTCCTAGCTGTGAACTCCTGGGGGTGGGGGGGGTTAGAGCGCACTGGCTGGCCTTAGCCCAGCAGGGAGAGAGGACGTGGGAGCTATGGGCCAGAGGACTAGTGTCTCAGGCTCTCACTGGGGCCTGTCCTTGTGGATATGCGTGAGTTGGGGAGGGGGGTGTGACAGAACCGAGGGGCACAGGATCTGGGGAGGGGCCTTTGGGACACCGATCTTGCCCTTTCCCCCCTTTAACCAAGCCTCCCCCACCTGGCAGGTCAGAAGGCAGGGAGCAGGAAGAGACCCAGGAGGGGAGGCTGGTGGGGCTGGGGTCTGGCTGGGAGGAGCTGAGCCAGCCCTGGGCTCCCATCAACACAGAGGTCGGTCCGGTGGAGTGTGGCCTGGGCTGACCAGCAGGCCAGACCTACCTGCTATCTCAGGCCTTCTCGGATTCATTATGGAACTCTCACTGAGCACATTGGTAAATGCCCCCCGCCCCCGCCACCCGCCCAAACCCAGCCTCCCTAAGAGTCAGGAATGGGGAACTGCAGGGGCACAGAGAGAAAGATCTTGTCAAGATGTCAGACTCTCCTGACATCCTGACAGAAACAGCCGTGGCCTTAGTGTTCAGTTCCTTCCTCTGCACCCCCCATTCCCGCGGAGGCTGGGTGGTACCCCAGGAGCTGGATCTTGGACACATCTCCTCCACGTCCTCCCTGACAAATGGCAGGGTGTCGGGACAGCAAATCTCCAAGGACTCCACCTCCCTTCCTCTCGGTGACCCATGTGCGCACCGGGGTGCATCCTGAGGCCTGGTGGGCTCGCGTGTGCCGACACACACGGCCACGAGCTGCCCTCCGGGACTGCAGTCGGGCGCATATGGGACTCCACTACCCACCTGTGCTGGTGTGGGTGCTCCCACGTGCAGGGCTGTCTCAGAATATCTGATGGCTTCAGGATCTGAAACCCCCTCTCAGCCTCCCCACCATCGCCCCCCCGCGATGTTTCTGGGTCTCGGGGCTGCCCAAAGAGCTGCCTTCCTCAGGAAGCCTCCTCCAACTCAAGAGTGCTTCTTGCTCTTTTTCCTCCAAAATCTGTTTCCAAGTTGGCATCAGGGCATATCGATATGGAGCTGGGTAGGTCCCAGGCTCGGGGGAGGCAGAAAGGAGAGAGAATCAGGGAGACAGAGGAGCCAGAGCTGGGGGCCAGGACTGGGAGACAGGCGTGCAGCTCAACTCTCCCTTCCACAAGCAAGGGCTTACCCCATCTCCAAAGAATAAGGCTGCCCCGCTCTGTCCGGAGACCCGGCCGCCCTCCTCTGCCACTGACAGAGGGTGGGTGGTGAGTGTGGGTCTGGGGCCCCAGGGACCAGCGTGTGTGGGAAGAGAGCATCATTCTGTGGCTGTAGTCAGTTACCAGCTCGTGGGGGTTGGGGACATTAACTATAGAGCAACGGAATGTGTCCACCAGTGTGCAGATGTGTAAAAGAGTGTCACTTTGGGGGCTCGTGGGACCCAAGTAACCCCTGAGCGCAAGACACACGGCCTTTCCTCCTCAAGTGTTGGTTCCAGGGTGGAGCCCTGACTCCTGACACTTCTTCCTTTCCCTCCTCAGCTCAGCAGGCATTGAACCCCAGGGACCATTTGCTTCTCTACTCACCTGCGCCTCACCTGGGAGCTCCCTGCCCGCCCAGGGGCAGGAAGGGGCCAGCTGGGAAAGCGGACCCCAGTGGCCTCCTCCTTCTGACCTCTATTCTCTGGCCCCTGGCTCTAGCCTTCCAAGAGGCTTTGAACACAGAAAGGGGCTGAGCTGGAGAGGGGTCTGCTCCTCTTTGTCGCCCTTCTTGGCTGAGCCTCAGTTTTCCTGCCTTTAAAATGGGGAGTCCCCAGTTGAAGCACACACATTGAAATGTGTCTGTGACAGTTGGGTTGGGTGGCTGGGGCCGCTGGTGAGAAAGGCATGCCTGGCTGAGCCAGGAGTTCTGAAGCCCGGGAGAGGAGGGGGACCGAGGTGCCCTCCTTCTGTGTCTGGCTCTTAGTTCCTAGCCCCACGCCCAGAGCCAGGACTGGCTCAGCCAGGGCTTCGCCCGCCCCAAGACGCCCCACACTGCCTGCACCCGGGCAGGCCCGGCCCCAATTTCAGCTGGAAAGGTGGCGCCGGAGCTCGGACCCGGGCCGAACCCGCCCCTGCCCGGAGCCGCTACCGCCCTCCCTCCCCCGGGCTCGGCCGGGCCGGAGTGACACCTACCTCACCAGGATGGCCACCCCCACGTCCTCGCAGTTGGCATAGAGCCGGGCCCACGTAGCCTGCACCGCCTTCCTCTCCGCCTCGGACAGCTCCTCGCTCCGCTCCCTGCGCTCAATCTCCATCTCGCCCGGCACTTTCTCCATGAGCAGCTGCAAGCCCAGCCCGGCTTCGCTCGGCGGCGGCGGGGCGCGGGGCGCCGGGCGCGGGGAGCCGGGGCCGGCTGCGTGCGCGGCGGGCGGGCGGGCTGGCGAGCGAGGGGTAGAGCGCGCCGGAGGGAGGGAGCGTGTCTGTCTGTGCGCGCCGGGTGTGTGTGTGTGTGTGTGTGTGTGTGTGTGTGTGTGCAGGGTATATGTGCGGGGGGCGGGGATGTGGTCTGCTGGAAAAATATTCAAAAAAATAAAACCGCTCCGAACCCCCAACCCCGCGTCGGTGAGCCAATTCCGGCAAGGTGAAGGCTGGGCGGGGTGGGGGCGACGCGGCTGGCGCCCTCCAGGCCACCGCGGACCTTGACCGCCGGGCGGGGCTGGGGCGTAGGTGTGGTGGGAGTGCTGGGGGGCTTCGGGGGGAGGGGGCGGTCACGCGGCGCCCCGCTGTGCGGGCCGCACAGGAGTGCGCCCGGGCGGGCGCGGGTCGGGGGGCACCGTGTCCCGGCTCCCGCTGCGGGCGGTGTCGGGCCGTGTGCGTGTGTGCACCCTTCACGCGGCGGGGAACTGACTCAAAGTCAAACACTCCCAGGCGTTTGCGGCGTGGCCGCCCACCCGAGGGGGCGGACGCAGCCCCGCGGTTGGTGCGGGGGTCCCGGCTGAGCTCACGCTCACTCCCGGCTTCTCCCAAGAGCTCTCTCAGAGCTCCGGACCCCAGGCTCCGGGGGCTTTAGGACTGGGGTCACCTCCCTGCTCCAATTCCCTATTGGAATCCCCGGCTACTGGGATGGGGGCCGGCTGTCGAACTTCAGCGCCTCCGGCCCCCTTTCCTTCCGGCCAGCCCCCCCCCCACTCGGTACATGCACATGGCGTCGGAAAAAAGTCCCTGGGTGGCTTATTAATGACACAGGCAGGCAAAAAACAGGCGCTGCCCCGAATTCCGGCCCTGGTGGAGGAAAGTCCATAGGAGAGGCAGCCGGCCGGGCAAAGAGGTCCTGGGGGGAAGGTGTCAAGAAATCTTGGGGAGGCCCAGGCCCTGGAGACATCTCAGCTGCCAAGGCTGCGATTAGGCAGCGGTTCCGCGAACGGAGGAGGACAAATTCTTGTCCCGCTGGCCCTGCTTCTCCAGGTGTAAGCGCTGCGGGACTGGAGGTGGGGGCTGGACCTCAGAGCCAGAGGGTCCCCACCCTGCATAGCAACTGTTCAGACCTGGGACAGCAGGGTCCCACCTCTGACTCCCAGCCCCAGCCCGAGGCCAGTGTCCAGTTCTCCTTGGTGATCCCGCCCTTCTCAAGACTTTGTGTCCCACTGCAAGTATTAGGAGAGGTGGGCTCTCCTCTTAAGCCTTGGTGTAGGTATGTTGAAAATCATATTTCACAGTAGAGAGCCCAGGTGGTGCCCCAGCTCTGGTCCTCCCTGGAGCTCAGGATTTGGGTACCTCCCTGCAATCCTGGGCGGGAGCCCCCTTGAAGCTGCCTCCATCTCCTTTGAGGGAAGGAAAATCTAGTGCCTTCTTCTGGGGAATAGAAGAGGGTGGATGCTCAGACCCATGCCTGCACCACAGGTTGCCTGGGCCAGGACAGGGC
The DNA here is from genome assembly GCF_017311325.1 of Ursus maritimus. Taxonomy (NCBI): domain Eukaryota; kingdom Metazoa; phylum Chordata; class Mammalia; order Carnivora; family Ursidae; genus Ursus; species Ursus maritimus. The sequence continues at coordinate 5,184,266 of NW_024424897.1, read as the reverse complement.
ACTCCGCCCCCGCCCACCTCCCTGAAGCCCTCTGATCAGACACGCAACCCCAGAGCGGTGCCCTTCCAAGTGGCTGCCCGGAGGTTTCCACTGGGCAAGCAAGCAGGAGAAATCTTTCTGTTTAGTCTTACCTCATCCTTTACAAGTCTTATGTGTGTTCATGGTGCAGGACTGTATCTGCCCAGGAGTACAGCGTATACTGTAGAGGCGGGTGCGTGTCCCTATTTCACGAGGCACACTTCAATTCAGTCTCTTAAGGAAGGGGGTATGTCATCAGTAACATCTGGAGAGGATTGTCCAGAAGGGGGAACTGAATGGCTTAGCCAACCCTTCACTCCCTGGCCTCCCTTGTCTTTATGGCTTCATCATCTAATATTCTTCCCCCTTCCTCCCCTCCCCTCCCCATGCCTCCCCATGACATCATTGTGACATGTCCTGTGCTTTCACGTCTGCAGCCCCCAGCAGAATCTTCTGCCTGGGGACCCAACCCTCCTTGAGCACCTGCAAATCCTGATGTCCCCAGCTCTTCTTCCAAGTGTTCCCTGAGGCTTGCGGCTTCCAAAGTGCCCTGCAGGTGATTTCCAACACCTACGTCTCTCTATTGTGGTCTTTCATGTAACTGGCCAGGGCATGTGTCTAGACTAGAAGCCCCTTGGGGGTCAGGCCCAGGTCTCAGTCACATCGACATCCAGAACAGACAGCTTGATTTATCCTGCCACTGCGGGGGACAACCTGGGCCCAGCGAGGTTAATCAGTCTGCACAAGGTCAGGTCTGCTGACCCCACTAATCAGCTTGAGCCTCCTAATCCCGTGCCAGCAGGAACCTCAGGACAGACTGCAGTGGCTTGTGAGAGCTGGCAGGGCCATTCTGGCCTTCTTCTGCAGACCCGGTCCGGGAGGGGATGGGGGCGCTGAGCCATGTGCACCACCCTCTTCCTGCTCAGCACCTTGGCCATGCTCTGGCGCCGCCGGTTCGCCAACCGGGTCCAACCGTGAGAAACTGACTGGGCCGTGGGCTTGGGTGGGGAGGGGGGAGAAACTACTCTGCCGGGCGGGAGCCAAGCTGAAGGTGGGCTGGGGCTGCCTGGGCCTCCTGGGAGGCTGTGGGGGGCGGATTTGCAGGGAGTCCCTGAGAGCAGGGGGAGCTTACAGCTCTTCACTGAGGCCCCCGGGACCCCAGCCCAACGTGGCTAGGTCCCGCAGGACAGGTGGGTCTGGGCCTGGGCGCTGCCCACAGCTCTTGCTGCCTGTTCCTCCCGCCCGCAGAGAGCCCAGCGGAGCAGACGGGGCCGGTATGGGCAGCGGACTGGAAACAGACCTCCAGTCCTCAGGCAGGTAAGGCAGAGGAGAGTCAGGGGTGGAGGAGGGAGGGTGCGTCCGAGGAAGCTGACGCTCTCCCTGTCCCTGTCCATGCCTGGGGACGTACAGGAGCATGTGGGTGCCCGCTGGAGGCTGGCCCCTCGCCCCAGCCACCCTGTCCCCTGTGCGCCTGGTGGGCAGGCTGAATGTTTTCTCCGGGTGGCAGTGGGAGCCCCCAGCCTCTCCCCTGGACCACAGCTGCTCTGCCTTGTGGGGTGGTCCCCAGGGTCCTATCGGAAGGCGCAGGGGCACTGGAGAGAGGGATGGGGCAGAAGCCGCGCTGGTTGCTTGGCTCGCCTTCCCTTCCCCCGCTCCCGCTGCCCCCGCTCAGCCTCAGCGGCTCCTCTGCCGGAGCAGCTGGCAGGATTCGCCATCCAGTCCCCAATAGGAGGCTCAGGACGAGCATGACATCATCAGCACCGAGTGCCATTGGCTGGGCAGCTCCTGCGGGCAGGACGCTGTCTCCAGTGGCCAGAAAGTTAACTCTTCCCTAGGCTGAGACCATGTGGCCTTTACAAGGGGTGAAGTTTGGGGAACTTCTGGATTTTTCCTTCCCTAGGTGACCAGTGTTCTTTGATGATAGGGGCTCCTGCGCCCAAAAAACATGGAAAAATCGACGAATATTTATTAAGAACGTACTGTTTTGCATGTTCTTTTGTGCCTCTGGGCCCACCTAGTGTGGGAGTCCTGTGAGAAGTGACATTCTCTCCTGCAAAAGATCTGCTAGCCTTCTCTCACTCCTAGTGAAACAGAGAACATGATGCCCTTGGGTTCGGGGGGCCCCAGCCGGAGGGAGTCTCCCCACAGGGCTCAGATGGCTAAGCACTCAGCACGCTCGCCTGCTGGGACACCCCACCGTCTCTTTCTGTTGGGGTGTGGGACCCTCCCTGCAGTGCCCCTCAGCCACACGGAGGCCAGCAAGGCACGAGAACGGGAGTCTCTGTCCGCGCACGGCCCCTAACTCCTCCTCGGTGCTGGGGTTCCTCAGGCTCTGAATGTCAGACGGCCTACTGGGCAGCCCTGGGCACGTGTTGGCAACAGGCATTTCTGCCGTGGCCTTCCTTGGCGTCTAGGCTAGCTGAGATGGTCACACTAGTGCCCAAGGAGTCCTGCTGGTGAACTGGGCTGCCAGGGGAAATGGTGAGTCCCGGGCCGCACGCAGAGCAGGCCCTCCAATGTCTGGTCCTCCAGGTTGAGTTTGGGTCTGGGGGTGTACAGCCAGAGTCCCCCGTCCTGACTCCCCACTTCCCCACTTACTGACTGAGAGACTTGGGGAAAGTTACCTGATCTTTTTATTTATATGTAAACTAGGATTAGCAACAGACCGTGCAGGGTGTTTGTAAGGTTCAAGGTGAGATCTGCATAAAGCGCTTGGCCTGAAGTAGGTGTTCAGTAAACGCTGGCTATTCTCCTGCTGTCGCCTGGCTCTTGACCAGTGTTCTAGTCTTCCCCTGGCATGTCTCCTGTATTAACTCGCTTGGAGGTTGTAACAGTCCCAGAGGGTTGGCAAGACAAATGTTTCTATCTCCCGTTAATGGTGGAGGAAACTGAGGGATGGGGAGGCCTAAGTGACTTGCTCAAGGTCATCCATCCGATTTGTGGCCGATGGGGACAGACAGGTCCCTGACTTCAGGCAGTCTGTCTCTTCCACATGAAATGGGCCCAGACCCCCATCAGGAGGAGAGAGCCGCATCTGGACTATCGGCCTGGCCTCGTGTGGTCTAGCCAGAAGGAAGCAGTTTCCTGTTAACTCCTCGGGACCCAGTTAACTGGAAAAATCAGCCAAGCGGCTAACACCTCCCGCCTTGACAGGCTGGCCTGGGTGAAATTTCTGCTCTCCGATTCCACAGTCACAAATTCCAGCTGATTTCCCAGCTGCCCCTACCCCTCATTAGTGGGGTGACTCGCTAGGCCTGGGGCGGAAGGAAGAGGAAGTCTGGAAGCTCGGGAAGGACATCTCCTTCGATCCTCTGACTCTCATGCTTTTCTGTTTAGGGAGAAAGAGCCTCTGCGGTAAGTCCTCCCCTCTTCAGGTGGAGCTCAGCCCCAGGAACTGAGACCAGCTGGCCGAGGCAGGTAGGGCAGGGCTGTGAGCCTTGGAGGGTAGAGGGCTGGGCTGGGGACCAGGAAGGAAGACTCTGCAAGGCCTGGCCGCGTGGGAGCAAAGCAGGCCGGCTTCAGCTCTGTGGTCATCGGTGGAGGGTGAGCATAAGGGGGGGTGGACTTCATCAGCTCCTACCTTGAACCTGTTATGGTCCCAGCCACGGAGCAAGGACTAGTTTCAAGGGAATGACGTGTGATCTCGACAGCATTTTCTGGGCCTGGGGATGAGGTGGTGGTCATGCTGGGGGCCCGAGGGTAGTTCCCACGGACTTCTGAGGGAAAGGTGGTATTCTGGAACATCCATTCTGCAATGCAAGCCCCTGCCTTGGCACGGGAGGAAGTGCCAATCTGGTTTGGTTTTCCGTTTTAGTTTACATCCTGGCTTGCCCCCCACCCACAAAGGATGCTGTGGTGGAAGCAGCAGCAGCAAGCAGGAGAATGGGGAAAAGCAGCCATCGAGAAGGTAGACCCCTCCCTTTGAGCACCTGGACCCACCTGTCCTCACTTTGCCCCCGGCGCTGGTGGTGGGGCCTCCTGACGCTCATTGCTCTGGGCTGGGCTCCCTTCCTCTGAGGTCCTGATGATGATCCGAGGCAGGCCCAGAGAGGCACCCGGTGGGGTCTACTGTGGGGCAGCCCCAGCAGCCCAGGCTAGAGGAGGAGCAGGTAGGGAGCGGGGAGCCCCAGGGCCGAGCCCAGGAATTGCTGATAGGGCTTTTCATTCATTCCCTAACTTAATCCTTGCAATAACCCAAGGAGCCTGGGCATATTATTACCCACATTTTGGAAATGAGGAAACACAGAGAGGCTAATGAATTTGTCCAGTGTCATCCAGCTAGTTAACGGGGACTCCCCCCCAGCCTCGCACGGAGGCCACAGAGCTGCCCACACTCTTAACCACCAGGGCCCAGTCGTCTCTCCTGGAAGTTTGCAGCTGCTCTGTGAGAAGAGGGGTTCCCCTGGCCTGGCAGCCCCAAAGCTTGTGGTCCTAGGCTGTGTGGCATCGGGGTGCCAGGGTGGCACTCACTTCCTGTGGCACGTGCCTCTCCCCGGTCCCCAGAACTCCCCCTGTCACTGGCCGCTCTGCTGAAATTATCAGCAAGAAATGCCAGCTGGATCTGTGACATGTCTGCCTGCAGCTGGAGCGAAGCATCTCCCAGCCTGTCTCCCGAATGTGTCTTCTGGGCACGCGTGTGTGCATGCGTGCGTGTGTTCCAAAGGGGCAGTAGCATGTGGGAAGGGAAGAAGCATGACACTTGTTTTGTCAATGCGCTGACTGCTCAGCACCGCAGCGGCCTCCTCTGCCCCCAGCTGCTCTGCCATTTCTCTCTTCACAATCCTGCCCGATCCAGAGCAGAGATCAAAGCAGATTTCCGCTTCTGCTCCCTGGGATCCAGGCACAGACTGGCAGGCAGCTGCTCCCGACTGTCTGGAAGCCATTCATCTTGCAAAGCCCCCCCCCGCCCCCTCCCGCACGTGCAGCCCCCCTTCCTCGCCATCCAGCCCCCACGGCTGGGCGGGCGGGGGGGAGGTCTCCGTCTGGCTGGCCCCTGCCATCAGGCGGCAGGAGACGGGGAGTTCTTTAGACAGCAGCCCTTCCGTCGTCGCCTTGACTTCACATCTGAAGGAGGGAAGGAAAGGGTGAGATGCCTCAGACAGTGGGGACCCACACTGAAGCCATGGGGGAGAGGCTGCTGATCGTGCAGGGAGACTGGCGGTGCTGTGGAAGCTTCTAGAAGTAGGGTGGGGTGGAGGCAGAGGAAGGGTCCCGCCAGGGGAAGGAGCTCTGGGCCGGAACCACGGCAGAGCCCCACTGCCCACTTGACACGGGCCAGAAGTTCGTGACCACCTGTCTCAGCTCCTGTCAGCCTGTCTTCCTCCTGTGTGGCAACGGCCTTCCTGGTGACAGGGCTGTCAAACTGAGGGCCAGAGGGCACCACTCCTGGGGCTCCAGTCTGCGTCTCCGAGCCTACCTGTGTGTTCATCCTCTAATCTATTTGCCATGTTCCTGTCACTTCGGCCTCGGCTCTGCTCTCTGCCATTTCCAGGTGGCCTGTCTCCTTGCACTGGTCTGAGGAATTGTCAGGCCAAGGTCACCTGGCTGGACAGGAGCTGGCGGCCGGCCCAGACACACCTCCACAAAGTGACACCCCTTCGCGGCGCTGTTCTCAGGGGATGGTGGCTCCTCCAGGCATCGGTCCCCGATGAAGGGGGGGAAGGCGAGGGGATGGGGGGAGTGTGTTGGCTGGCCTTGGCGGCTGCCCGGGCCCTACCAGCTGGGGTACCATGTGGGCTGGGAGGGAGGGGCCCTCTCCCCCAGGGAGCAGGCTGGCTTCGGTGGGAGCAGATTGTGTTTACACCTTCCCCACACACCCAGCCCACGCTCTCTCTTATTCCCCGGGGCTCTCCCACCCCTGGGCTCTCTGCACGCCCTGCACATTTGCAGCTCCTCTCCTGCTGCGGGGAGTGCCCACCCTCAGCCGAGCGCTCCTCTAGAGAAGGCTGCCGGGGCCGGGGCCGGGGCGCTCCTTCCTCAGCCACTAGCTCCCTTCGTAGGGGGTGCACCCAATGTCGCCAAGAGGCTGCATCCTTCCCCCCACCCCACTTCCTTGGAAAGAGCTGCTGCTTGGGAATGGGAGCAGGAAAGCCCAGGGGCTTGGCAGACTGACCATAATAGGAGGAAAGGGATTAAGGGCAACCAGAGAGACAGCAGAGAGACTGAGAGCTGGTGCATCCCTAGCCTGGGGGGTGCTGGCTCTCAGGAAATATGAACGCAGAATCTAAGAGCGAGGAGTCCGGGCTCAGAGCACCGGATCTGAATCCTGACTCCACCATCACCTCCCAGTTCTGTGGCCTTGGGCTGTTACTGAACGTCCCTCCCTGGGGTTTCTCCTAAGAGGAGGATAACAGCAAACCTGTCGGAGTTGTTGTAAGGGTTAAATTAGATAACGTGTCTAAAGTGCTTAGCGCCCTTAGTAAGCGCTCAGTATATCTGAGCCCGGGGGACGGTGTTAACTACTGAATAACACGTCACTTTGCGACAAGAGTAGGTTCAGAACAGCTAGCCCTTCCCCCCCTCACCCCGTGGCCCTTCCTGCCCTGTCTTTCCACATGCACAACAACGGGGCGATGGGCAGTTCTGAAACAAGCCAGAGCCCAGCCCAGCACTGGGCACCTGGTAGGACCTGGCAGCCCCGTGGACTGGACCAGGCACACCACTGTTGCCTCTGGGTGCCTGCAACCCTGTCCCAACCTCCAGTGGGAAGCCTGACCCGGACACCTTCCCTCCAACTGGCTCTGCTTCCCCGCACGGATCTCAGCTCCTAGAGAAGACAGGAGGTGATGGCCCTGATGTTTTTCCCTCCTCTGTCTGAATGCTAATGTCTCTGCTGCTTGGAGCCTGAGTGACAGGGAAAAGGCTGCTCTGAGCGGCAGGGTGGCCAAGTGCGGCAGCCGGGAGCAGGGAGGTGCTGTTGTCTGTTACTTTTGTGGCTGAGACTCGGGGCAGCTGCCAGTCTCTCCTGGAGATTGGAACATGGCCAGAGAGCAAATGAGATGGTGGGGGTGGGCGTGGGGGTCGGGGGGGGAGCAGGGAAAGCAGACAGAGCAGCTGCATCAGCCGCCGCTGTCCTATGTCACCCTAGGGGGCAGATGCCACCACGGGGAGTACCCCCACCCAGCCCAAACGTGTGGTTGTGGGGATGCGGGCAGGATGGTCCCGGGCGCGGGCGTCTAGCAGAGGCCCTGGTCCAAGATGAGGCGGGCGTCGCGGCACAAGGACTGGTCCCACGGGTTCCCAAGGGACCCTTTGCGGGACCTCAGTTAGGAAGAAGCCTGAGACCTTGAGCTAGAGGGAAGGAACGCTTCTTCATGAGCCTCGAAAGAAGGGAAATGGCCAAGGTTTACAGTCATATAATGATACTACTAATATTATTAATAATGGCTAATGTGTCTCAAACGCTTCTGTGCTAGGGCTGTGCCAAGTGCTTTACTTATACGCATTGTCGCATTGATGGGGCAGGAACTGTCGTCATCCTCATTTACCCAATAAGGAGAGTCAAGTTCGCAGAGCTTGCTCAAGGTCACCCACAGCGAGTAGTGAAGCCAGGACGTGTGCGCGGGCAATGCGGTGCCAAAGCCTGGGAAGGTGTCGGGGCACAGAGGACTTGAGTCTAGAGCTGGGGCTCGAGGACGTCCTGGGTGTGACCGGTCCACCAGGGCTCAGGAATGAGAGCTGTGGACCCCGCCCGCTGATTTTCCCACTGCTCACGCTGCAGGAACTGACATTCGAGGCCAGACCAGACTCTGGGACCCGAAAGGCCAGTCCTGGCCTGCCGACTGAGGGGGGTGAGGAGAGCTGCCTTTCCACGATCTGTCCTGCCCCTCAGGGAGGAAGCAGTGGCCCCTAGCCGGGGTGACAGACATCATCGAGCTTGTCGCCATGGTCACTCGGCTCTCAGGGGCAGAGCCCTGGGGGTAGGAGAGGGTGGTAGCCAGCAGCCCAGCCGGAGGGGGGCAGCTTGAGGAGGAAGGCTTTGTTGTTTGTTTTTACAGGGGGAGGGTGCAGGTTTTCAAGGAGGTGGCTCCAAGAGGGACCTGCTGACTTCAGCTGGAAACCAGTCCTTGTACCTAAGGACGACCAGGGACCCTCTCTGTGGGATACACGTGCCCCCTAGTGGGAATTAAGATGAGAGGGTGGCTGAGAAAATTAAAACCAAATATAAAGATTTTCTGATAGATTATGGCCTCTGGGCCTGGATAGGAATGGCCCCGGTCCTGTGTCCATGCGAATGCACACACACACACACACACACACACACACACACGGGCACACACAGGTTTAATAACGTTTGCAGAAGCCAGGAGAAGGGAGCATTTCAAAGAAATGATTTCATTTCTTCCTTGGTCATTTATTTAAGGTGCGTGTATCGGGAGCCTGAGACGACAGACACACTCTGTGGTAGGTGCTGGAGTCAGACGGCGATGGAAGGGATGGTGCCTGACCTGCCAGCAAGAACAACAGAAAGATCCTAGCCAAGGAAGCCCGGGTGTGCCCGCTCGGCTGCTGCCTGGTCACATGACCTTTCCTTCTCTGGACCTCAGTCTCCCATTTAACCGGCAATGTGGAACCCAAGTGGGCTGGTGCTGAGGATGGGTGGGACCCGTTGACTACCCTCAGAAGAAGAGTGGTCTGGTAAAATGAAGGGGATGGACCATTTGACCTCTGGGGGCCCTTCCAGATTCTCCCGGGCGAAACAGGCTACAATGGACTGTGTTTAGAGGTGCTGACAGTGACTCGCCCCCTTGGCAAGCGTGGGTGGAGCCCCTGTGGGTACAGAAATGAAGTAAGGCTTCCTGCCACAAAGAACCAGAAAACTGGGCAAGATAGAAGAACAGACATTTGACAACAGGCACCACACAAGATGGTGACCCCTGGCCCCCTCAGCGTCTGCCTCACACAGGTCCCTGCCTGTGGCGTGGGGCGGGGAACCCCAGCAGACTACAGTGGTCTCGTTCAGGTGAGGAGACAAGACCAGAGCTCAGGACAGCGTGCCGTTCCCAAGGATAGACGCACAGATCAATGGGGTCCCCAAAACAGACGCCACGAAGGTGATGGGTGGAGAAAGAAGAGTCCTTTTGAGAGAATACAAAAAGCAGTAACCATAAAAGAAAAAGATAAATTGGACTTTATCGAAATTCTTGGAAAGCCTGGAAGAAAATATCTGCCAAGCAAAAATCTGAGAAAGGACCAGTATCCAGAATATATAAAGAACTTTTACAACTCAGTAATAGGAAGACAGCTCAACAAAAAGGGGGGAGGATTTTAATAGACACTTCGGAAGAAAGTATACATATGGCCAATAAACCCCTAAAAAGATACACGACATCCTAAGTCATCAAGGAAATGTGAATGAAAACCACAACGAGACATACTGCACACTCCCCAGAAAGGCTGACAGACAGACCGTAAGAGGCGTTGGTGAACAACCGTAGCCCTGTACTAATACACTGCTGGGAAACTAGTCTGGCAGTTTCTTAGGCAGTTATCCAAGAGGAACGAACCCATAGGTCCACGCAAAGATTTGTACAGAGAAGTTCGCGGCAGTGTTATTAATAATGGCTCCAAACTGGAAACAACCCAAATACCGTCCACGGGTGAGGGGGTAGGAAAGGGGGCAGCGTATTCACACTGCAGAGTACTATTCAGCAATTAAAAGGAAATGAGCCACTGTGTGAACCACAACATGGGGCACTGAGAGAAGCCAGACCCCGAAAAGCACCTACTGTATGAATCCAATTAAAGGAGTTTCTAGAACAGGCAGAACTAATCTGTAATGGCAGAAAGCAGATCAGTGGTTGCCTGGGGCCAGGGCTGGATATGGACACTGGGAAATAGCAGGAAGGTGCCCCTCAGGGTGACAGAGATGTTCTAAATCCTGACTCGGGTTGTGGTTAGATGGGCCTATCACTGATTGGACTATGGAGTCGTATATGTGAAATGCATGCATTTTATTGTATGTAAATTATACCTCAATACAGATGACGGGAAGAGTTTAAAAAAAAAAAAACAAAACCAAGAATGAAGACCTGATTCTTGTCTTGCTCACAGTCTAGTGGAAAAGCCAGATGTGAAAACAAATCATCAGAAGACAGTGAGTCCCCTAAGAAGTGTGCTCAAATAACAAGGGTTCTGTGTATGAAGTGCTCCCTCGTGCCGGGCCCGTGGAGGTGCTGTGCGTGCGCGGTTCTAAACGTCCAGATAAGAAGAGAGGCTGGGACGGAGGGGCGGTGGTCGTGCAGCGTTACTCGGCTAGAATCAGCTGGGCTGGGACCCGCTCCGAGCCTGCCTGGGCGCTGAGCGTGGGCTTCACCAGCCTGCGGCAGAACACCCAGCCGAGAGCTCGGGACCCCGGCGCCTTCGCAGGTGAGACTTTGCCGAGGAAGTATTGACATAGGAGCTGGAATTTGCTCAGCAGAGGAGGGGAGGAGGCGTAGGAAATTTCAAGGCAAAGGGAGCAAACAATATGAGCAAAGGCTGGGCAACACTCGTGGGAAGGCAGGGTTCCTGGGAGTGGAGCGACGTGTCCCGAAACGAGCAGAAGAGGTCAACAGGATATTATGTGTTCTTCACATTCACTTATTTTTGAAGAACCCATTAAGCAATAATTTTACAAGAGGCAACAGCTCTGCAGAGCAGGCCAAACACAGGGAACCACCCCGTGCAATGCCAAGGTCGCCGCTTCTCAGCAAATGGGCTATGCCTTGGGACATTTCTCCTACTCCAGAAGGTTAAAGCCGTGTTCCACGATCCCAGGTTTCTGCTGAACACCATTTGTAGCAAGCTTTTGTGGTCCTGAGAAATCCCGGGGCGGGGGGCGGGGGGAAGAAAACAAAACCCTTCGTGCTTTTATGCTGGGCTTTCTGGCTGGCTGAAGTCAGGCGCCGGAGTGAAGCAAAATGTGTCCCACTGTCATCGTGTGTTCTTCCGGGAAACTCTGCACAGCGGTGAGCATCACAGGCTTTGAGGCTGGACTGTCTGAGGTCAGATCTCAATGCTCCCACTTACTGATCACTTTCACCTTGCTGCCCTTTGGCTTCTTTGGTTGCAAAAGGGGGGTGATCGTAAGAGGGCAGATGGGAGAACGAAGGGACAGTACGTGCGATGTGCTCAGACCCATCTAGTCTGAGCCGCTACAGCTTTTTTGTATGTCAGTCCGGCCTCAGTACGTTGGTTTTTAAAAGGAAGGTGCTTCGAGCAGAGCCTGGCCGGGAGCAAATACTTAATAGACAGTAGCTTCTGTGTTTTCAGAAAGGTGACGTGCCCATGTCAGCTCATTCGTTTTATTTTACCATGACCTGTTCTTTCAGAATTATAATGACACGAAAAGGATTTGGGACATGTGGATCGTATCATTTAGGATGACTGTGACTCTAACAGAACACCCAACTTAGGGTGCTTCAAATAGTAAGGAGATTTCTTTTTTACATCTCACATTCTGGGGCACCTGGTGGTGCAGTCGGTTAAGCACCCGACTCTTGGTTTTGGCTGGGATCATGATCTCAGGGTCGTCTGACTGAGCCCAGAGTTGGGGGGGGGGGGTCTGCACTCAGCAGGGAGTCTGCTTGGGATTCTCTCTCCCTCTCCTTCCACCCCTTCTCCCGTCTCTAAAATAAATAAATGTTAAAAAAAAAAACCCTCTCATTCTGTGTTTCACTGAAACTAACATGCCTTTGCTTGTAAGACGCTCCTCGCATTCAGAAATATTAAAATATTAAAAATATGTGTCTCTGAGTCAAAACAAAAGGTCTGAAGGTACGGGGCTCCAGGACTGGTATTTCGGCAGTTCATCATGAAGACTCTCTTTCCTTTGTTTCCGCTCTGCCACGTCAGACCTTAGGCTCTGGCTTTGGACCAAGCCTCACGGATGCAAGAAGGCTGCCACCGCCTCAAGCATACTATCTTCACAGCATGCCAAAGCCAGAAGAGAAGCTGTTGTTTTTAAAAACAAGAAAAGTTTTCCCAAACTTGGCATGATTGCATCACAAACCCTTTTCTGAATTCCTGGCAGAATGAACAGATTGATCCTAAGGGTCTGGTGCAGACTCATCAAGATTCGCCCTTAGGGCTGGGGAGGAGCCTGCCTCCAGTGAGGACAGAGTAAGCCGGTAGCTTTGTTCTGTTTGTGAGACAGAGGAAGAGCGGCTGTGGGCTGCCACGGAGATGAACCCCCTGTGAATCACCGGTCAACTGTTCTGATGCAAGCAGCCAACTGCTTGGGATATCCCTACCCACTTTCCTGTTCTTATTAATGAGAGTAGAGCTTCCTTTCCAGGTTAAGAAATTAACCTCAATATTCCAAATATCCCGGTTTCCTGTTAATGTGGGTTTCAGATACCATATCTGAAATCCTATCAGTGCATGGAAACCAATGAGCTTAACCACCCGAACACAGCCGGCCAAATGACTAGATTCACCTCTGTGCTCAGAGCCAAGGCCCTTGAACCGCACCGAGGACCTTGGCCCTGCTCAGCCTGTGTTCTACTTCTGTCGCTGACCACTAGACTGTGTGATTCTGCCCATATCAGTAAACACAGATCCATACTAGCCTTGAATAACGGCTACATCGTAATTCCCCTGCACGTAAAACTCAAGCATCCCAGACCTCGGGGCGCCTGGCTGGCTTAGTCAGTGGAGCACGAGACTCTTAATCTCGTGAGTTCAAGCCCAATGTTGGGTGTGGATCCTACTTAAAAATAAAAGAAAGAAATCACAACATTTAACGCTTTGGTCTTGACAGCTCTGAACCCCTGCCTGCTCATTCAGAAATCTGATGCGTTCTTTGTCATCTTTCCCACTGATTTTTTTTTTTTTTAAGATTTTTTATTTGAGGGAGAGAGAGCGAGAGCACAAGTGCGTGCACACAGGAGCAGGAGGGGAGGGGCAGAGGGAGATGGAGAAGCAGACTCCCTGCTGAGCAAGGAGCCCAATTTGGGGCTCCATCCCAGAACCCTGAGATCATGACCTGAGCTGAAGGGAGACGCTTAGCCGCCTGAGCTGCCCAGGCGCCCCATCTTTCCCATGGATTTCTGGCCTGCCCAGGCAGCGTGCCCAACAGGGGCACAGGCACAAGCCCTCTCATTGCATTTTGCTCTGGCCTCTTGGCTGCTGCCCAGCGCCCGCGACACCCCATCTGCTGGGAGCCTGCTGCTCTTCTGCTGTGTCCTGTCGGGTGTGAAGTCTACACTGTGGACGCACGAGGTGGCAACCAGTCCAGGACTCAAGACGGCCTTGCTAGAGCCCAGAGCCCCACAGTCTTGCACCCATCAGCCCCTGCAGCCTCTCCTCCTCACCCTTCCTGCCATAAAGTGGCTCAAAACCACGGAATAGGTGCCCATCATTCCCCCGAGTGATTTCATCCCTAACCACCCCTGCAAATGCACAAAACCCCTCTTTGCTCCTCTCTCCTGCAACCAGAAGCCCTATAATAAGACTGACGTATAGATACACACGGTGCAGTACAGCTTAGTGGTGAAAGCACGGACTCTGTGGGCTGGGCTCACACCCCAACTCCAGCAATCACCACTTGCGTGAATTTGGGAAAGTTACTTCATCGCTCAATGCTTGCATTCCCTCATCTGTGAAATGAGGGTAGTGATGGTGCCCTTCACAGGGCCACGGTGCACATTAAACCAATCAAGGCATGTCCCGTGCTCCACGAGTGGACGGCACATAGCGCTACGAGGTATCCACTCTCGCTATTGTTCACATGCAGTGGGTCGCTCGTCTGCATACCCGCAGCTTTTGGAACTTCCACACTTAAACTCCCTCTCCAAGGGCGCCTGGGTGGCTCAGTCGGCGAAGCATCTGCCTTCAGGTCAGGTCATGATCTCAGGGTCCTGGGATGGAGCCCTGCATCGGGCTCCCTGTTCAGTGGGGAGTCTGCTTCTCCCTCTCCTTAGGTGCCCTCCCTCTCCCTCTCTCTCTCAAATAAATAAATAAAATCTTAACAAAACAAAAAACTCCCTCTCCAAGTCTGAAATGAAAGGAACTTGGTGTACAGGGAGAGAACCCATTCCCCCTTTCGGGTTTACACAAAACAGTGTCTTCAAGACAGAGAAACTTAAGGGCCAATTTTACAAGATAGAAGTTACTGCTAAGTGAGTCCATGATTATCTGTTGAGTATGGTCTGCAAGCAGAGGCAGCAGAATACCAACCAGGCACTATGACGGAATTAAAAAGAAAATAAAAATAATTAAAAGAGATGATTCCTGGGGCACCTGGGTGGACTCTTGATTTCCCCTCAGTTCATGAGGAGTAGTGGCATGGAGCCCTGGGGTGGGCTCCTCGATCAACAGGGAGTCGGCTTGAGATTCCCTCCTCCTGCTGTGCGCGCTCTAAAATAAATAAATAAATCTTTAAAAAAGAGAGACAGACGTCTCCTGCCTTGAAGAGCTTACAATCAAATTAAGGTAGGCAAACATAAACAAATGTGGCATTGGTAATAAGCACCTGGGACCTATGACCACATACAGAATAACACAATCCAGACTAAATGCCACTGAGATCATCGCTAAAAGGTTGATGAGAATGGGGGGAGGCTAATGCAGAAAAGGCTTTCCGGTCTTGCAAATTTAAACTAGTTTCCAAATAGGTGTAAATTCTGGCTCTGACTAGTGAGTGTTTGCCTGAAGAATAACGGTCAGAAGGAGCGGTGGTTGCTACACACCATCCCCTGCTCTTCTCTGAGTTTATTTTTTCCCTGGTGGGAATTAAAGCCACCGGCGGGTAGGCGCAGAGTCGTTCGGAGACGCAGCTCGCGGGCGCCCCCTGCCGCCCGGGCCTCTCCGCCCTCGCCCCAACTTGAAGGGCAGCGGAGCGGGACGCCTGACAGTCCCCCGGGAATCTTCCGCCCTTTCTCTAACGCTACCCACCACCCAGATGACCCCTCCCCGCCCCAAGTGAAATCTGCGGAACAATTAAGAATGCAATCCGGCCAGGGCTCGGTTTCCTCATCCGTTCCCTTCGTGAGGCCCCCTTGAACTTTCTGCGCCACCCCAGTCTCGGCCAGGGACTATCTGTGGACTCAGCAGATAAATGAGTATAGCTGAAGCAACCGTCCATTTTCGTTTTCTTCCGAGATCAGTCCTCCCACCCCGGGCTCTCTACTGTCCCTGGTGGCGGCCACCATTTTACCCCCAACTCCAGAGCTGCGCTGAGGATGCGGCCGTTCCCAGCGGCGGTTGTTTGCACTACATTTCCCATGAGCCCTTTCTCAACATCGCGAGAGCTCTCGCGAGACTGCTGAGAACACGTGTGCGCAGGCGCGGCTCCACCTTCTTTTCGATGCAGGCCGCGCGGCTGGGAGGCATGGCGGCTTCTGGCAGGACCAAACGGGACAAGCAGTCTCGGGCCTTTGGCTGTGGTAAGGCTGTGGAGGTGGGGAAACGAGGGCTTACTGGAGCCGGAGCTAGTGCATTCGGCCTCCCGTTCCTTAGAGGCGGAACGGTGACGATAAACCGGTCTCCCTCGTAGGGTGGTTGGGAGGCTTAGTTGAAATACTGGATCACTGAACGGCGCGAGTGTTGATGATTGAAGGGAGAGCGCTCAGACCCTCCTTTGGAGTCAAAGGTCCCCCTCCTGGGGCGGGGAAAGCGTCTTCCAGCCTGTGCAGCCTCGTGCGTCGCACAACCACCGTGCGCCCTGCGGGTCTTCCGAGGCCCGCCCACGGGGCAGGCTGCGGGTGCCAGTTCTTAAATCAAGTGTTAACGTCCAAGTCAAGTCCCTCCCGGAGTGCCTTGAGGACGGCCCTAATCAGTAGTTTTTATTTAATCCTATAGGTAGTCGTAAATGGGGTTGTCGATTTTGGAAGGCCGTAATTCCACAACCCACCTTACAAGCTCAGTTTTTCATTCCCCACAGGCTTTTCTTTGGCATCTGCGAAGACAGAGAGCACCAGACCTGCAGGCTGAAACTTGGAAATAACGAATGGATCCCTGAAATGAGTAAGAATGGGTGCCAGTAGGACCTGGGTGGTCACCAGAAGTGAGAAAGTCGAGATGGTGGGAAGGCCTGCCACATACGCCCGCCTCACACTTTATTCTGGTCTTAAGTTTAGTTTTATGAACTCGTGGATGCATAAAGCTAGTTAGGGTGAGAAAAATGGACCCAGAATCCGGAAGTGAGCAGGGTCTGTGCCAGTGTGATTTGGGGCCACTAGGTGTCACTGTTTGGAATCAAAAGGGTTGCCCGGAAGGGAGACTTAGGAAATGGGTTTTGGCTGGCTGGGATTTAGAAATATTTGTGGATGATTAAAGTTATCCTTGTCTGAAAGGACATCTTTTGTGAAGAGTTCTGATGCCTTGAGGCTCAGCTCTTTAAATATCAATCTTGAGAATAACATCTTGACATCATTTCTATTAGAATGAAGTATATTACCCACATTTCCCTTAGAGATTAAAGGTGTTGACTGTAGACTTTGAAAAAAGTCACGTGAAAACCATCATCTTAAGATGTTGAGTGTAAGGATTTTTTTTTGATGAAAATTCTGTGGGAAGAGTTTTTTAGCTCTTTGGCAGAATTGCAGAGATTAGGGTCCCTTTAGTGTCTGTCTGTCAGATTTCAAGGATGTGAGTCTCCCAGAATTGTTCCTGCCCAGGTAAGGGAAGGAGTATGGAACTCTGCTAGCCTCCTTGCCAAGCAGTCTCCCAAACAATATTTGTTACAACAATCTTAAGTGGAGTAGATATTTTCTCCTTTGCTACTGAGTAAACAAACTGAGGCTTAGAGTTATACAGCTGTTTCTTGTTTTTTAAAGAACCATAAAAATAGGGCAAATTTTGTGGCAAATTATCTTTTTTCAGTTTCATTGAAAAATAATTGAATTAAGATTAGCCCAGTGGTTCTCCACTGGGGTGGAGCGTGCTAATGGGATCTGATGGGTGCTGCTAAGTGTCCTACAATCCACAACTCAGCCCCCACCACAAAGACCTACCCACCCAGGATGTGAGAGCTGAGGTTGAAACTTTGTTTTAGACTAACTTGAGAGATCTGGGCTCTAGTCCCAGCCTGTTAACCCCACCTTATTTCTTTGTAAAATAGGGTTACTGCTTTCCAGACCTGGCTATACATCCAGGGCACCTACAGGGTGTTAGAAGTACACCTCCAGCCATGGATGAGAATGACCCTGGAGGGAGGCCCAGGAGTTGTGTGGCCATCCCAAGGGCAGGCATATAGGAACAGTTAGATGACCTGATCTACTTGTAGCCTGGGGATTTTTATTATAGCAGGATTATAGCAGTGGCTATTTACAAGTAGCTCCTGGGGCAGATCTATAATCCTCTACTTAAAAAACTGATCTAGCTCTGTGGGTCATTTTGTATGCAGAGGCAAATGAAGGAGAAGTGACCTTGTGTGATGGTGTCTCCTGGCAGCATGTTCCCCTTGGGGATGCCCCGAAGGGGTAACCACACATTCTGCTGACGCCGGAGTGTACACCCCATACGTACTCAGCTATCAGGCACGTTGTGCCGAGGTAGACTCTGTCTTTAAAAGGGCGGGGAGCGTCCGTCAAGTTGGGATTCTGGGTACATCTAGGCACTAGGTATCAGCAGTTTTTACCTTTGAAGGAAAGTTATTTTAATAAAGTAGACGAGGTTGAGAATTCTTACGAGCGAAGTAAAGCAGAATTTTGTAAGGACAGAGTGGTCTTCCTGTGCTACAAGTGTCAGCCCTATGGGCTGGCCGATTGGCGGGGGCTGAGTCCATGATGATCTAAAGTTATCCCTGTCTGAAGGCAAAGAAAGGCCTTTCTGTGGAATACGGATGTCTGAAACTCAGTTCCCAAGTTCGCTTTTTAGAAAATTTAGGCCAGATTTGAAAGTGAGCTACTTGAGAGTTACGTGTGTGTATCTTGAGTAGATTTTTTTTTGTTTTGCAATTTCTCCTGGCCAGCTACAGTCTCAGCCTTGGTTTCAGAGATGGAAAAGGATCCTGCAGAAGCAGGTGGCAGCGGTGAGCCGGCTGCCCTGGGCCCAAAGCAGAGACTTGTGTGTGTAAGTAGAACCCTTCCAAGTAGATGGGCGGCGGGGGGGGCTGTTTGTTTTGCTGCTCCTGCCCCGGGTTTAGGATTGTGCTGAGTGGCAGGGAGATTTTAACATGGGTTTGTTTTCTTTGCTAGATGTCTGCAGTGTGGGAGGCAGAACTGATCTGCTTTGCCTGAAGTAAGTGAGAGAACTCCTCCCCTGTTGCTTGTAGTCTTCGTTTCCATCTTTCGTGTCCCCAGAAAGCCCCACACGCCTGTGATGGTTAGTTATCCCTGTCTGAACATCTCAGCTGAGGGGAAACAATCTATTCTGAGGCACTGGGGTTTGGCTCTTAAAAGCTCAGGCTTTATCAGGGATCACATTGAATGGACTCCAGAGGGAATTGTGTCCACCCTGCTGAAACCCCAGTCGAGTGCATATCCCTCTGCAACTTGAAAACCGATGGTGTGGCTACCCTGTCGTGCTCTAGGCCCCTTGATCAATGGTCCTGAGGGTACAGGATATAAGAGGGGGCAGAAATGGGCACGTAGCCCAGTTTGGGGTCATGTTCTTACTGTGGAATGAAAGAGTGCTTGTCCCATATTTCAAGGAAGTGAATGCACTCCTTGAAACCGACAGGAATGTCGGAAGTCTGCCAGCTGTGGCAGAAGTGTGACCTGCCTCGGCACCTCATTGTGACATTCAGGAAAGAAGGGCTGCCGTGGCACCAGCAGAGCTGTTCGGTTTCCACGTGCTTTGTCTACACCACCAGGGAGCCCTCCTAGGGTGAGCTCAGATTGTGTCTGGACAACATGATTGGCGTGGGGCTGCTCCTGGGGTGGCTGAGGGCTGAGTAGGGTGGCCTGTGAACAAGAAAGTAGCCCATGGTATTGGGCCGGGAGGGTGCCTGGCTTTGTTCCCATTTAAATGCCAGGCTTGGAGTGGGCAGATTGCCTTTTTCTGTTGAAACTGGGAGGTATGTATGGGCTTTTTGTATTTAAGGTCACATAATTGTTCAGTTACCAAGGAAGCTAAATTTGGGGTGCGATTTAATAAGCCTGAAGACTAGCCCCAGCAGCTTACAGCCTATGAGTAAAACAAAGTAAGTAAAACAAAGTAAAAGGGTGTGTTAGCGAGTGGGGAAGTCGACTTCTTGCATTATCGTTGCTGCAAGTAGATCTGACTGCTCCACGGGACTCACGGAGACCTTTAGGTTTGACTTCAGAAGTTTTACCTCCACAAAGTGGTTGAATGAGAATGTCCCCAATGCTTCGTGGTGGTTCCTCCCTGGCCCCTTGCCAGACCCTGCTCGCTTTGAGCCTTGGCTCTTGAGGGCAGGCTCAGGTTTTGAAGCGGTCTGTGCCCGATGGTCCCCTCAACAGCATGGGCCTAATGTTGGGTTAGAATGAGTGCTGCTCTGATTGCCTTTTCTTTAAATTTGGCTTTCAGTTTTGAACCCCCTGCTGGCTGATCCATCAAAGGACTCTCCTTTGGTCTTGCAGGTTCTCTCTTCAGCGATGCCAGGTGGAGCAGCACGGCCTCTGTTGCTAATTGTTAATGCCTGTAAAGTAATCCCCCAAAGGGAGAATGATTTAAGAATTCTTAGGACTTGGTTTTCAAAAAGGAGCCAAAGAATTTGAGTGGCAGTTTATCCTGAAAACTACCTGGCGGTTAGTCAGGTCAGGGCATAACTAAGAACATCCAGAATGCCGCCGTTGAGATGATCTGGG
This sequence comes from Ursus maritimus, assembly GCF_017311325.1. Lineage (NCBI taxonomy): Eukaryota > Metazoa > Chordata > Mammalia > Carnivora > Ursidae > Ursus > Ursus maritimus. The sequence goes on along the minus strand of NW_024424897.1, from coordinate 5,164,551 downwards.
GGTAACTGGTGTATTGGCAAGAAGCCGGTGATTGTGAGCGGAGAATGATTAATGTGTACGTGCTCTGTTTGGGGGAGACCGAGGGGAGGCAGGTGCTCCGCTGAGAAAGAGGTTTCTGAGTGCATTTCCTATGAAGTTAATGTATCTTGGGCTTAAATTTTGAAGCACAAATAAAAGTTTTTAAAAATGGATTTTTGTAACTGGATTTCATGTTGAGACCCTCATACTGGGATTTTACTCTGTGACTAAGCCAACACGTTCTTCTATAAATGAAGGTTTCACAGAATACTGTTGGTTTTTTTAGAGGGCAGAAGGAAAGTCACAAGCGGACTCCACGCTCGGTGGGGGGTTCGCTTTCATAACCCTGAGATCACCAGCTGAAATCACATCCAGTCAGACACTTCTGGGCCCTGTGTTCAGTGGGGAGTCTCCTTTCTCTCCCTAAGAGTGGGACAGTCAACAGCCTGAGCCACCGGGGTCCCTCAAGTTTCACAAGATGCAGTCAGATATAAGTTTCCCACTAAACCGATTTTCTGCCCCTCTTAATGGGTTACTACCTACAAACGTCACGTTACCATTTCTCAAATCTAACGGATGGACAGGTTCTGATAGCTACAGATGTGAAGGGAACAGGGACAGGTAAAGTGTCCTGGACACAAGGGGGCCAGGCGTCCTGACTTAGGCTATGCTGGCTTACCAGGACAATTGGCTTTCTTTACTAGTAAAGGTCACTATCAGATGGCACAATGGACTGGCACTGGGTACCAGGTTTCCCACGTTTGACGGTGTTCTTCCCGGACCATAATTCTATCCAGAGAAACATACTTGGGACACTGCTGTCCTTGAGACCAAGGGACAGTTTGATGTTGCCAAGCTAAAGGGAGAGGCTTGTCTGCTTGCTACTCCCCTCCAGTCTAAACTGCTCGACAGCCGCAGGAAGGGGAGGTTTCCAGGAGCTGCCTCCGTCATGAAAGCCCAGGTCTATCACATACCTGATTTCTCAAATAGAATTTTGATTCTGGTGACAGTTCATCGCTCTTGTTAAACATGCTGACAGGATCTGCCTTCCAAAACCATGGAGCCAGAGGCCAGGTCCTGGGCCTCGGCGAATTAGCCCGTGGTGGTCAGTGCCAGCTCGAGAAGGCTCTTGCACAGTAGAGCCGATTAGGCCGTTGAGCTACTAGTCATGAGGCCAGTAAACCCCAGGGCTTAAGGGCTATAATGGTGATGACTTGGTTAGTTGAGACTTAACCCTTCCAATAGAAGCCCCTGTGCTCTGTCTAAAGTGAAACTGCCTGTCAGCTAAGTCCGGATTTACTGAAGCCATGACATGAAGCTGAGCGTTCATTACCTGATCGTGTCCTCTTTTCAGTGGCCAGGTGCTAATCCATCCAGTGGGACTTCCTCAGGCCAGCAGCCCTCTGCAGTTGACCCCTGTCAAATTACCAGGGCTGGCCCGAGGTTCTTGAATTTTCTGAGTGGTCTGCCTGCTAGACCACGGTGTACCACCGCAGCCCCCTCCCCGACACACACAAAAGACACAAGGGTCATCCCATCATTTATGCAAGTACCTAGTTCAAATTACATTCTGTCTTTTGTGCTCCCGCTTCATCATGGGGCAGAAGGAAAGTGGTCATGTCCTCAGGTGGTTTAGGCGTGAGTTAGAGTCCGTTGTCGTGGAGTCGCTGGGAGCTGGAACATGCGTGTGGGAGGGTCTGGCTGGGGAGTGTGTGCACCGCGTTGCTGCTTGACCCTGGTCCGTGGCGATGTCTGCAGTCGCTGCACCCGCATCCTCAAGTTCAGTACCGACTGCTGGCTTTGAGAGCCTCTGCTCTGAAGTGTGTTTGCCCTTTGCTGGTGAGGGTCACAATCTCTTCTTGTGTCACCTGCAGTTTTAAAACATCCAGCAGAGCAGTCTTTTCTTCACCCAAGGTCGGGATGTCTGTCTCCAACCCAGACGGGAGTTTCCTTGGAGAAACCAAGAACAAGATGGGGTGTCCCACAATGAACAAGCTTCAGTGACAGTCACAGATCCACCTCTTAATGTTCTCTAGAGAAGAAGGGGTGGGTGGAGGGGAGCTGGAGCCCTTCTCAGAGGCTGAAAAGACCAGAGGCCACTTAGGTCACGTGAGGGGCCAGGGCCACAGGTCCATGGCTGTGCGAGAGCAAAGGGCTTGTCAACGCTGGTACAATCGAAGGATGCCAGCCTTGTGCAGGTCCTTCCACAGGGTGGCTTCCAGGGACAGGTCGTGGTTGACATAGAATATCAGTGGTGTCTTTATTCGCTCGAAATAGTGGTCAGAAAATTTCCAGTAGTTGCTTGTGATGAATCCATAGGCACTAACCTGGACAAGGATAGTCACCGAGTTAGCCTTTACTGAGCTCTGTGCAGACGGATTTGTGAAGGGATGTGACTCGGGAAGGCCCCCCCCCCCACCTTCCTCAGATGCCGTGTCCAGGACACGGATAAACCGCAGTTGGAGCTCGTGCTCACAGCAGGCACTGCGCTCTTGTACAGTTCTCTCAGCCGTACAATAATCTCAGGCATATCCCCGTTGTACACGTGGGGAAGCGCTCAGAGAGGTAACCAGACATGTTTTCAGTCAGGAGCTAGGGAGTGGCCAGGCTGGGTTTTAAAGTCAGGTCTATGATTCCGGATCAAAGCCGTGATCTCCATCGTTAAGCTCGAGGTGGAGACAAACACCCACTACTACTTGTGGCTCGTTCTAACGGGAGCACGGTCAAGAGGCTGCTGCTTTAAAGAAACAGGGAAAAGGAATAGAGCAGCGTCGTGGAGCGGCCCTTGGCCTCCAGCTCTTGTGCTGGCTTTAGTGTGGGTCACTGCCCTTTGAAAACTGCTTCTCAGCCTCTGCTGGGTTCCTGGGGGCAGCACTGGCAACGTCCCAGGCAGTGATTTCAAAGGTTGTGTGTGGAAGGCTAAACCTCCTGCCCAGCTCAGTTCTAGAATGTGCTCCTAAAAGGATATCCTTATCCACTCCTGTTGCGATTTTGCTTTCACAAGAACAGTGTGATAACTTGTGCCTTAAATACCACAAGGGTGAAGGACAGAGGTCCCCGGCAGGTGGCTGCTGGAGGAAGGCAAGGCCGGCCCAGCACCTGTCCTGGAAAGGTCCCTGCAGAGCCCGCATGGAGTTAGCTCAGGAGTGGCACCCCCTCCCGCCCCTTCCAGAGGCCAGCCTTTGCTCTTGCAGCTGGAGAATCCCTTCCCCACAGGGGAGAGGCCGAGTCCCAGGCCCGGGGGTGACAGACCTCCTTTGGGGTTATCCTGGATCAAATGAGGTTCCACCCACACCCGTCCTCTGCTGCTGTGGGCTCCTGAAAGGGAAAGCCTCTTACCTGGTCGCAGGTGTGCAAAGCCGTCAGCAGCATGAGCGCCCCAGTACTAGGCATATAGAGGTCTCTAAAATTTGTGTTAATCAACTTCGATTTCAAAAACCTGGAGATGAAAAGCGGCATCAAAACTCAAGAAAGAGGCGTAGGTCTCACTCGATGGTTGTGCCCTCACGCTTTCCAGCTCCCAGTTCAGATCACCTAGAAAACCGTTCAGAACTTCCGGGCTCTTCTAGTGCAGTCATCCCCCATTTAGGAAAAAACCCAAATGAAGCAAATGCAGAAGTCTGGGTGACAGAGTGGGGTGAGAAAGAGGACAGAACCACAGCTGTAATCCTTCCCTCTCCCACTCTGGAAGCGTGAACCCAGCCTGACTCCCCTGTCCTCCCTGCAACACCCTGCCTTCACCCCTGGGCTAAGTAACCACAGTAGGGGACAGGTGGCCTGTTTAGCCTGAGCCCTATGTTTCTTTCTTTCCCCGGACTTCAGCCCAGCAGGACTCCCTTATGAGGGACATGAGGGGCGGGGCACCCCGGTCCTGGGCCTGGAGTCATTGGTGAGAAAAGCGTGTGTGCACACTCTGAGAATCCAGACGTGAGGCCGCAGTATGGCGGCCACAGGCCTGACCTCAGCCCGGATTCACGTCGAAGCTTTGCCAGACAAGCCGCCTAGCCTCTCTGAGCCTGCTTCTCCCCCTGCTGAATGGGGCTGAGCGCTGGCTCCAGTCTGCCTCCCCAGATCCACTCGCCACCTGCACCTGCTCTCTGGGGATGCCGGCCGGGGGGCGACAGCAGGGCTTCCCAGCCACAACACTATGATGTATTGGCCCAAATAATTCTTCGTTGCAGGGGCGTTCTGCGTATCGTAGGGTGCTCAACAGCTTCCCTGTCTCTACTTGCTAGTGGTGCTTACCTAGTGACAAGCAGAATGTCTCCAGAGAGGGGCAGGGGACACCGCCCCCCCCATCGGAACCACTGGTAGGGGAGAGGGACTGAGGGAGGGAAGGAGGGGGTGAGATCGGGCTGTTAGTCCCAGGTTCCTCCCTGTGGTCACCTTGGACTGCCTGTGTTTAGGCCATAAAGGGCCTGCAGGGATGGGTTGATGTGCAGGGGGGATGGAGGGGGGAAGCTGTTCTTTGTGCACCCACACCCTCCCCCCCAGCACACACCTACCTCTCCCTCAGGTAGCTGATGAAGTCTGGATGTAGTAGCTTGAATTTCCTGGCAGAGGCTTCTGGTCCGAAATAGGTCTGAGGCCTAGGACCCATGAAAGAAGTGGACAGAGCGACCTGGGCCGTCGTATGGCAAGTTGGGGAGCGAGGTGAGGGGAAAGGCACTGGGCCTGCGGCGGTGCGTGCGGTATGGGCGGGGCTGGGTGTAGTAGCGGGAGAAGGGCGTGTAGAAGGTGGCCGGCAGCACTGTGGGCACCACGTGTGGCTTCCCGCTCACCAGGACGTCGGTGGGCGGGGTGTAGGTGAGCGAGGAGGGGGGTGTGAACAGGGCGGGAGGAGTCGGGTAGGAGCAGTTGACCCGGGGGTGGTGGGGAGGAGGTGGGAGCAGGGGGAAGTAGAGAGACTCAGGGATAGGAGGGGGCTCCCGGGCTGGGCAGGGGAAGGAGCAGGGGAAGCACTGGTTCTGGGGCAGGGGTGCAGTGGGGGGCTGGAAGAAGGGGGGTTCCTTCAGGAAGCGGGGCACATAGGGGGCGATGTAGGAGGGGATGCCACGAATGGGCCCAATGTAGGAGGCCGAGGTGGCGGGGCTGTGGGCAGGGGACCGCGGGATAGGCACGGGAGGAGTTTGGGAGGAGTTTCGAGAGAGGGATTTCAAGCCAGATTGGGAAGGAGATTTGGAAGTGGGTGGGGTGGGGTTTTGGGAAGACCCTCGGGGCACATGTTGGATATGAGGGCTGGGGTTCAGGGAGGAAGCCCGGGAAGAGGGCTGTGAGGCAGATGGGGTGGCAGGGTGGGAGGGGGGCCGGGAGGAAGACCCCCGGGTGGGGGATGGAGAAGGGGCTGAGCCACCAGAGCTGGAGTAGGCCTGCTGGTTGGAAGGGGCGATGTGGTTGGACCGGGACTGGGAGGGGGACTGGGTAGGGGACGGATTGGGGGTATGGGAGGGGGAGCTCATTGGTGTTGGGGAGGCTTACGACCACCCAATTGATGTCTCTGAGCCAGCCCCCCCAAGAGCCCAGTCCCACCCGTGTCACAAAGCCCACCCTCATGACCAGCCGCAGCGTCACGAGCGATTGTTGGATCGTCACGGGGGGGGGGGGGGGGGGGGGGGGGGGGGGG
>NW_024424897.1:5150374-5158900 GCF_017311325.1 Ursus maritimus | reverse complement strand
GGGGTGCGGGGTGGCCAGAGTAAGTGGGCCTGACCTTTGAGGGCTTAGCCCCTAAGGACCTCCGAGTCTGCTCTTTTGGGGTGGGCGGCATGGTCCGGGAGCCCTGAGATGGGGACGCTGTTCTTCGTGGCTGCCGAGGTGGCATGATTTCTAAGGACTTGACTTTGGGACAAGAAATTGTCTCAGCACCACAGGGAGGTTTGGCTGAGGCCAGGACATGGTTCAAAAGAGCTGGACAGCGGCCTGCTGCCCAGGAAGGTGGGGGAGAAAACAGAGTGCCCTTTGTTCTCTCTTTGCAGGACACTGGGCCCATGTCACCTGCTCTCCATTTCACGGGCACAGCCCTGGGAGGGTGCCCACCAGGGGGAGTGGCATGGATACCAGCCCCCGCACTTCGCTTCCAGACGCAGTGTGCTCAGTAGGCCCACAGAGTCAGGAGCGGACAAGCGTGGCTGGCCAGTGCTGCCGGCGGGGGGCGGGGGGCTGCGTGGGTTATGGGGACAGCAGCCCGCAGCTGAGGAGCCAGGCCTGCCTGCTCCGCTCGGAAAAGCGGCCCTTCGGGGCTGCAGCCCACCTCACAGGCAGGTTCCCGGGGACCAGGAGGGTTACCTGGGCTTCTCTGGGGGTAGGAAAAAAGAACATAATTCCCCAACAGTCTGTTGAATTCTTGGGGATTTTCTTGCTGTCCTCACCCACTTTCCCTACCTGACAATGGGCCCAGCACCCCCGTACCCCACACCCGCTCGGCTGCTCACCTGTCCCCTTTATCAGGGCCCTCAGGGACAGGCACACCCAGAATGGCGGATCTCAGCATCACATAGTCCCGGATGTCAGAGGGGATGAAGATATAGCGCAGGTCCTGTTGGGGCAACAGAGACACTGAGCCAGTCCCCCCGGCCCCCCGCATAAGACCACGTCCAGCTCCGGCTCAGCCCTCCACCCAGTCCTGCCTCCGGTCCTCACGGGAGAATTTCTGCTTCTGCCTGTAACCCCCACTCGCAGGTACCATGGTGGTACTCCGTGGTCACGGATCTTCCGGTAACTCTTCAAGACGTGAGGCTTACTCGCCATCCCCTTGACCGACTCATGAATAGAGGGAAGTGGAAGGGATGGCGTGTGACCTTGGAGACGAGGCCATAAAGCTCCCTGGGAAACCCCCCCTCCCCCGCGCTGGGGGAAGTTAGCTGCCACGACCTGAGAACACTCTAGTAGCCGAGAGAGGCGCCGTCTCAACTCTGGCCCCCATCAAGCCTTCAAGTGCCTGTAGCCCCTGTTGATCTTGGCAGACACCCCAGATTCTGAGCTGAGAGCATTCTGCTAAGCTGTTCCCGAATTCCTGACCCACTGAAACCGTAAGATAATAAATGTTTGTTGTTTAAAGCCACTAAGTCTGGGGTAATTTATTAACGTAGTGATAACTCATACAGGTAGTGTGGCCAGAAGTCTGCTTATTTTGTTCTGTCATGAGCTAAGAGAGGTCCTGCTGTGGCTAGGACACTCCCGAATTCCTGCTCAGAGGAGGAAGCTTCTAGAAACTCAGCCCAGTCCTATGGAGCACCGCAGAGCCCTTATCCTGGGATCCCCTCTTTATGTGGCACCCAGACGGCTCTCTGGAAGGGAAGAGCAGTGTTCCTGCAACCGACTGTGACTGAAGAAGCCCGAGGCAGTAGGAGGCCTTGAATTCCAGCTCCCCTGCTCCCTGGCTGGGCGTGCGGCTCCGTGCCTTCGAACCCCAGCCTCCCTCACAGGCTGCTGTGGGATCGGGAAGGCAGCTCAGGGAAACGGGTGGCAGCCCTAGTGCCAGCCCCAGAAGGGCCTGGAGGTTCCTGACTTTCGCTGCACGGTGGTCTTGGACAGACATGCTGCGTGAGCTCTGGGGTGGGAGTCCTTGCTGAAGGAAGGGCACCCAGCCTCAGTCTCCGCACCAGTGAAATGGGGCGGACGTGGCATCACGTAAAGAGCCTGGCACCCCGTAAGCTTCCAGTAAGTATTAGCTGTTCGTGCTCTACTCCAGGGCAGTCCTGTGCTGCCAGAAACTTTGGGGGTGTCCCTGCCCAGATCCCCCTCCTCAGTGGCCCCCTCACACATACCCAGGACCCTGGCACAAGCTCTCCATCTACTGGACTGGGGTGATGGTTCGCCTCCCAGAGGGGATTCTGAGAACAGTGGCACCGACCGTCGGCGACAGTGGCAGGCCCGTCAGAAGCCTCACCTGGCCTTTTGGCACGGAGATGAAGCCGAAGTTCCCATAGGAGATGAGGGAGTTCTTCATTGTGTTCACAGTGAAACCGTAGAAGGAGGTCTTGGTGCCCACATCCTTCTCGAAGCCTTTGATCACAGCCCCGTTGAGTCTGGTCCAAACAGAGGCCCGTCAGCCTCCCGATGGTCACACCACACTGTGTTTGTACTTCCATCCCTGGGGTTCTGCCGCGCCTGCCCCCAGGCCTCTGTGCAGACTGTGCCCCTTCCCAGGGCAGCACCAGTGCTGGTGGCCAGCCCCATCCAGCCCATCCCCACTCCTCCAGGCCTCAAGGGATGGCCTGTGAAATGGGCACATCTGGCTCTGGGTGCTCCCTCCCCACTGGCATGCGGCACCCACACTCCCATCTTCAGGGTCTGTCTGCATGTACGCCTTTGTCCAGACCCGCCTGCCCGTCCCGACGGCGGAGCTGCCTAAGGCCGGGGCTGCCCCGGCCCGTGATCCTCCCTGGGAGTGCTCCCCAGGGGCTGGCTGGGGACTAGCTCTCTTCCCAGCGCGGCCCCCTCCTCCTCCCTGGCTCCCGCACCGCATACCTGAACACGTAGTCATGGGCATCGATGTGCAGGCCCTGGCGGGAACCATTCAGAATGCCTCCGTTCCCCACCACGGCACACCGAATGCACTTGGAAAGTGGCTTCCTGGAGGCGGCCAGCAGCTTGGAGCTCTCGGAGCCATTCAGGAGGCTCAGGGTGGAGCTGATGTCTGTGGGTGCCAGACAAGGCAGGGCGCCGTGACGGGGCTGTCACGTGGGTCGGGGCTGTCCCGAGACTGTCCGGCACGCCACCCGCCAGAGGCCTGACACCGGCCCCATCCAAGGCACGGAGGGCGGGGGGAGTGCAACATGTCAGTTAGGCCATGCAGCCTGAAGTGGGGGGAGAGGATTTGGCTGTACCCCAGTCACCTCAAGAACTCGAGAAACTAGTCCTCTCAAGACTGTGTTCCACAATAAAGTCATCTGAGGCACGCGGGGGGGGGGCAGACTGAACATGGGGGGCTCTGGGCGGTTTCCGCAGCGGGAGCCATGCGCAGGCTGTCTGAGGGCCCCCAGCCCCTGTTCTCGGCCACCTTTGGACACTGGCCCCGGGAGGTGAGTGCTGGCCAGCGGGCACGACAAGGCCCTTTCCTGACCCCTGGGGCTTGTAGGGGCTGGTAGGTATGGCAGGAGTCACATACTGGGGGAGTCGAGCCCTGAGACCTTTCTGGGAGGAAAGGAGTGGGGGAGTGGGGGGGGGTCCCCATAAGGTGCTGCGAGGGCAGGGCTGGCACCTGGGCCAAAAACAGGAGGAAGGAATTATCTGGGGCCAGAGGGCTGGGCCGGAAGCAGCCGCTTCAGATTACCTTGGCGGGAGAGCCCCTGCCAGCCATAGGGGGCTTTGTGCTGGCTCAGTCTGTCCCAGAGCTCCTGAGTGAAGAGGGCCCCCGAGAGCAGCACTGGAGTGGAGAGATTGAACAGGGCGCGGAAGTGGGGGTGCTTCTGGATGGCCAAATAAAGTGGGTGTTGGCAGTGCAGGCTCTGTGGGCAGGAGATAAGAATGCCGAGCTCCATTATCTGGGAGCTGTGGCTGATGGGAACCGTCCTAGGAGCCTGCAGACCCGGCAGCAGGGTTGGGAGGGAAGATCTGCTTTTCCCCTCTAGACTTGGTCCACCCCCAGACCTGTCAGATGAGCCAGCGTACGGCACAGCAGCATGGTGGGGGTCAGAGAGCTTTCTGGACTGACCCTGCCCAGCCCTTTCTCTCCGGGATGCCACCTATCCAGGGCCTGATGGCTCTGGCCTCCTAGTCCTTCACTTCACACTTAGGGAAACTTTGGGGCGTTTGCCCACCGAATGGGTAAGATCTGCCTGCCCCTTGGCGGAGGAACTCCAGCCTGGGCTTTGGAATCCATCAGCCTAGATCCAAATCCTAGCTCTGGCCGTCCTAACTGTAAGATTTGTGTGGGACAGGCTGCTGGGAAGCTTGTGGTCACTTTCGTCCAGGTGGTACCTGTACTGGGTTGACTAGTGTCCCCCCCACCCTTCTGTCTGCCCAGAACCTCAGAGTGTGACCTTATTTGGGAATACGGTCTTCGCAGATGTAATTGATTAGGATGACGTCATACTAGTTTAGGGTGGGCCCTAATGAAACGACTGGTGTCCTTATAAAGCCATGTGAAGACAGACACAGAGACTGGAGTGGCCCGGCCATAAGCCAAGACCCTCTGGAGCCACCAGAAACTGGAAGGATTCTTCCCTGGAACTTTCAGGATGGTGGCCCTGCTGACCTCTTGATTTTGGATTTCTGGAGTCCAGAACTGTGAGAAAATCAATTTCTCTTATTTTCAACACCCCGGTTTGTGCTAATTTGTTTCAGAAGCCCTTAGGAAACTCTACAGGGCCTCTGCATGCAGGGACCTGGAAGGAGGGTACTGAAGAGGCTCCCACCCCACCTGCCTGCAACCCCCAATGTCCGAATCCCGCTCTGCCTTCGGCCTGGCTGGGGCTACCCTTCCCCCTGAAGGGGGCTCGTTGTTAGGCTGCTGGTTTGACCAATGCGGGAAAGAGCTGGACGGTAATTTCTGCTATAACGTTACCTATGGCTGCCTGAAAACCATCACACTATGCAGAACGGGTGCAGTCAAAGCCACGGGGCTTTTGGGGAAATGGGAGGAGTGGCACGATACTCAGAAGCTTTGTCAGTGATGGACAAGCGGTCAAACAAGGGGCCTAACAAAGTTGGGGGCACGGTCTCACACATCCCCTGGTTAAGATCTACGATGTTCGGGGCGCCTGGGTGACGCAGTCGTTGGGCATCTGCCTTCGGCTCAGAGCGTGATCCCGGCGTTATGGGATCGAGCCCCGCATCAGGCTCCTCCGCTATGAGCCTGCTTCTTCCTCTCCCACTCCCCCTGCTTGTGTTCCCTCTCTCGCTGGCTGTCTCTATCTCTGTCGAATAAATAAAATCTTAAAAAAAAAAAAAAAAAAGATCTACGACGTTCTACTGAGCACACGGCCCTTGACCTTGGAGAAGACTTGTTCGCTTGTGCGAGTGGGCATCAGAAGGTGGCAGCTCTGAGTTACTGTGAAGTAGTGGAAAGAGGGCTCCAACGCAATGAAGGGCGCATCTGAAGGGCGCGCGCGCCTTCTGTGTATTCCTCTGTGGCTCCTTTGGGTTGGGTGCGGTTCTCTGCATTTAACCGTAGCGTTCTCACCGACAGAGTCACCCATAAGCAAACACAAAGTGTGTGTTATGCTCAAATTGTTTCTCAAGATACCAAGCTTATTGGAACAAATTCACCTTTTCAAAGCAAGCATTGCAGCAGAACTGACTACTAACTTCACTACCTCTCAGTTCATCTTTGGGATGTTTTCCAGGGCCTTCTATAAGAGGTGCCAGGAGAAAACTCTTCAGTCTTTGAATTGGGAAAGGCTGTGCTTCACTTGGGCAGCTAGCTTGCTATTATCTCATGGATACAATGGCAAATTTCCTTCTTCACTGTGGCCACCAGGAAGCTCAGAGCCAGATAGATGGCTTATCCCTTATACCTGTGGCCCATCTTTCATGCATGTCTTTACATGACATTGTCTTATTCTACCTTTATTTTTCCTTTGGCCAGCGTGTGCTTCCTTTTATTCTATTTTATATTTTTGCCTATTATATGTATCCAAAAGCCACCTCAAATCCTTTTTTTTTTTTTTAAACCCAGTGGGGATATGTCAGTTTGCATCAAGCAGTTCAAGGTGCACAGGGCTTTAGGAAACTTAAAGATGACCCATAAGCATATGCTTGAGGCTTCTCTTTGGCCGTGCAGGCCATGTCCACCCTGCCTCTGTTCTCAGGACGGGGACCCCCGTCACCTGCCCAGGGCTACTTGCTCCGTCTCAGAACTGCTCAGCTGTCACGACGTTCTACATGCCGTGGAATCTTTTCCCCCGAGGCCTCAGCTAACAAGTCCCAGGTTGGTCTCTTGGGCGTGATCGCAACTCTTAAACCCGAATGAGCTGGGACCTGACCTCTCTGTGCCTCACTGTGTCCATCTGTAAAAGCTACACGACAGGGCTGCCGTGTGGTTTTCGTGAGAGAACATGCGTGAAGTGTTCGAGGCAGCATGATTCGTGATGGAGCAGAGCCTAGAAGGTTCTCAACCCCCTGGGCAAGCATGGAGCATTTCTCCAAGGCTTGCTTGTTTCCTCCATGGAGAGCAGTTTAAATGTGTGCATTTTGGGGTGCCTGGGTGGCACAGTCATTAAGCATCTGCCTTCGGCTCAGGGCGTGATCCCGGCGTTATGGGATCGAGCCCCACATCAGGCTCCTCCGCTATGAGCCTGCTTCTTCCTCTCCCACTCCCCCTGCTTGTGTTCCCTCTCTCGCTGGCTGTCTCTGTCTCTGTTGAATAAATAAATAAAATCTTAAAAAAAAAAATGTGTGCATTTTATAGTAAGAAGGCATTTTGAGGGGCACCTGGCCGGCTCAGTCGGAGGAGCGTGGGACTCTTGATCCCAGGGTCATGAGTTTGAGCCCTACGGTGAGTGTAGAGATTACTTAAAAACAAAATCTTAGGGGCGCCTGGGTGGTTCAGAGGTTAGGCGTCTGCCTTCAGCTCAGGGCGTGATCTCGGCGTTGTGGGATCGAGCCCCACATCGGGCTCCTCCGCTGTGAGCCTGCTTCTTCCTCTCCCACTCCCCCTGCTTGTGTTCCCTCTCTCGCTGGCTGCCTCTATCTCTGTCGAATAAATAAATAAAATCTTTAAAAAAAAAATCTTTAAAAAAAAAGGCATTTTGAGTAGAATGTCAAATTCACAGGCCTTTTAAAGATATATTACAAGACTTCCCAAGAACTCTTCCCCTGGCTACACCCCATCTCTGCTCCTGGGGTACAGGGAACCCTGGTGACTGGGTCTGGCTGACTGCTCAGCTGGAAGCTTCGTTTGGGGGGCCCAGAGAGCTCCCGTGCAGCAGTCTCATGAGAATGTTCTCGTTTCTCTTCTTTGTCCCCTCCTCCCCACTAACTTGGAGATGCTCGAAACTGCCGGAATAGTCGACCATCATACCTTTCTCGTTCCAGCATTTGATGCCTTGTGTCCGACAAATGCTCGAGACGATGTGGCATTCCTGGGGGAGAAGCAGAAGGAAAGCAGGGGTTGGACCTGTGCCTCGGAACCTTCTGGCTGACTCTTAGCTCCAGGGGCTGACAGATCCTCTCAAAGTTAAAGATGGCATTCCTGCGATCTTACCAGGCTCTGATTTTTGCCCTTGTCTCCCTCTTTAGGAAAAAAATATTGTCACATTATTATGTTTTGCTCAGCTCTCTAAACCCGGAAATCCAAGAAATCCCAAGGCAAGCGGCAGAAATGTGGCGTTTACGGAACAGTGAGATCCGGTTCAAGGATGAAAACATACACCAGGCAAGCTTGCCAGCCCCCTGCTGCCATCTGAGGGAGCTCCCTGCCAAGGCCCGGGAGGCAGGCGGTGGTCCCAGATGACGTGGACCCCCTTCCCCTTGGGGTCTGTCGTCCTGCTGCCCCGGCTCCTCCCCGTGGAGGACACAGGTCTGAAGCCTCACTCCCTAGGTTTGCATCCCGTGATGTAGGGAAGTCACTTCTCAGAGCCTCAGTGTCTGCATCTGGACAGCAGATATAATCAAGTGATTAATTATCATTATTCATCATATCACATCTCCAATTGCTGGGAGGGTCCACACAGAGACTCAATATTATCTTGTACAAAAAGTGTCCGCTAAATGTTAGCTATTGCTCCCTAAAGGAAGAAGGGAAAGGACCTTGTTGTGACAACCACTGTGACAGTGTCCCTTCGGGAGAGAGGATGGGGCTGATGTTACTGCTTCAGTCCTCCTCCCACCTCCCAGGCCACCCCTGCATCAGGGGAGGGAGCAAACAGAATAGAAGGAATAGGGGCCTTTGCCTATTCAAAAGGGTGTCAGGCTTCTCCTAGACTCCTGTCCCCCCCCCCCACACACACACAAGGAAGCAGGTGGGGAGGATTTTGCATCAGCAGGTAGTTTGCAAGGAAACAAAGGCCTCTTGTTACTTGCTTCTGACGTGCGGAGCCAGCTGGGCCACAAGGGAGCGTGTTTCCATAGGACCATGGAGGGGCAGACGGGGAAAAGCAGGGATGATCCCTTCCCCCATCCCTCCCTTTCCCCCTCAGATGGCCACCTTCTCCTCCCCCCCCATCCTGTAGTTCCTCTCAGCACAACAGGACCTCCTTTGAAGAGGAACTGGGACCCCAGTACTCAGCCTCAGGGGCGGTGAAAACCCCCAGGGAGCTT
>NW_024424897.1:5098530-5150364 GCF_017311325.1 Ursus maritimus | reverse complement strand
TGAGCCTGCTTCTTCCTCTCCCACTCCCCCTGCTTGTGTTCCCTCTCTCGCTGGCTGCCTCTATCTCTGTCGAATAAATAAATAAAATCTTTAAAAAAAAAATCTTTAAAAAAAAAGGCATTTTGAGTAGAATGTCAAATTCACAGGCCTTTTAAAGATATATTACAAGACTTCCCAAGAACTCTTCCCCTGGCTACACCCCATCTCTGCTCCTGGGGTACAGGGAACCCTGGTGACTGGGTCTGGCTGACTGCTCAGCTGGAAGCTTCGTTTGGGGGGCCCAGAGAGCTCCCGTGCAGCAGTCTCATGAGAATGTTCTCGTTTCTCTTCTTTGTCCCCTCCTCCCCACTAACTTGGAGATGCTCGAAACTGCCGGAATAGTCGACCATCATACCTTTCTCGTTCCAGCATTTGATGCCTTGTGTCCGACAAATGCTCGAGACGATGTGGCATTCCTGGGGGAGAAGCAGAAGGAAAGCAGGGGTTGGACCTGTGCCTCGGAACCTTCTGGCTGACTCTTAGCTCCAGGGGCTGACAGATCCTCTCAAAGTTAAAGATGGCATTCCTGCGATCTTACCAGGCTCTGATTTTTGCCCTTGTCTCCCTCTTTAGGAAAAAAATATTGTCACATTATTATGTTTTGCTCAGCTCTCTAAACCCGGAAATCCAAGAAATCCCAAGGCAAGCGGCAGAAATGTGGCGTTTACGGAACAGTGAGATCCGGTTCAAGGATGAAAACATACACCAGGCAAGCTTGCCAGCCCCCTGCTGCCATCTGAGGGAGCTCCCTGCCAAGGCCCGGGAGGCAGGCGGTGGTCCCAGATGACGTGGACCCCCTTCCCCTTGGGGTCTGTCGTCCTGCTGCCCCGGCTCCTCCCCGTGGAGGACACAGGTCTGAAGCCTCACTCCCTAGGTTTGCATCCCGTGATGTAGGGAAGTCACTTCTCAGAGCCTCAGTGTCTGCATCTGGACAGCAGATATAATCAAGTGATTAATTATCATTATTCATCATATCACATCTCCAATTGCTGGGAGGGTCCACACAGAGACTCAATATTATCTTGTACAAAAAGTGTCCGCTAAATGTTAGCTATTGCTCCCTAAAGGAAGAAGGGAAAGGACCTTGTTGTGACAACCACTGTGACAGTGTCCCTTCGGGAGAGAGGATGGGGCTGATGTTACTGCTTCAGTCCTCCTCCCACCTCCCAGGCCACCCCTGCATCAGGGGAGGGAGCAAACAGAATAGAAGGAATAGGGGCCTTTGCCTATTCAAAAGGGTGTCAGGCTTCTCCTAGACTCCTGTCCCCCCCCCCCACACACACACAAGGAAGCAGGTGGGGAGGATTTTGCATCAGCAGGTAGTTTGCAAGGAAACAAAGGCCTCTTGTTACTTGCTTCTGACGTGCGGAGCCAGCTGGGCCACAAGGGAGCGTGTTTCCATAGGACCATGGAGGGGCAGACGGGGAAAAGCAGGGATGATCCCTTCCCCCATCCCTCCCTTTCCCCCTCAGATGGCCACCTTCTCCTCCCCCCCCATCCTGTAGTTCCTCTCAGCACAACAGGACCTCCTTTGAAGAGGAACTGGGACCCCAGTACTCAGCCTCAGGGGCGGTGAAAACCCCCAGGGAGCTTTTGAAAAACACCTGCGCCCAGGGCCTCACCACCCCCCCTGCAGTTCTGATCTGACTGGTCTAGGCCTCCTCCCCAGGTGATTCTACTGTGAGCCAGGCTTGAGAACCAGATGAGGGAGCTGCCGGCCAGGGTAGCTTGGAGACAGGAGGGATAGAGTGTCAGGGAAGGGGCTG
The DNA here is from genome assembly GCF_017311325.1 of Ursus maritimus. NCBI lineage: Eukaryota > Metazoa > Chordata > Mammalia > Carnivora > Ursidae > Ursus > Ursus maritimus. The sequence goes on along the minus strand of NW_024424897.1, from coordinate 5,148,559 downwards.
CAGAGCCCCCCACCCCAGTTCTGTTTTGCTGCGCTGAGCACCCCAGCCTCAGGGAGTCCTGTTATCTCCAGAGCGCCCCTCGTGCTCAGCGACTTCCAGCCCTCCTTCTTGGGAATCCCAAGGCTTCTAGCCACACCTTCCCGGAGAGCCTGGAAGGAGTGGGGAAGGGAGCCAGCCCACCTGTGCCCCTCCCGGAAGTTTCACCGGCCTGAGAACAGATAAGGACCTTGTAGAGTAGACCTCCCCTATCCTGGGGGGCGGGGGGAGCTCCAAGACCCGCAGTGGTTGCTGAAACATGGATATACTGAACCCTGTACACACACAGTTTTTTCCTCTACATGCATGCGTAACTTATAAATGAGGCACAGTAAGAGACAACGACAATAATCTATAACAGGACGATCATAACAATACCACCTGAGTGTGGTCTCTGCAAATATCTTACTCTGTAAATATCACCCTTCTTGTGACAGTGGGCGATGATAAAATAGGCCAGGTGACTAGACGGAGGGCGGGTGATGGCTGCATTGTGACTTATCATTAGGCTCCCTGCTGACCTCTGTCAGGGGAGGCTCATCTCCTCCCAGACCTGGCGGGACAAGCCGAACAGCAGATAAGGAGGGACCACCGCAGCCCATTGCTCATAAAACAAAATCTCCGCAGTTTGGACCATTTGCTTAGAAATTCTGGGCCCTCGGATGTCCTTTCTTTTACAAAATAATGTTGACAACAGATACTGGCAGCTAAGCGGTGGCCTATAGCTATCCTCACCACGGCCCCCTCCCCCACCCATAAAAAAGACTTTTTGTTTTGTTTTTTTAAACACAAGTCTAGATAGCCCAATGCCTGGTAACTCCTGACCCAGATTCTTCTGCCGTGGGTAAATCCCTGGGCTGGGTTCCACTCTCTAGCCTGCAATGAGAGCACTCAGGTGCGGTAAGACCAGGTCCCAATGCTGCCCCCACCCCTCCCCGGGCTCTCCAGCTGGCCAGGCCATCCGCTTTCCCACCCCAGGTGGGGAGGGGGTCACATAGCCTGCTCCCCGCTGCCCCAGACCGCTGGACTTCCCACCCAGCCTCTCCCCACGCTAAATGCCCACCTCCTACAGGGAGGCCCTCCAGGCCAACCCCGGGGGTTCAGCTACATCGCAAACATCAGGGGAACAACAAGAAAACGGACAAGTTCTTGGCTTGTACTCGCTTTTTAAAAGATGAAAGACTTCTACAAACTTTGTTGAGGCATAATGGAAATTCAACAACCTCATATTTAAAGTTTATTAGATACTTTCACAGGATGTTGAAACGTGTTTCAAAACATCCTTACATACAATTTACAAAGGATTCTCTTTCTTAACATCCTCCACCTTTCAGTGCCTCGCCTTATGCAATTTCTGACTACGAGGAGACAAGGACCTCGGCACCAGGGCCTGGAGCACCCTTTGTTCCAGAGGGGCCAGGCTCATAAGGAGTTGCAGGTGTTTCGGATTGTTTTGCAACTTTAGATGCCTTTTGACCACGTTTCCTGAGAACAGATAACTAGCTTTCCTTTCATCCTGTTATGCCTGGAGCAAGGTTTGGCGAGGAGCCCGCAGTTGGGAAAGCGCTCCGAAGGGAGAGCGGGTCCCGAGGCCGGTGGGGGAGCCTGTGGGGGCCCTTGCGGCCTCCCAAATCCAGACTCCTGCACAGCTCGATCCGCCTCCCAGGCGGAAAACCAAATTCTTTTGAGGCTTCCTCAGTAAAACTGGCACCATCTCCTATCACACACAGGCTCGTTGGCTTATCCTCGCGGGGCACAAATGCAAGGAAGGTGCGCTGGGCGAGCGGGAGGGAGGGGAGCCAGAACGAGGCTCGAGGAGGGGAACCTGGATGGAGCCCAGGATCTGCCCCGGTGCCGGGGGGAGTCCGCGGCTTCGCCGGATCGCGCCCACACGGCGCTTATCAAAACGAACAGAGCAAACAGCGCGTGGGCAAGAGCGGGGAGCCGGGCGCGGGGAGGGCACACACGGAGCGGGCGGGAAAGGCGACCCGCCGCAGTCGAGCTGAGGATCCCGGCAAAGTTGGAACCCGGAGTCTTGGGTCCCTCCCCTCAAAAGCAGAGTCAGAGAAACGTGACGTTAGGGAGGGAGAGTTCCTGACAAAAACGGGGCTGTTTTTATCTGACTCAGACGACCCAGCCAAATCTGGACAACAGAAAGTGTTTCGAATCGCGGCCGGAGGGAATGAACCCACGAGGCTTTGTGGGGGAGCGGGTGGCCGGTGCGCAAGGGGCGAGGTCCCTCTCGGACCCCGGCAGAGGCTGTGGGGCCCGGGCGGCGCAGGTTGGTCGCCCGGGTGGAGGCTCTGGGGACAAAGGGCCGCGGCCCGAGTCCCCGCTGCGAGCCACCCCAGGGAGGCCGACGCGGCCGGTGGACTGAGGGGCACGGGCTGGGCGCCCCGCGCGTCCCCTGCGCGTCTCCGGAGCCACCCCCCGGTCGGACCGCGCCGCAGCCCCTACCTGGCTCCGGACCGGGGCCCCGGGTACCGCGCCACTGCCGAGGAGTACAGACTGAAGAGGATCCCCGAGCAGGCGGCCGCGAGCAGGAGCAGCAGCCAGAGGAGCTGGCCGCGCGGGAGCCCCATGCAGCCCTGGCCCGCGGGCGCCCCGTCCGCCGCCGTCCCGGGCGGAGGGGAGAGGCCCGGGTGGGCCGGGCCGGCCTCCCAGAAGCGGCCGCCCTGCCCCCCCCCACCCCGGCCCTGCCCTGCTCCAGCCCCCGCGGCGCCTCCCCGCCCTGCCGCTCCCCTCCTGCCCGGACTCGCAGCACCCTCGGGGGCCGCGTTGGCGGGTCCCGGGGGCGGGCGTGTCGCCCCCCGGCTCGCGGACCAGCCCGCGCCCCTCCGGCGCTGCCGTCTGCCCCGGGCACGTGCGCGGCGGGCACCCGTGGCCGGGGTTTGGGCTGGGCGCTGTTCCCCGGGCGGTCAAGGGCAGGCACGCACCGACCGGGGGGCCTGGCGAGGGGGGCGGGGCGCTGGGAGACGCCGCCACCTGCCGGGTGGGCCGCGCAGTGCTCGCTCCCCGCCCGCGCCCGGGGCTTTGGGGCGAATGAGGGGCGAAATGAGGGGCCCGAGCCCACCCTGGGTTGGAGGTGGCAGGCGAGGGGGTAGATAGGGCTCCCGCCGGGTTGGCATGGGTGGGGGGAGCTGAGACCACTCCGCCCCTCGTTCGGTAACCGTCCTGGGCCGCCAGGGCCCTCAATCACATTGCATTCCGTTTACAAACCCAGGCCTGCCTGGAGCTCTCAGCGGCAGAAAGACCACCTGAACCGCCTGGCAGGGCCTCTGGTGTCACCAGGTAGGGGGTCACCTAGAAGGGCGGGGCACCTCTGGCCCCTGGGCTCTTGAAGCAGAGCCCTCGAGGGAGTGAGCAGTAGGTGGGACGGTGTACTCTCCAGCAGGCAGCGTCCGGGGTCTTAGACCTCGAAAGCCTGTGAAATACCCTAGCCCCCAGCTGTCAGGAACTTCAAGGATGAGAGGGAGCCGGTCCCTTCCAGGAACGTTCTGCCCTCACCTGTTCTTCACCTGTGCGAGCAAGTCTGGGTGCAGCAACTGGGGGTGTGTCCCACTGCGAGACTTCCCGGAGGCCGGGGCCTGGGCCTGCGGGATGGGTCATTTAGGTTCAGCTCCTTCCCGTCCTCCTCTGTGGGCCTCCCAGGAGGCTCCCACGGTGGGATGGTTGGTTCTTCCCTTCGCGCCAAGACTGCCGCAGAGTGACCTGCACCTTGCTACCCTCCTGACAGACACTACTCAGAATCAGTGGTTTCCAGGCTTCCGGTTCCATCTTCGTGGGTGTTACTCATCAAAATCCCTGTAGATGTTACTTATCCCTTGATCAGCACCGTACCCCCTTTCTTCAGGGGTTAATAAAACATCAGCCCTCTCTCTGAGCCTGCGAATCCCATGTCCACCCTTGCCCTAACTAAATGCCTCTCCTACTTCATGGAGAAAAAGGGAATCACTAATAATTTCTCTCTCTCTTTTTTTTTTTTCCAATCTTTCCAAGTTTACTGAGACTTGTTCTGTGGGCTTACGTGTGATCTATCCTGGAGAATGTGCCCTGTGCACTTGAAAAGAATGTGTATTCCCCTGTTTTTGGATGGAATGTTCTGTATATATCTGTTAGGTCCATCTGGGCTAAAGTGTCATTCAATGCCAACTATTCATTTCTCCAACTTTCCATCTTTAAACCCATAAACTTGGCTCCCACCACAGCCCAGCCTCCACCTGTCTGCACTCCAGCCTTAAGGTGTGTGTGTTGGGGGGGGGGGTTCCTCTCCTGTGTGGGAGCTGGCCCCCACCCCCTGTGTTAATGACTCCAGTCTACTTCCTATGCCTTTAAAACCCCGCTCGGACCAAGGCCTCCCATCCGTCCACCCAGCATTCTCATTCCTCATCTACAACTTCACCCGGCCTCCATCTCTCTGCCCCTGTGTGTCTCCCAGCATGTCAGCCCCGAAACTTTATTTCCTGTCCAGGCAGGAAAGATTATGACCCCTGGGGGTCATCATCTGAGCTACTCTCTCATCATAACCCTGATTCCCCTGTGTTTCTGGCTTTCTGCCCAGCAAAACCCTCACCTGGGTTCACGCTCTGAGATCTGTCTGTGCGGCGTGCCCTCCTCCCTGCTACCCGCGCCCTGGCCTGGCTGACAGCTGCCGGGAGTATCTCCTTCCAGAGTCGAATGGTGCCACGGCACGTTCAGCTTCAGCCGGGCTCTCTCCACCTGCCATTTCCTGGTCCTTGGTTAACTCCAGCCATCCTCCTGCTCCGCTCTGGCTAGGGAAAGTCCATGCTGTCTCTGTGGTTACCTGCCGCACCCCTGAAACTGTCCCTTCGTTGACGCCACCACGGGCCTTCTCCATTCCCGAGGGAACAGACGTTTTCCATTCTAATGCTGCTACATCGCCCTCTGAATTTGAATTTGACAGTGTCCTTGTAGTTACTTTAGGTCTTTGTTAAATCCAACATCCGGCCACGGTCACAGGCAGTCCCCTCGGCCGTCTTTTTCCAGTGTGAGAGGAGAGTCCTGTTTTCCTGCTTTGCTTGTCTCATACGTTTTTGCTGGAAACAGAACATTTTAGATAATACATTGTAGCAGCTCTGGGCACCGGACCCCCACTCCCCATCTCAGGCTTATTTGCTTATTTAATGACTGGCTGGTGTATTTTAGTGAAGTCTCCCCCCACCCTGCCCCCCGACTCCCATGAAGTGTTAAACCTTTGATGTTGCCCCGCAGGGAAGTGTGGTTTGGGGTGTATGTCACCCTAGGTTGGCAGCGACCTGGGCTGAGTTCGCTACACGGCTTTCCCTGACCATATCCAGCTGTTAAGCTCCATGCGTTGCCATCCGACGATGGCTCTATGGTTTACAATAACGCCCTGGGGCAGAAGTTGCTCGATAGACTCCCGCTCCTCCAGAGGAGTGGCATCTGAGGCTAGGGTACCTATTCAGGCGTCGCTCTCCCTGGTGCTGTCCTGCAAACCAGCAGGCTTACACCTGAACGGGTACTTTCATCACATCTACCAGTCTCCTCCCGGTTAGTTCCCTTTCACACAACCTGCACTGTTTCTGAGAGCGCCCTTGGGCTTGAGCTTCTCCACCCTCTTTGCAGAGAAAGTCAGTTCCTTTGGGAAGAAATGAGGACCTCTGTATGGTATAGCCTGCTTCTGTCCCCCCGCCAAATCTCTGAGCCAGGGCTCGGGAGCTGGGGTGGGGACAATGGTGTGCTTCTCTCTGAGTGACACATTTAGGCGTTGAACATGTGAAGGATGGGAGGCAGCTTGCCTCTCCTGGTGTGAAACCGCCACCTTCACAAGCCAGGGCAGGGGACCGCCACGCTCAACATGACATCACGCTCAAAGCAGAGTCTCCATTTCCACGAGTGGGGGTGGAATAGAAGAAGGGAGTCCCCACCTCTTGGCCACACTCGCCCAGAACTTAGCCTCAGCAGCAGGGGGCTGGTGCAGGATGCTGATGTCCCGTTCCTCCCTGGAAGAAACCCTCTGACACGGAGCTGAGGGGAGAGGGGCCCTGTGTTCTTGGCTGCACCAATCTGGAGTGACGGTAGGGACAGAGGGAACAGTTTGGGCTCAAATACCACATGCGCTTCTAGAATTGTAGTGGATTTTCCTGAATAGATGTTTCTTCACTTGTGGATGCCCTTAGGACCACTTCTAGATACCGTAAATGGTTGTCTTTTCATACATTTTACCCGTACCGGAGACTGGGTCTGCGCAGTTCCTCATATTGTCATGCTGAAATCCTTCTTCTCCTTCTCCTTCTTCTTCTTCTTTTAAGTAAGCTCTAGGCCAAATGTAGGGCTTGAACTCATGACCCCAAGATCAAGAGTTGCATGCTCTATGGACTTAGCCAGGCACCCCGGAAGTCAGGCTCTTACGATGGTTTATGCAATCGTTACATCCTCTTGCTGGGTCGATCCCTTCTTTGTTATATAAGGTCCTTCTTTGTCTCTTGTTATAGTCTTTGTTATATTTGTTTTTATTTTTTTTAAAGATTTATTTATCCATTTTAGAGAGCACGTGCGAGCAGGGGGAGAAGCAGAGGGAGAGGGAGAGAGAATCTCTAGCAGACTCCCGGCTGAGTGCAGAGCCGGACATGGGGCTCACTCCCAGGACACTGAAAACATGACCTGAGCCAAAACCAAAATTTGGATGCCCAACCGACAGAGCCGCCCAGGCGCCCCAATACAGTCTGTTTAAAGTCCATTTTGTCTGAGGGGCACCTGGGCGGCTCAGTCAGTGAAGCGTCTGCCTTCGGCTCAGGTCATGATCCCAGGGTGCTGGGATCGAGCCCTGCCTGGGGCTCCCTGCTCGGCGGGGAGCCTGCTTCTCCCTCTCCCTCTGCCTGCCGCTCCCCCTGCTTGTGCTCTCTCTCTCTATCAAATAAATAAATAAAACCTTAAAAAAAAAGAAGTATTTTGTCCAACCTAAGTATTTCTAGCCTGACTTCTTTTTCTCATTTCCGTTTCATGGCAAATGCTTTTCCATCTCTCACTTTCAGTCTATATGTGACTTTAATCTTGCAATGATTTTTTGAAAGGATTTATTTATTTATTTGAGAGAGAGAGAGAGAGAAGGAGTGGGAGGGGCCAAGGGAGAGGGAGAGACTCTCAAGCAGACTCCACGCTGAGCACGGAGCCGGACATGGGGCTCCATCTCACCACCCCGAGATCACGACCTGAACACGAGATCACGCTTCACTGCGACACCCACACACCCCTCTTGCAATGCTTTTTGACTTAATGTTGGCTTCATCGTTGATTTGTTATCTTAAAATTCTATTGTTGATTCAAAGAAATTTGAAATACAAACTGGATATTTGGTGAGTCTAAGGAATTGTTCACTTTTTTAGATGTGATAATAGTATTGTGGTGATTTTTAAAGAGTTCTTACCTGTTAGTAAAACACACTGAAATAGTCGCAGTTCATATGAACAGTGGTGCCTGGGACTTGCTTAAAATAATCCAATCTGAGCTGTAAGCGAGGAGGGCATGGGGGCTGCAGATGATGAGGATTGGCTGTGAGTTGATAATTATATTAATAATTACATTGATTTTTACTCATATGAGCTGTGCAGTGGGAGTTCCTTATACTCTTCTACTTTTGTGTATGTTTGAAATTTTCAAAAATAAGATGTTATTTTTTTTCTTTTGTCTACATGTGAAATATCCTTAGTTTTTTTTAGAGACACAAGGTCATCATTAAGTTGAATTAAAATTTGGAAAGTAGGGACGCCTGGGTGGTTCAGTTGGTGAAGCGTCTGCCTTTGGCTCAGGTCACTGATCCCAGGGTCCTGGGATCAAGTCCCAAATCGGGCTCCTTGCTCAGCAGGGAGTCTGCTTCTCCCCCTGCTCGTGTGCGTGCCCACTCTCTCTCTGACAAAGAAATAAAAATCTTGAAAAAATCTTGAAAAGTGTATTTACATACTTTACACTTAAGATGTGGATGGATTATGGCTTTATAAAACCAGAACACCTCAAAACTTTAAGTACTCTGTGTTCTGAAACAATCCTGTGTAAGCATCTTTGTAAAAATATGTTTTTACTAAAATCAATTTTTATTTTTTCAGTCTCTGAAGTGGCATGAATTTCAAGCAAGTTTCTAATCAAAATTTATTAGATATTCTAATTACGTATCAGAGGCTGGTTTTGTCATTTCAATCAAAAGCACTTTGAGATGATTAACTGTTTTATGAAAAAAAAAAGCCATGATGAAAATTGTCCCAGTTGTATTTCAAGAATTTATAAAAAGACAAACGGAGGCACTGACTTGAAGCTGAGTGGGACCGAGCTCTCAAAAAGAAAGCCCATTTGATGGCCGCATTTTGAATCAGCTGGGATGTTCCGGATCAGTCAGACTGTGGATTAGCATTTGTGACTCAAACAATTAGAGCCTAATGCTTTTCAAGAGTTAAAAGATTTCTTTTTTAATATTTTTCTATAGACCCATTAATGAGAAGGTTTTTTTTTTCAACCTCTTGAAAATGTCAATTTCTTGAAAAAAAATGTTATTTTATATGAAATGAGAAATTAGTTTTAACAATAGCTAATTTACCCACTTGTATCACACAGTGCAACTGATAAAATTTTGTGCAATTATAATTGGTCTTGGTAACAATAGGAAACCAAAATGTGAAAATTACAGAACTTAAAATGATTTTGTCATTAATCTTTTTTTTTAAACATTCATCTTTTTTTTTTTTTTTTTAAGTAGGCTCTACGTCCAAAGTGGAGCTTGAACTCATGACCTTGGGATCAAGACTCGGATGCCGTACAGACTGAGCCAGCCAGGTGCCCCATTTTATCGTTATTCTTCATTGTGCTGCCATAATATTGTATTTATTTAATTTTAATTTAATTTATTTAATTTTAATTTAATTAAAAAATTATTTTAACTATTTCAAAATAGATCATGGTGATTATTTTTCTGTCTGTGATGCTTAAAACTGTTCACAGTGACTTTTAAGAAATTTTTTTTTAATTTGAGAGACAGAGCAGAGCAAGCAAAAACATGAGTTGTGGGGGAGGGGCAGAGGGAGAAGGAGAAGCAGGCTCCCCACTGAGCCGGCAGCTTGCCATGGGGCTCCATCCCAGGACCCCGAGATCATGACCTGAGCCCAAGGCAGACGCTTCACCGACTGAGCCAGCCAGGCGCCCCTGCAGTGAATCTTTTTTATTAGTTTGGAATCCATATCAAACCCATTTGCCATCTTGATGCTGAATATTTTGCAAATCCGCACTAATTTTTCCACCTCGATTGTAAGTGGCCAATAGCCATATGGATTATAATTGTCTTCTAATTCACCTCCCTGCCTCCCATCTTGTCCTCCCAAATTCCCCTTGCACTCAGCTAGCTGCTGATGTGATTAATATAAAAGTCCACGGGAGTGTTGGCAAATACCTGGTAGCCGAGACACAGTTGTCCCTAAAGGACAGTTCCAGCGGCAAGATTTGGCCACCGTCTCAGCTGCCTAGCAACATGACTTCGCTGTATTCATTGTGAGCGTGCCCTCTGTTAGCTGGGCTCAGTACATGAGAATATGTTGAAATTGTGTGTGTTTACGGAGGTGCGTGGTGAGGGAAGTGGGAACCTGTGGCCTTTAGTCAGTACCTTGAAACTGCGCATGCCTGCTCCATCACCCCCCGCCCCCCAGCTGAGTCCTCTTGGGGAAGCCCTGTGGGCTGCACTTTCTCCCAGAGTGCAAGATCAGTCAAGTTCTCTCTGCTGCTGGTCCCTGGTGACGGTCGGCACCTCAGCCCTGAAACCAGCCCAATGCTTAGCTGCTTCCTTCCCCAGCGAACCCTGGGGTTCGGATGTCCTCGCCAAGCCTCCACCTGCTGGCCTCCCTGGCTGCTCTGTGACTTCAGAGTGTAGCTGGGATGTGTGCTCCAGCCCCTATCCTCCAGAATTCCTGGGATTAGGTGAGGAAGGAGGGAGGAGTGTCAAGGAAGAGGATACTCTGCGTGCCTGGGACGCAGACCTTCAGAAGGTGATGGAGTAGAACGCTCCAGAGGGTGGCTTGCAAAGCCACAACCTCAGTTCTGCTGTGTGGGCTGGGACAAGTTCCCTAAACTTTTTCCTTATGCCTCAGTGTCCTCATTTGTAACATGGGAATGACAATAGTCCCAATAAAGATTGCTACACTCACTAAATATGCCTGCAGTTCGAGAAATGGAGGAAGCACCATGCAAACGTGGGCTGTCATGCCCTGTGTGGACTGCTGGGGACTGACGCCAGACAGTGAGAAAGAATAGGCCCTTCTTGAAGCTTTGTGTCTGCCCAGCCCGCCAGGCCCTGGACAGTGAGAGCAGTGTTAGGTGTGCGAACCTGTGTCACCAGGCGTGGGGCCAGCAGAGATGGCTGCCACAGGTCCTGCCATCCTAGAACTCACACCCCCCTCCCAGCAAGAGGCCAAGTCTATTTTCCCATGCCTTGACTCCAGATTGGGCTTGTGACTTTCTTTGGCTAATAGAATGTGGCCCAAATGACGTTGTGTGCCTTCTGACAATCGGCCTCAGGTGACCTCGTTGCTTCTGTTTCTGTCCTCTTGGGTCCTCTGCCACCGGGTCCAGGAGCTCGCTCTAGCCTCCTCGAGGATGAGAGGCTGCATGGAAGAGGATGGAGACGCCCAGCCAGGAGCCAGAGCCGCCAGGACTTCCCAGAGGGAGTGAGGCCATCATAGACCACAGCCCCAGTCCAGCCCCTGGATGTTGGCACCTGCATGGGTCACCCCGGGCCAGAGCAGAGGGAAGCTGACCCCAGCCCCAATTGCTGGTCCATAAAATCATGAGCCTTTAAGCCTTCAGATTTTGGAAGGACTGGAGGGCAGCTTCCCAGGCAGCCGGGCTGAGGTAGAGCTGCTGAGAGCCCCTCGAGCTGTGAGCACTTCCTGCCCGGGCTTCAAGACAGGGCTTGTGCTATGCTGTTTGTTCAGATCTTGCCCACAAATGTGGAAACTTATTCTTACCTCACTTCTCAGATCCTCGACGCCTGGCCTGGTCGCTGAGAAAATACAGAGCTCCAAGCAAGCCAAAGGAGAGTGGCTCGTTCGGAAGAAGGATTGCACAAGCCAGGGAGGAAGGTCCGGTTGAACCGCCAGTGCCACCCACTGCCGTCGAGGGAGGGAGGGGCTGATGGGAGCTCGAACTCCAGGGAAACACGAATCCTTTCCGGGAGGTTTAATTAGAATAGCTTTAAACAACTTTAAACAACTTTTAAAAAAATTCTGGGATGAAAAACAAAACCCCAAACCCATGATTTTTAAATTTAAAAATTCACTAGACAATCTGAAAAAAGAAGGTAGTCTCTGTTGAAATCCAAATAATTTACACAGGGTAAACAAAACAAAACAAAAACAAAACAAAAAACGCACCTGTTTTTAAGCTGTGACTTATAAAGCCGACAGGCGTGGGGGAGAGATCCCGGGGAGAAGCCGACCCCCGGAAAAGACGGCGCAAAGGTGCATTGAGGGTAAATGATAAAGGGTTTCCGACCTGACAGCAAGGGAGCGGGGTTTGCAGGTGAGAAGGGCTCCGCAAAGCCGGGCACGGAGGCCCCTCCCGGCCACACTCTGAAGTTCCAGGGACCAAGAAGCTCCCAAGGGCCAGAACAGGCTACTTAAAAGGAAGAGAGAGTTCCCCGAACGTGGACCCTCGCGTTGCCCCACTGGAGGCTGGGAGACAGGAGGGCAGAGGGAAGGGGCTCCTGCGCGTATCTCCAAGTTCATCCATGCCCGCAGCGGGAGCTCACCTGCGTCTGCACCCAGCCCCGCGCTCTGGTGGACGATGTTCAGCTCGGCGAAATCGCGTCGGTCGAGTCAGAAACCTCCCTGTTCCCTCGCCCCAAATGCCTCTTCGCCGAGCCTCTCTTTCGGGCCCCAATCGTATCACCTGAAGTGACTTTTCTGATTGCATTGGCCCGTAACTCTGAGATACCGACAGTCGCTGCAGGTTGGGGCTGCCCCAAGACGGCAAGCAGCCCTAGATGAGTCCGAGGCATCCGGGGGCGAGAACTTCCCCGTCTGTGACACGGCTTTGGCTCTGCCAAGTTTGTCTTTCATTCGGAAGGAGCGGTGCCCACACGGAGTGAGAGGGCATGTCGGGCCTTGTTTTTCCCTGCACTTACCGTCCGCTAATGGTGGAAGCTGTCATGCATCACCCTGTGTGTGCTATGTGCTGAGATTGTGTGTGTGTGTGAGTGTGTGTGTGTGTGTGAGTGTGTGTGTGTGAGTGAAGGGGGGGTCATGGCAAAAAGAAAGAAAGAAAGAGAGAGAGAGAGAGAGAGAGAAAGAAAGAAAGAAAGAAAGAAGAAAAGAAAAGAAAAGAAAAGAAAAGAAAAGAAAAGAAAAGACAAAAGCAAGCCTGTGGTTTCCCGGTCCCCAGGCAGCCAGCACGCCGCTGCCCTGTGTGTGACTGCCCAGACGGTGATGATCCAGAGAATGCCATGGTGTTTGGGTTTTGCTTTTTTAAGATTTTATTTATTTATTTGAAAGAAGAGAGAGGGAGAACACGAGCAGGGGTGGGGGGGTGGGGCTGGGTGGGAAGAGGGAGAGGGAGAAGCAGACTCCCCACTGAGCGGGGGGCCCGACGTGGGACTCATCCCAGGACCCAGGGATCATGACCTGAGCCGAAGGCAGACGCTGCACCGACGGAGCCCCCGGGCGCCCCGAGACTGCCATGTTTTAGTATGAACTGATTCGCAAACCATTTTGTGGACAAGTACAAATCCTCAAGTGTGGTAAGGGGTACTCTCCTCCTGGGAAACAAGTGTGACGTGAACCTTTCCTTTCTGTGCAGGTCAACAGGATGTGTGAGGCCGTCCATGGGGAGAAGCCCCCATAGCTACCATCCTCTCCTAGGTAAACCTCATGCCTCCCTTCACTAGCAGGAACCTCCATCCTGCTTCCTAATCTCTCTTGATCCCTGTAGCAACGGGGTGGAACAGAGTGGACAAAGCAGAAGATCGTGTGCAGTGCTAAGGGCTGTAGCTTCACCTTTCAAATCCCCTAAATCTATTGACTTAGCAACATGAGCCCGAGGAAAGATGAGAAGGAGGAAGAGCGTTACATTGGGCGGGGCGGGGGGTTCCAGAAAGACCGGGGAGCGGGGGAGACTGGGATTTGTGCAGGACCGTGAGCCGCACCCTTGAAAGGACAAACCGTGGCTCCACCCATTGGGAAACAGCTCCATTCTTGGCCCAGGCTTTGAGTCCTGCCCGGTTCACGCCTGGTGGGAAGAGGCTTAGGGTTTGGAAGTGTGAACTTGGGGGTATTTACATGACAACTTCTCTCGTGAAGCCGCGTGTTCCTGTCAACATTTAATTTAAATTTGTGAGAGACCTAGGCTTTCAAGAAAGCCAGTTCGAGGGGCACCCAGGTGGCTCAGCTGGTGAGGTGTCCAAGTCTTGATTTCCGCTCAGGTCACTATCTCAGGGTCCAGTCTGAGTGGGACTCTATGCTCAGTGGGGAGTTTGCTTGAGATTCTTTCCCTCTCCCCGTGCCCCTCCCCCTGCTTGCATGCATGCTCTCTCTCTAATACATAAATAAAATCTTTAAAAAAAAAAGGAAGCTGGGGCACCTGGGTGGCTCAGTCGTTAAGCGTCTGTCTGCCTTCCGCTCAGGGCTGATCCTGGAGTTCTGGGATTGAGCCCCACATCAGGCTCTTCCACTGGGAGCGTGCTTCTTCCTCTCCCACTCCCCCTGCTTGTGTTCTCTCTCTTGCTGGCTGTCTCTCTGTCAAATAAATAAAATAAAATCTTTTAAAAAATTAAAAAATTAAAAATTAAAAAATTTAAAAAAGGAAGCCAATTCGAAATGTATTTCTGGTTGAGAGTCATTATAGCAAGAAAGAGCGACCAGATAATATTGTAAGAGCGGTTATAACAAAGTAATCTCTGCTTAAAGGTGTTAGACCTCTCCCCAGAATTAGAGTCAGCTGTGCGGGTTCCAGACTGCCCAGAAAGGGCTCTGTCTCTGGTTGGCTTCCCAGAAGCAGAGCCTGAGGCAGGGATTTGGGGGCATGTGGTTTATCAGTAGAGGCTCTTCAGGAAATAACTGGAAGAAGGAGAGGAAAGGGAAAATCAAGATGAGGTCTCAGGTAAAGTCTAGACGTGGGGACCCAAGTGTAGATGACACCGCAGAATTGTCCCGACCTAAGCCGGGGGCAGGCCTTTGTACTCCCTCAGTGAGGCACTGGCCTCCAGGAATGGGGTGGAGGGTCCCAAGCTTGTCAGATAAAAAGGGTCCCATGTGCCAAGGGTGATCCTCCAGAGAAGGGCACAGGTGTCCGCCAACAGCCTGGGCGTGGCCCAACTGGTCCTGGGCAGGGGATTTGGGTGGGTCCCCTACAATAGTCTGTTATTCACGCCTGGTCAGAATTCTGCTTCTGACTGTCCATCAGGAGATTGCTCAATGATTGCATCAGAAATGCTAGATAGGGCGCCTGGGTGGCACAGTCGTTAAGCCTCTGCCTTCCGCTCAGGGCGTGATCCCGGCGTTCCGGGATCGAGTCCCACACTGGGCTCCTCCGCTGGGAGCCTGCTTCTTCCTCTCCCACTCCCCTGCTGCGTTCCCTCTCTCGCTGGCTATCTCTCTGTCAAATAAATAAATAAATACAATCTTAAAAAAAAAAAAAAAGAAATGCTAGATAAAGAGACTTCACCTTTTTTCCAGGCTTAAGACTTAACATTTCTCAGAAGCATGTGCCTTATTCCCCTTCCCACGGGCTTGTGTGTTCCGTGCACACACAGGTCATACAAAGGACTGTAGCTGATGAACGGTAAATGATCATGGTTTTTGCTTGTTTCTTCCCCCCTTCCTACCTGAAATGTAGAATAATCTTTTTTTTTTCAGATTTTTTTTTTTTTTTTTTTACTTTAAGTAGGCTCCATGCCCAGTGCAGAGCTCAACATGGGGCCTGAACTCATGACCCTGAGATAAAGACCTGAGCTGAGATCGAGAGTCAGGTGTTCAAGCAACTGAGCCCCCCAAGTGACCTGAAGACTCTTTTTCTTTATTTAAGTAATCTCTCTACCCAACGTGGTGTTCGAGGTCACGACCCTGAGATCAAGAGTCCCATGGTCCACTGACTGAGCCGGCCGGGGCCCCAGGATCATCTTTTTTTTTTTAAAGATTTTATTTATTTATTTGACAGAGATAGAGACAGCCAGCGAGAGAGGGAACACAAGCAGGGGGAGTGGGAGAGGGAGAAGCAGGCTCATAGTGGAGGAGCCTGATGTGGGGCTTGATCCCAGAACGCCGGGCTCACGCCCTGAGCCGAAGGCAGATGCTTAACTGCTGTGCCACCCAGGCGCCCCTGATTGTTATTTTCTTAAGTAAGCTCTACGTCCAACATGGGGCTTGAACTCATGACCTGGAGATCAAGAGTCGCGTGCTGTATGGCCTGGCACCCCTAATTCTTCTCTTGAACTGTTATAATCTGCTGTTTCACTCATTTGTGGAGTTATTTTCTCTAATGATCTTTTCTTTTTTTTTAATTTCTAGAAGGTTCCATTTAGTTCTTAATCAAATCAGTCTGATCATTTTTACAGTCTCTTGCTTACTTTTTTTGGGAATTACCTTTTAAAATTCCTTTAAAGATTTTGTACATATGCACCTTATATTCTGTATCTGCTTACTCCGATATCCTCCAGAAATCCTTGGGAGAGAGGAGACTCGGGCTTTGTTGATCTTAATGTAAGGGAATCCTGGGGGCCGAAATTTGAGGTGACTGTTACCAAAGAGGATTTGTATTTGCTTCAGCTGGTAGCCTTCTAAGGTCTCACCTTCATACAAGAATGTCAGGTTCAGACTCCCAACCCCAGCTACTGGCTCAAGGCTTAGTCTTTCTATAGATTGCAGTCTTGTTCTTGACATTTGTCCTTGAAGCAAGTCTGTATTTCTCAGAAAGCTGGACGCTTTCTATTCCCAGCTCTGGTTTCAGCTCAGATTTGAGGGAGGTGGGAGGAGCAGCATGGGTAGCATAGGAATGGAGACCTCCCTCACTATGAGCCCAGCAATGCCTTACAAAGATGTTGTCTGTGGGGCACCTGGGTGGTTCAGATGGTTAAGCATCTCCCTTCGGCTCAGGTCATGATCTCCAGGTCCTAGGATGGAGCCCCATGTCTGGCTCCCAGTTCACTGGGGAGTCTGCTTCTCCCTCTCCCTCTGCCTCTCCCCCTGCTTTTGCTCTCTCTGTCTCTTTCTCAAATGAATAAATAAAATCTTAAAAAAAAAAAAAAGTTGTCTATCCAGGATATAGCTGTTTAGTTGTAGGAGGGTTCTATAAAGGGGTACCTGGGTGGCTCAGTCGTTGGGCGTCTGCCTTCGGCTCAGGGCGTGATCCCGGCGTTCTGGGATCGAGCCCCACATCGGGCTCCTCTGCTGGGAACCTGACTCTTCCTCTCCCACTCCCCCTGCTTGTGTTCCCTCTCTCCCTGGCTCTTTCTCTCTCTCTGTCAAATAAATAAATAAAATCTTTAAAAAAAGGGGGGGGCTCTATAAAGCCCACATTGGGCTCCTCTGCTGGGAGCCTGACTCTTCCTCTCCCACTCCCCCTGCTTGTGTTCCCTCTCTCCCTGGCTCTTTCTCTCTGTCAAATAAATAAAATCTTTAAAAAAAAGGGGGGGGGCTCTATAAAGCAGATAATCCACTGCAATCTATGGGAAGATTAGAAGGCTCTCTCCTGTACTCATTTTGCAAGCATTTTCTCACGTCTCCATCATGGTCATTGCAATGAGCAAAACGTTGCAGAGCGCCCTGCCGTCTCTCGGCCGCACTGGGAGGGCTGAAGCAACGGTGACCATCAGAGACTTCCCTTCCAAAGGCTGGCTCTGGGTGGTGAAGTTTCCCACGCCCTCCACAGCTGAACCCGCTCAGCTCAGCCATCCCCCACTCGGGTAGGATTCTACTGTAAGAGAAAGCATTTCTTTCTCCCCCATTATTTGCTTCTTTATAGCGCTATAGACCCGCTGATTCCTGTTTTATTGAATGTATTGAAATTCGTTATTATCATTATTTGTTTTGGGGCGCCTGGTTGACTCAGTCAGTAGAGGACGTGGTTCTCAATCTCAGGGTCGTGAGTTCAAGCCTGAGTTGGGCATAGAGCTTACTTAAAAAAAAAAATCCCTTATCGTTATTTGTTTTCAGTCTCAGATTGTCCTGTGTGTAGCCAGGGGGAGCTCCTTCAGGCTGGTTTCTATGGTCTTTTGATGCGTTCCCCACAGTTTAAGCACTTCTTACTTTCTGAGATCATATGATGTTCCAGGTTCATTTTGTCCTTCCTTACCCCAGCTGTGGAAGCAGCCATTTTCCCAAAAGGCCCTGGTTCCTTCTTGTGGAAAACACTGTTTAGGAACCCATGATCCAGGGGCGCCTGGGTGGCACAGCGGTTAAGCGTCTGCCTTCGGCTCAGGGCGTGATCCTGGCGTTCTGGGATCGAGTCCCACGTCAGGCTCCTCCGCTATGAGCCTGCTTCTTCCTCTCCCACTCCCCCTGCTTGTGTTCCCTCTCTCGCTGGCTGTCTCTATCTCTGTCGAATAAATAAATAAAATCTTTAAAAAAAAAAAAAAAAGGAACCCATGATCCAGTCCCTGCATGTGGTCATTGTTACCGGAGTGTCATTGCTTCTCGGCCCTCACAGCTGAGAGAGCGAGGAAAGTGTGTGTGTGTGTGTGCACGTGTGCATGCGTGTGGGGGGGCACATATACATGTCCCCTTACGTATAACACTGTATCTCACCTCACACGTGCGTACTGACGCCTCCAATTCCAGTCCAACATACGAGGTTCGTTGATCACTGTCGTCTTGCCCCTTTCCATACATATAACTTTCATTTCCTTTTTAAAGAACAAAACAAGAGAAGTTCTGTTTTCCAAATAGAGAAGGGAACAGTGGTCACGATTCTCAGCCCCACTTTGAGCTGTAACAGAACATACAGCCGTTTTTACATGAACTCCCGTGTTCATACTTATCTATACGCGTGTTCACATCTCTCCCGCATCTTCTCATACTAGGGATGTGGGAACAAAGGCAAAAGAAATGCAGAACAGTTAAATCTCCTTACAATTTGCAGCCCATTGACAAGTACTTGAGGCGGCAGAGTGACCTTCCTCCGGGAGCTCAACTGCCTTCACGTAAATACTATGCTGGAGGCAAAGGAGACCTAGCCTGACCTCCAGGATCCCGTAAGTCTTCTTTAAAAATCCCTTTGAGGGGTGCCTGGCTGGCTCAGTCAGTAGAGCATGTGACTCTTGATCTCAGGGTCATGAGTTTGAGCCCCACGCTGGGTGTGGAGCCTACTTAAAAAAAAAAAAAAAAAGCAATAAAAATCCCTTTGAAACTTTCTTTCTCTACTCCCTTCCCACCCCCAAGATGTACGTCAGCATATGTCATCCTCCAGACATATGGCCCACTGATACACATCTGAAGGGTCTCGTTACGTGGGAAACAAAGGCAGAAGAAAAATTATTAAGCTTCCTTGCTATCTACAGCGCCTTGACCAGTCCTTGAAGCAGGCAGAGTGACCTTCCTCTAGCGACTCAGCTGCCTTGATGTTAATAATTTGCCAAGGGCAAAAGGTAATCCTAGCCTGACCCCCTCCTCCCCATCCTGTAAGTCTACTTTAATGTATAAAAATTCCTTTGGAAATTTCCTTTATCTCCAACCCCCCCAAGCATATGACCCACCGATATACATCTGAAGGGTCTCATGACTAAGATTTTATTAGACGGTAATAAATGACATTTTCCCAACAATGGCTAGCCCCCCTCAAGGTCCTGGAAAACTTGCTTCCAAAATTTCTTAGAGATTTATGCTATCCCTAACTGCCTCCCAACTTGGAAGTATATAATGGGCCTCTCCTCATGACCCCAGGGCAGCTCTTTCTGCCCAAGGGTCCTGTCCCCGTACTTTAATAAAAGCACCTTTTTTGCACCGGAGACATCTCCAAGATTCTTTCTTGGCTGTTGGCTTTGAACCCTAAGGTTCTTTCCCGCATCATCAGGAACATTATCTTAACAGCAGCTAGCCCCTCAAGGTCCTGGAAGCCTTGCTCTAAATTCCTTAAAGACTCATGCTATCCTTAACCCCCACTAATTAAAAAGCATATAATCAGCCATTCCTCACAACCCCAGTGCTGCTCTCTCTGCCCATGGGTCCTGTCCCGTGCTTAATAAAAACACCTTCTTTTGCCCCAAAGGCATGTCAAGAATTCCTTCTTTTCTCCTTCCTTTCTCTTTCTTTCTTTCTTTCTTTCTTTCTTTCTTTCTTTCTTTCTTTCTTTCTTTCTTTCTTTCTTCCTTTCTTCCTTCCTGAGAGAGCGAGAGAGCGCCTGCACGAGCATGTGCAGGGGGCGGGGGGCAGGGGGCGAGGGAGAGAGAATCCCAAGCAGGTCCCACACACAGCGCAGAGCCCAACGTGGGGCTCCATCTCAGGAATCTGAGATCATGACCTGAGCTGAAATCAAGAGTTGGACACTTGGGGCGCCTGGGTGGCACAGCGGTTAAGCGTCTGCCTTCGGCTCAGGGCGTGATCCCAGCGTTCTGGGATCAAGCCCCACATCAGGCTCCTCCGCTATGAGCCTGCTTCTTCCTCTCCCACTCCCCCTGCTTGTGTTCCCTCTCTCTCTGGCTGTCTCTATCTCTGTCGAATAAATAAATAAAATCTTTAAAAAAAAAAAAAGAAAAGAAAGAAATTCGATCATCCCATTTAAAAAAAAAAAAAGAGTTGGACACTTAACTGACTGAGCCCCCCAGGCGCCCCCAAGATATTAGAATCCTTTAAAACTGTCAGGTAATCTTCCCAGAAGAAGAGAAGAGGTCTGCTGTGGGTCACAGATCAGCTGACCCGTAGCACTGAAATAAGTGAAGTGCTGTTGCGTTTCATTTTGGATATATAACTTTCTTTTCTGATAATGAGAAAATTGGTTTCCATTATCCTTAATATATTTACCTATTCACTTAATCCTATAATACACCAAAAGTGGTTTCGGAAGTACTAAGCCACAGCACCATGTAAAACAAACCTACCAAGCAGAATTCAGTATTTATTTGCAATTCTTTTTGTCTTTATTCTGAGGACATTGAGTTGAAATATAGTCCTGTGCCCCCCACCGCATCTGTGTGGTTATAAATAACATTTTAATACAATTAGGTTCCATTTCTTTTCCTTTCCTTTCTTTTTAAGAGTTTACCACTTTGTCCATTTTTTTTTTCAGTTGCTTATCTTTGTATTCCATTTTTCCCCCATCCTTGCTGACTTTAATATTTTTTGAGGATTAAGTGTCTGTTAAAAGGAAAAAGAGACAACAGGCTCAAAATACAGTCATTTGCGCTAAACCACATGTCAGCAAACCAAGACTTAATATCTAATGTAATTGCAGTTTTAGCCTTTGGGATTGTGGCCTTTAACCAGTCAATCTGGAATTACCCATCAGCACTCATGAGGTGGTCTGCATGATAGACCCCTCGCTTCCCCCAAAGGAAGATGACTTTTCCTGAAACAATCCACTCTTTTGTTAGAAACTGCCCCTCCCCCAGCCATCTTCCACCTGTAAGAGCCTTTATTTTGTATAGTTCCTGGGAGATCCTTTCTATTTGTCAGAGGAGATGCTTCCCCATTCATGGTTGTTAAATAAAGCCAATTAGATCTTCAAATTTACTCAGTTGATTTTTTTTTAAAGATTTTATTTATTTATTCGACAGAGATACAGACAGCCAGAGAGAGAGGGAACACAAGCAGGGGGAGTGGGAGAGGAAGAAGCAGGCTCATAGCGGAGGAGCCTGATGTGGGGCTCGATCCCATAACGCCGGGATCACGCCCTGAGCCGAAGGCAGACGCTTAACCGCTGTGTCACCCAGGCGCCCCTGATTTTTTTTTTTTTTTTTGTAACAGTACAAAGACAAAGCTATGCCAGAAGGTACCCTTGGAAGTGTCACTCCCTCCCCACACCCTGTTCTACACTCTCATCCTTTCTGTCCTGCTCCTATTCACCCCTGAAGGGGCTCAGAACAAGCCTCTCCAAAATGTGCCACTTTGGTTGTGGACTACTTAGAACTGAAGCCAGTCAAGAACTGTGGGCTCAAGAGAAAGTTTTGACCTTCCCTTAACTACCTAGAAGATCCTACATTGCAGCTCTTCCCAGAATAAGAGTTATTGCCAGAGATAAATTTTCTTTGAGTGACCCATCTGTATGGCAGGCAAACATCTAGTTGTGAAAGATCTGCTTTTCTCATTACCCCATGAAATGCCCTCCTTCCATTTGAAGCCTGAGCTTCCATTTCATTCCTTTGCTCAGGATGACTCTGTCAAATAAATAAATAAAATCTCAAAAAAAAAAAAAAAAAGGATGGTGATGTAGGAAACAAAGGCAAAAGAAAAAATTAAATGTCCTTATAACCTGCAGCCCATTGACAAATACTTGAGGCAGGCAGAGTATAACATTCCTCTAGGAAACTCCCAACTGTCTTAAAGTTGATGCTTTGCTAGTGGAACAAACAACCTTAGCTTGACAATAGCAAGGCCTCCAGTATTCTGTGAGTCTTCTTTAACATATGAAAGTATTTTGGGAAGCATCCCTTTTTCCTTACCTCTCCCAACGCCCAAGTATATAATCAACCATTCCTTACAACCCTAGTGTAGCAGCTCTTCCTGCACACGGGTCCTGTTCCTGTACTTTAATAAAATCACCTTTTTTGCACCAAAGATGTTCCAAGAATTCTTTCTTGGCTGTCGGCCCCGGACCCCAACAACACCACTCCAAAATGACATCAAGGCCATATATACCTCATCTTACCTTTCTGTCTTTGAACCTCTCATGTATGTGGGGTTCCCGTACATATGAAATTAAATTAGATTTTCTCCTATTAATCCATGTCATGTCAATTTCGTTCTTAGACCAGGTAGAAGAACTGTTGAAGGGTAAAGGAAAATTTTTCCCACCCAACACCCTGCTTAGGTAACCAATCTCACCGGTTTTTGGTATCTTTTCCTCATGTTTCCTTTTTGCAAAAATAAGCAGGTACATGTATATTTGATTTCTTCTTTCCTACGTAAAAGGTATAAATGCTGTACTCTTTTTACTTTTTAAAAAAGATTTTGTTTATTTATTTTTGAGAGAGTGAGCAGGGAGAGGAGCAGAGGGAGAGGGACAAGTAGACTCCACTCTGAGTGCAGAGCCCCATGTGGGGCTCAGCTCACGACCCTGAGATTACAACCTGAGCCAAAACCAAGAGTCAGATGCTTAACTGACTGAGCCACACAGGCGCCCCTTGTCTTTACTTTTTGAAAAAAACTACAGGATATTCCCTAGAAACCACAGCATGTCGGCTCACAGAGATCTTCCTCACTTTATTTCAGCTGTTCAGTCCTCCATTGCGTGGTTGTACCATTCTTCATGTTTATATCTCTTATGTTTAAGCACCTCAGCAGTTCCCAATATTTTGCAATTTTGAACAGTGTGGCAGGGAACAACCTCGTGCATATTTATTTTTGTATCGTTGGAGATATATCTTCAGGGCAAATTCCTAGTGAGGGGATTTTTTGGTCAAGAAGCTGTTGATTTCTGTGTTGACTTTATATCCTGCTGATGTAGGAAAGACATTAGGGTTCAAAGCCAATGGCCATAAACGTGGTCTTATTAAAGCAGGGGGACAGGACCCATGGGCAGAAAGAGCTGCACTGGGGGCATGAGGAGTGGCCCATTATATACTCTCAAGTTGGGAGGAGCTTAGGCACAGTGTAAGCTTCCCAGGTATTTTGACAACAGGTTTCCAGGATCCTGAGGAGCCCAGCTATTTTTAGGAGAAAGTCATTTATTACTGTTTAGTAAAAACTCAGTCATGAGACTCTTTAGATGTATATCAGTGGTTCACATGCTTGGGGGATGATTGCCAACATGTATCTTGTGGGGTAGAGATAAAGGAAGTTTCTAAAGTTATTTTTATATGTTAAAGAAGACTTACAGGATCCTGGGGGTTGGGCTAACATTGCCTTTGCCCTTAGCAAGGTATTAACATCGAGACAGCTGAGTTCCTAGAGGACTGCTACTCTGTCTGTTTTAAGGACTTGTCGGTGGGCTGTAAGTAGTAAGGAAACTTAATTTTTCTTTTGCCTTCCTTGCCCACATTACTGCTACCTAACTCTATCAGCCCCATCTAGCATATTCTATCATATACTACCAGCAGAGGACCTCCAGATCTACCCTCTCAAATTTAAGTTCAGGCTACCCAAACATAAAGGCTGAGCCTCGTTTATCTGGATCAAAGCGCAGTAAACTGTTGTGTTAGCTCACTCCGGATGTACCAGTCGAAAGATTTAGAAAAGAGATACTCAGGGGCGCCTGGGTGGCACAGCGGTTAAACATCTGCCTTCGGCTCAGGGCGTGATCCCGGCGTTATGGGATCGAGCCCCACATCAGGCTCCTCCGCTATGAGCCTGCTTCTTCCTCTCCCACTCCCCCTGCTTGTGTTCCCTCTCTCGCTGGCTGTCTCTCTCTCTGTGTCAAATAAATAAATAAAATCTTTAAAAAAAAAAGAGAGAGATAGAGGCATAAAGAAATAGGAAATAATCTATGTGCGGATGATATGATAGTGTATCACGCCCTTCAAAAACGATGACCAGGAAGAGGATATAATGTAGAGAAAATCCACTTAGAACAGCAACGAAGAAGATAAAATACTGAGCAGTCCATTCAGCAAGGAATGTTCGAAATCTCTATGAGGAAACATTAAAATACTGCAAGAGACAAAAGTAAATTTGGACAAGTGGAGAACCATCTCTTGCTCTTAGAAAAGAGAACTCAACGAAATACATCCATCCAGTCTTCCCAAGTAAATCTAATGCAATTCCAATTAAAATACCAAGACATTTTTTCTAGATCCTAAACGGATACTAAAATTTACATGGAGGAATACACGTGTAAGAATAGCTAGGAAAACCTGAAGAAGACGCGCTGAGCGTTCAGAAAGGGCGGGGATGGGGTGTCCAAGATGCCGCCACCTGCTGCCCAGAGCTGGTACTGCAGCCCTTCTGAGCAAAGCAAACCCTGTCCTATTTGTATTAAATTAGCTTTTGGTGACTAATACAATATAATTTTAAAAAATTAGTTTTTTAACCTTGAACATGAAGTCTAAAAGACAGCTTTTTTTTTTTTTTTTTTTTTTTTTTTTTTTTTTTTTTTTTTGCCTCCCACGCCCTCCATCTCCTTCATCAGGGGGCTTTATTCGGTTTAGGATCTTTAGGGTTCTTCTGGGCTTCAGAGTCCAAATCCTATAGCTAGAGCTCAAGGGATAAGATGAGCTGAAAAGCCTTTGGCTTGGTCCAGATTCTCAACGTGGGGTTTGAGGAAATGCAGGCTGATGGGAGGATAGAGAATGAGAGGGGAGGAAACTGGGTACTTTTTGTGTCAGGCTTTTTACAGACAGTAATTTTATAAATCCTTGTGGAATGGGTGTCCTAAAAATCATGCTACGGATTATAAAACAGTGGCCTCAGGACATGACAGAAGATGTTTTTTCAAGGATAAAATGGCGACTCTCATACAAATATAAAATGAATGCATGTCAAGGATTTTATTTAGCTTATGAATTAACAAAGGAACCAGTAGGATGTAAACACTGGTTCAAAGGAGAACCCCGAAGTGCAGGTAGACATACAGGCAGTCAGGAACACTAACATGAATTTGCTTGTATGTGCAGAACACGTCACTGCCCACAGGGCAGTCATCACTTGCATCTTCATTGTACAAGATTTATTTGCATCTCCATGGGCAAGAATTGTTTTTATAAAAAAATAAAAAAATAAAAAAAAAGAATTGTTTTTATTACTATCAGTTTTCTGCAACCCAGAGAGTTGTCAAAGAGCTCAAAGCCAAGGAAAGGTGCAGATTCTTCTAGAATCAGATAAGCCCTGGAGGGAAGGGTCCTCTAGACAATCTCCAGTGAAATTAAGTATGGCCTTCATGATTTCACAGCTGCTAAGTACAAGATTTGTAATTCGAAACCAAATCTACATGTCTCCATAGGCTCAGGCTCCCCCGCCCCAGTGTCAGGTAGCTTTTGGATAGTCAAGTGTGCCATTCAGCCGAGATTTGAGTATTGACCGGTCATCACCCCATTTCGTTCAAATTCCTTGGTCTCAAGACTGGAGTCCTCCCTCCTTTGAACAGAACCCACAGCAACATCCCAATGTCTCCAAAGCCTCAATCAGTCATTTGCAGTCTTGAAAGCGTCTTCCCCTAGGTGCCAAGGTCCCCTGGGGAGCCTGGCCTGAGCCCTGGGAAAATGGTGGTAGAGTGTCAAGACTCCCACTGTGCCCCGTGCCTTGGAACGGCTGAAGAGACTGCTACGGCCCAGGCTCTGGTCACATCTTTGGTTCAGAAATTAGGGGACGCTGGTACAACCGGATTATACCTTCATCATGCAGCCGCTTCCAGAGTGTTCTCTCTAGCGGGAAGTCATGGTTGATATAAAAGACTGTTCGTTTCCAGGACTTATCATAGTAGTGATCAGAAAAGCGCTCGTGGCCCTCGGTGATGAAGCCATAGGCGCTCACCTGCGTGAAGGTTGGAGGAGAAATGAGGCCTGAAGTTGCTCCCTCCCAGACTTGTTCTCAGGGGCTGTGTGTTACTGGGGGGGCCCTTCATCCTGGTTCCCTCCCTGGGGTCCGGGCGCTGGCTCCCTGATGTACACGGGCTTACATGTGTGGACTGACACGCCCATCCCTCCCCCGCCCCGGCCGCCGTCCCCTGCGGGGCAGGTCCAGGGACACCACACAGCTCTCCCGCTCCTAGGCAGAGCCTCACCTGGTCACAGAGCTGAAGGGCCGTGAGCAGCAGCAGGGCCCCCGTGGTGGGACGGTAGATTCTCCAGTGGCCGGAGTCCAGGGTCTTCGACCTCAGAAACCTGGGAAATAGCGCAGCCCCCGCCATCAGGAAGCCGCAGGGATGAGAGGGACCTGGTGCCTTCTACACGCGCCCTGCGGCTCTGCACTCACCTGTTCTTCATGTAACGGATGAAGTCGGGGTGCAGCAGGAGATACCTGTCCAACTGCAGCTGTTCCCGGAAAGCCTCCTGGGGCCTGCGCCTGTGGGTGGCAACGGGCGTTCACCTCCCCCGACGCCGGCCAAGTGCGGGCCAGCGGCAGGACGGGGCCCCATCTCCAGGGGATCGCTAAGGCTGTCCCCACCTGTCCGGTCCTTCACAGCCGCCCAATACACGGCTCAGCCCGGGGTAAGGGAGGGGGCGGTGGGTACCTGAACCAGGAAAGGCTACTTTTCACCAGGGTCTGATTCAGAAGCAGGGCTTCCAGCCACTCATAGTCCCGGGTGCCCTCCAGGAAGTGCAGGTAGCGGACATCCTGAGGACCAAGGACAGTGTGTGCTCCAGGAGTCCTGCCTTCAGGCCCCGGGGCTGGGGGGGGGGTGCTCTGACGCCGGCCTGCCCACTTGCTCTCTGGCCGTCCTGCCCACTCTTGCCCCTCGTAGGAACAGAGCCTGTGCCAACCAGACTCCAGACATGGGACACCAGGCTCCCTTTCTCAGCTCGTGCTCCCCATTCGGATTCTGTGTGTGGCCAGGCCCGGTCCTCCCTGCTCACCTTTCCCAGCGGCACGTGCGGGAAGCCCCGACCGCCCAAGGCGAGCAGGGTCTGCGTTACGGAGAAGGCAGTGAAGCCGTAGAAGGACGTCCGGGTGCCCACGTCCTGTTCGTAGCCCTTAGTTATAGCTCCACTCAGTCTAGCGGGCAGACAGAACCACACAGGATGGGACCATGAGCGCAGGACGGAAAGGCGTGGAGGCGGGTGGGGAAGGAAAGGAGAGATAGGGAGGCAGCAGGTGTAAAGGGGAATTCTCCGGAAAGCCCAGGCATGCCACCTTCCAGATGCAGGCATAGCACGCCCTATCGGATCCCTCAGTCCAGAGGGGGCGCTTGGGGTGGGACCGCTTACCGGAACACGTGATCATGGCTGTCTATCTCCTGGCCCATGCGGGAGTTGTTCAGGATGCCCCCGTTGCCCACCACGGCACAGGTGATGCACTGGGAGCTCCCAGCTGGGAGGCTGGCCAGGAGCAGCTGCTGCTGGGGCACCGGGGGGAAGCGTGTCACCACCTTCTGTACCACTGGAACAAGGGGGCTCTGCTCAGAGCCCTGGAAGGGCCAGGGGGGCCAGCTCATCATCTCTCCCCGCGCTGGGGGCCCCCAGGGAAGAGGCAGACTGGAGCCAGAGGCCAGCGGCCCAGGCTCCCCCTCCCCCCACAAGACTCACAGGAGTAGTTGAGCTCCATGAAGCCGAAGGGCGGCGCGAAGTGTTCCAGGCGCTCCCACTCTCTCTGGTTGAAGCAGCTGGAGTCCAGGAAGAGGGTGAGGTTGGCCAGGAAGAGTTTCTGGAGCCAGGGTGACTTGGAGGCCTTGAGCTTCACTGAGTCGGAGCAGCTCTACATGCAGGAGGGTGGGTCAGGCAAGGACAGGCCGGCAAGGCCACGGCCAGGGGCCAGGCTGGGGCAGGGGCGGAAAGTGGGCCTCAACGTTTGGAAGGCAGCCCCTCTGCTATTCGGAGGCCCGCTGACCCTCCCTCGCCATTGTCCTCAGGGTCCCAGAGTACGGGCCAGTCTTGGGGTTCTTGGGGACACACCCTGGTGGGCGGAAAGGGGATGGGCCGCGGGAGAGCCTGGAGTGCTGGCCAGGGCCTGGCTGCAGTTCTGTGTGTAAACAGACATATTTTGAAGGTGTCCCTCCCGAGGCTGAGGGCCCAGGCTGCTTTTCTTAGGGATGGAAGAGAGGGAAGGTCGGGGAATTGCATGCGGGGAATATAAGGCCTTCCCAGGAATTGGGGTTGGGCATCAGGTTGGGGGTCCTCGGCTGTCCGTCCTGCCCCTCCATGCCACCTCGCAACCCTTGCCGGCTTCCCCTGCCAGAGGACGGCCCCAGAGCAGGTAGCACTCTCTCAGCCTGCTCAGTGACCTCCCAGGCCTTCGGGGGCTCCAGGGCAGAGTTCCTCTCCCTCCCCCCTTCCCACGCTGCCAGGCCAGGATCTGGGACCTGCCTTCCCCTCCCGCTTCAACTACTCGACCACTCGAGCAAAGAAGGTTGGGGTGAAAGCAGGGTAGAGTAGGGCATGGGGCGGGGGGCAACAAGGCAGAGCCTGGGGGTGGAGCCTGGGAGGTCAGGGTGGTAGGGGTGCTGTCTGCAAGGGGCTTCGGAGCGGGGAGGCCGTGGCCAGACTCACCGACCGTAGGGCTCCCGTGTCAAAGCTGTACTGTTCCTCAAAATCCCACCGGGGCTCGGACTTGAAGTTGGAGGCCCGAAGACTTGGTCTTCTCTGTGTGGTTCGGCTCTGGAAAGGGGTGGAGGGCGGCGTGGCCCGGGCTGTCTCCCGGAGGGGGACGACCGGTGTGGTCACTCCTTTCATTGTCCTCCCTATTGACCCTGCTCCTGGTGTGGTCAGCGCCTCGACCTGACTTTCCGGCACCGGTGTCCTTGCTGCGGTCTGCGCTTTGCCCTGAGGCTCTGGGGGCTCCGTCCTGGTGGCTGTGGGGTCCTTGTTCTGGTCCTGCCTTCCTTTGATGGTCCTGGTGTCCTGACTCCTCAGCGACAATGTCTCTGCCCCGTCAGAGGCCACCCCCCCGTCCTGCGCCCTCGGAGGCCGTGTGTCCAGCACGGTGTCCTTCCTCTCCTGACCCTTTGGTGGGGCCGGCTCAGCCGAGGCAGCCCCGCTGGCCTCTGCTCTGGTGGCGTTGTGGGCGGCCTGGGCCGTGGCCTGGGCCCGGGGGGCCTGCGTGCTGTTTTCCTGTGCCGACGTCACCCCCGGGGCCGTTGTCCCTCCTCGCACGGTGACAGCCTGCCATGCAGCCTTGCGGAGCAACTTGGGAGACCTCTCCTTGTGAAGCATGTGCTGATTCCTGGGGACAGACATAATTCTGGATTAAGGCCGAGGGTCGTACCCCCAGGTTGGAAGTGTAATTAGTACTGATCTGGTGCCTTGGGTGGACTTCAAACCAGCTTCCATAAGACAGGAGGGGAAGGCGTGTCACCGTCCATACCCGAAATGAAGCCGCACCCGTTGGTGATGGGTCTGGAAACTTACCTCTGACCCATAAACAGACCGCGGTGGTCTCACCCTGGGGAGCGTGTGAGCTCGGTGAGTGCAAGGGAAGGGGCTCTGTCTGGGCAGGGGATGGTCCCAGACAGGTGGGCAGGACCCGATTATTAGCCACGTCGTAGGTCAGACTGGGGAGTTTGGGCTTTCTCATCGGTCTTCTCGTCCGGGAGGAGCTACTGAAGAATTTCAGGTGGGAGATGGGCGCCTGGAGCTTCGGGGTGGGGGCACAGAAGCTGAATTCCAGCCTGGCCGTGCTTTTTTCTAGCAGCGGGACAAGACCGATGCAGGGCGCCTGGTCTGGCCTCTGGCACTCCAGGTTTTTGGCTCCGATGATTAGATTTCCTTTCTGTTTCTTTCCCCCTTTTGCGTGAGGCTGCCAAAGGTATCCTTTAATTTATGCAAAGTAGCATCAGGTGTTCTGCTGAGGAAAACATGGGTCCTCAACTGTGCATTCTTCTCTAACTGCACTTGGAGGTGGGTTCTCTGTGCTACACAGGTTTGGGGGGATTCCTGGGAGCCTTGGGGAAAAGAATCATCCTCTCTGGGGACCTGTGCTATCACCCTCATGGATTTCCAGGTGTCCTTAACTCCTGCTCCTTTCCCGGACGTGCTAGGCGTCCCTGGCTCACCGTGATCACTCTTGTCCCAAGCAGCTCCCTTTTGTCTGTTTCTATCATTCTTCTTCCAAGTCCTAGATCACAGACTTACTGAGGCCACCGAGCGAGAAGGAGAAACATGAAATGTGCAGCCAGAGAGACCTGAGAACCTCTGGCACTTCCCTTCCGTATATTAGCCCGTGTGGCTGGGAGAAGTCTTAACCCACCTGATCCTGGCTTTTCCTATCTGTAAAATGGGCGGCTGCCTTCTGCTTCTGGGAGAAGTCTGCTGCGAGCGTTATCCGACAGCAGGCCTTTAGCCTCTGGCACAAAACACAGGCTCAACCAAACAGTTCCCGACTTCTCAGCCCTGCCACGGGGCTCCGTTCCCAGTCATTCTCGGTTTGCCCCGGGCAAGGTGGGGGTCTCCTGAGTCTGGTCCCCTCCTTCTCTGGTTGCAGCTTTGACTCCCCGCCTCCCAGCTCCGCGGCCACTGATCTGCTCTCTTACACGGCAAATATTTATTGAGCGTCTCCTGTGAACGCTGTGCTAGTTACCGGGGCCTGGGGGGTGAGCACAACCAGATACATTCCTCGCCCCACGGAGCCCAGGATATAAAGGGGACGACAGCTCACCACACAGAGAGACGTCAAGTTGTAACCCGGACACGTGCGGGGGAACGGGCGAGCGTGAAGAAGCCAAGGGAGGCGGCCCGACCCAAGCTCCGTTTCCCGTGACAACATGAAGGCGGAAACCCTATGTGTCCTCGAATTGGGCGTGTTTGGGGATTGTGTTCGCTCAAGGGCAATGCCAAGCTCCTCCCTGAATCGCACACCTGGAGGAGGCAGAGACCAGTCTAAGCGGCCCTTACCACGAAGCCACGATGCCGCATCATCACATCGATGCTTTCAAAGGGCTTTCTGAGCCCCCAGGAAATGGATTTAAACACACCGAAGAGAATAGACTCTGAAATACGGAACCTGAGGAACATCTCATTCAACACGTGTTCACTGGAAGTCTAGTGCCACGTGCTGTGGAGGTCCCAGGAACACAGATTTGAAAAACACGCAAAGTGCACTGTAGTCACTGTTCTTAAAGGGGGAAGACAGAGGAGACTTTCGTCACTAGGAAAACACAGGGCTGGCCCAGGTGGTACCCGCACTAGGCAGATGACCTCCTGAATCCTTCCTCCTTTAGGGCCTCCCTCCCGCACCCCGGCTGCCGCAGAAGTATTTCCTGCTTCCTGGGTCCCAGGGCAGCACATTTATTCAGGTCTTCCAAGGGCACTGTCTGTGCTGACCTTGAAACTGAGAGAGGCCCTAACTTCTCCGGAGGTGGTTAGGGAAAGGCGAGCAGTGGGGTCCTTCCTCCTTGGAGCGCGCACAGTTTTAACTGGCCTCATGTAGCATATGCCTCTGCCTTTGTTATCTGGGCCAAAGAAGTCACTTGGAGGGGCGCCTGGGTGGCTCAGTCGTTAAGCGTCTGCCTTCGGCTCAGGGCGTGATCCCGGCGTTATGGGATCGAGCCCCACATCAGGCTCCTCCATTATGAGCCTGCTTCTTCCTCTCCCACTCCCCCTGCTTGTGTTCCCTCTCTCGCTGGCTGTCTCTATCCTGTCAAATAAATAAATAAAATCTTAAAAAAAAAAAAAGAAGTCACTTGGAGAAGAGCTATCACAGACCTGAAAGGAGAGAAAGGCCATGAGACAGGGCTGGACGGTGGCTGGAGCAGCCTGGAAAAGCTAACAGCCTTCAAGACTTTAGGCCTTTATTCCCTTTTTTGTTTTTTCAAAGATTTTATTTATTTATTCGACAGAGAAGAGAGACAGCCAGCGAGAGAGGGAACACAAGCAGGGGGAGTGGGAGAGGAAGAAGCAGGCTCCCAGCGGAGGAGCCTGATGTGGGGCTCGATCCTGGAATGCTGGGATCACGCCCTGAGCCGAAGGCAGACGCTGAACAACTGAGCCACCCAGGCGCCCCTGTTTTCCATTTTCAACTAAGAAAAAAGCAGGCGGTTTATCATAAGGATAGAAAATGTCTTGAGGAGCCCAAGAGATGTGGTTGAGCCTCTAGAAGGATCTAGAACCTGGAGTCTCTCTCTTAGGCTGCTTTCCACTCTCTGCTCCTCAGCCTGCATGGCAGAGGATGGCTGCCCCATAACACGTGCTCCAGGGACTGATGACTCTCTTTGCTCCCAGTTTTTAATTTTTATGGTTCTGGCCCACTTGTGTCCCTTGTCTGTTCCTGGCCACAAGGCAAGTGACATGGGTCCTGGGGTCCACCCTGTCTGTGCACGAGAGGAGGACAGTCTCAAGAGAAAGGGGGGTTATTGGCTCATGAACTGTGTAGACATCCCTAAAATGTTCATTCTGGAAAAGTACCATCCATGCAGAGGAAAACCTGAGTTAGTCCTGAACTTAGTCTTTTCTAAAAAAAAAATTTATTTATTTATTTGAGAGAGAGAGAGAGCATGAGCAGAGGGGAGGGGCAGAGGGAGAAGCAGGCTCCCCGCTCAGCAGGGAGCCTGACACTGGACTCGATCCCAGGACCCTGGGATCATGACCTGAGCTGAAGCAGACGCTTCACCGACTGAGCCCCCCAGGCGCCCCCCAAACCGGAACATATTCTTGATGGATTTGGGCCATCTTTATTTATTTATTTTTAATTTTTATTATTTTTTAAAGATTTTATTTATTTATTTGACAGAGAGAGACAGCCAGCGAGAGAGGGAACACAGCAGGGGCAGTGGGAGAGGAAGAAGCAGGCTCATAGCGGAGGAGCCTGAAGTGGGGCTCGATCCCAGAACGCTGGGATCACGCCCTGAGCCGAAGGCAGACGCTTAACAACTGCGCTACCCAGGCGCCCCTGGGCCACCTTTATTTTGGTGCTGGAGTTTGAGTACTAGGAGACTCACTCTTCTCCCCTTTAATGGCACAACTGAGCTGAAGCTGAAGCCCGAGGCACAGCAAAGGCCTAGGTGTTAACTACGAGAGCAAACAGCTCTCGGCCATGAGCCTCGGATTCACCTCCCCCTGTATTTTCCACCCCCAAACCGCCTCTAGAAAGTTTCCTTCCAAAGAGCAAGCACCTTTGCATGGCTGTGATCTGGGAGATGGTGCAGCAGCGTGGATCTGTCCACTAGACGTCTCCAACTTGCAGCCCAGACAGCCGGCCCTCTGCCTTGTGGCCACGCCAGCCCCGAGGACGGAGCATCACGAGCTCCTCTCTGCAGTCCCTCCCCGAGGCAGGAGCCACAAGGTCCCTGGTGACTCCTCTACGTTTTACAGGGAGTCGCAGCAATGACCCAGGTACTAACAAAATTATGTAATTAAGTTTCATTTCAATTACCTATAATTAAACACAGCTATGATTGCTAGGAATGTGGGTGTTTACGTAGGCATTTCCTTATGCTCTGGCATGATATTTACTTAATGCTCAAATTCTTTCCGTCCATATGGTGAGTGCCCTGCATTCGTCTAGTCCACACCCTGGGTGATCCTGGATTTAAAGGCCATGGGCAAGGCCAGGGTGGGGTGAGGGAGGGGAACCTGTTTTCTATTAAGGGTTCAGAAGGACAGGCAAGTTATTCAAGCAAAAAACAGTTCGATATCAAAGTCTGATCTATTTGGGAGATAAAAATATAAAATGTTGCACTTCAAAAAATAAATGTATCATTAGCATGGCTCACATGGCTCTCGGCAATAAATGAAATGGATACAAAAGAATAATTATCTGGCATCTTCTTCCCTCTAGATTCTGAACTCCACAGACCTGGAAGCGAAGAAATGGCAAAAGGCTCAAAGTTTATTTATACTTGAAGCCATGTAAAGACTGTTGGCAAGAGAGCAGTATTTTCCCTTGAACCTAGCACAGCTGATCCGAGCAGTGTGTGGGTTAGGGGCACCGACCCACACACCGTCGAAAACCTGCATGTAACTCTTGAGTCCCCCCAGAACTTCACTACTGATGGCCTGCTGTCGACCGGAATCCTTGCCAGTAGCATAAGGGAGTCAACACACATTTTGTATGTTATATGTATTACAGACATATTCTTACAATAAAGTCAGCTAGGGGAAAGAAAGTGTCATTCAGAAAATCATAAGGAAGAGAATTGTACTCTACCGTATTGTACTATAAAAAATCCATATATAAATGGACAAATGTGGTTCAGACCACGTTGTTCAGTGGTCAACTGTATCCACTAGAAATAATATGGGGGGTGTTGAAAGCGGCTGGTCTTCCAAACTGAAATTTGGCAATAATACCTCGAATCAAAGGCCACTAATCAAACCAGGAGGAATAGAAGATTACTTTATCAAGGAAAAGACAAGAGCTCAAAAAACCTCCTTGATGATCTCGCAATTCCACTTTTAGATATTTATCCGAAGAAAATGAAAACACTCATCTGAAAAGACGTAAGTACCCCTGTGTTCACTGCAACCTTATTTACAATAGCCAAGATATGGAAAGCAGTGAAATATTGCTCGGCATTAAAAAAGAATGAGGTCTTGACATTTGCAGCAACATGGATGGACACAGAGGGTATTAGGCTAAGTGAAGTAAGACAAAGACAAATACCGTATGAGTTCACTGATACGTAGAATCACAGAAACAAATGAACAAATGAAACAAACCAGAAACAGACTCATAGATACAGAGAGTAGAGTGGTGGTTGCCAGAGGGGAGGTGGGGGGGAGATGGACGAAATAGGTAAAAGGGATTAAGAAAGACAATCTTGCAGTAATACAATACATTAGACATGGGGATGTAAAGTACGAGCCTAGAGAATATAGTGATAAGATTGTAACAACTTCATATGGTGACAAAGGAAAACTCGCCCGATGGTGAGCATTTCATTATGTATATAAATATCGAATCATCGTGTTGCACACCTGAAACTGATACCCAATATCGTGTATCAGTTATTCTTCAATTTAAAAAAACCCCAAAACCTTTGATTTCCTAAATAATTCAGGGCTCTGCCATTCAATGGAACAGACACTAGAAGAGGCTCTAGGCTAGGTGTGCCTGCCCCGTGATGAGTGACTGGTCACACACGTGCCTCTACTCACGTCCTCACGACCCGGACCCCCTCCCCCTAGTCCCCACCATCAGCTTTGCTGATTGCTCGCTCATTTTATCTGGAGCACGCTTGCCTCTTCGGGGTTACGCGTCTGGTTCCCACACCTTGGCTTCCGTTCTGCCTCTCCTTGAAAGGGGAACAAACTCCAGGCTCCCCAGCACTGCCTTTCCTCACCTCCTGCTGAGGACCCTCCATGACGGGTTGGCTCTCACCGCCAGTACCCCTACACTGTGGCTACCCCAGCCCGGAGCTGCCGAAACTCCCTTGGTGTCCACATAGCTCTTTAACGGCTCTAGTCTTATCTGAAATGGAAACCAGTCATTCTGCCCCCCTCCCCCGCCCTTAACTTCGCAGTATGTTTTCCCCAGGAAATCCCGAAACTTTTCGCATGATTTACATTTTAGAACTTTGCTTTGAAACGCTAGATGTGTCCACGAGTTGCTTCGATCACTAAAAGCTGTACTGTGCCTTAATTAGCCTTAATTCTCTTTGTAGACTGGGGAAAAAAAATACAGAAATCTGTATTCTGTTGTTATCCCAAGTGTTCTTTTTTCAGATCAAAGCCAATTCTCTTATTTGTTTAGTTTCTGGCCAATTAAATCCTAATGGGGGACAATATAAACTGGGAACAGAAGAGGAAACACACCCAAGCCACTTTTCCTGGTACTGAATAGCTGGATGCAATTTCCAAAGCTCTCCCCCAACAGAGGGGCCCAGAGCATTCTCTGAGATCCCCTTCATCTAACTGTGGCCTGGGAGATGGGAAGCTGGTTTAAAATTGGACGTTCTCCCTCCCTGAGATACACAAATACAGACATCAACCCACAGCTCTCCCCAGACCCACAGGTGCACGTCTTGAGAGCTAAGGAGAGCGGGGAAGACCTTGAACAAGGGTGGTGGTGGGTGGGACCAAGGTAACCGGGGAGGAAAATGTTTTAAACCAAACAATGGGAGGTATCTATAGGTCCAGAACCCCGGGTACAAGATGAGACCGCGTGCCCGGTGGCTGGGAAACTCTCCCCGAACCAAGGTTGTTCAAAGCAAAGTCAGTTTTCATCACCTGGGTGTGCTACGTCGATTAGCTCTTCTGGGGATAATCACACCTGCGAGTAAACTTTGTCTCAGGGGTTAGCCCGAGTTCCGCTGGCGTTTTTATCCTGGCATCTTTGAGATAGTGACCTTGGGGGAAAATAACATTCCTCCCTTCCCCATCCCTCTGTCCAAGAGAGGAAGGAGAAGAGCAAGGGAGTCCAGTGGGCAGCTACCCCTGCCCACGGTTGGGGTGGGAGGAGCTCCCTGAGAAATTGCCAAACCCACAAGCGTGGTGGCATTCAGTAACTTCAGGATCAGGCTTCCTGGTGGCGCAGGGCAGCGCTCTCAGAGCATGCTGCCCGTGTCCTGCGAGGTGGCGTGAGGGCAGCTGTCCAACGTGCTGTGGCGGGCGCCTACCCAAGACCCCACCTCAGGAGCTCTGGCTATCCTCGCGTGTTGCACTTGAGTCTGACAGAAAACTAAATTCTTGGCCCTTGGCAAACAGGCGGGGGCGCACACTGGGGCAGGAAAGCACCTGCTTGAGTTCCAGTCCCACCACTAACCAGCCAGACCTCGGGGAAGTCACAGAATGCTTAGAGCCCCTGTTTTCTCAACCATTAGATGGGAATCTTTTTTTTTTTTTAAGATTTTATTTATTTGACAGATTGAGAGAGAGAGAGAGCACAAGCAGGGGGAGCAGCAGGCAGAGGGAGAAGCAGTCTCCCCGCTGAGCAGGGAGCCCCACATGGGGCTTGATCCCAGGACCCCGGAATCATGACCTGAGCCAAAGGTAGATGCTTAACTGACTAAGTGGCCTGCCCCCCTCCCCCAGATGGGAATCTTTTTTTTTTTTTAAGATTTTATTTTTTTGACAGACAGAGAGACAGCCAGCGAGAGAGGGAACACAAGCAGGGGGAGTGGGAGAGAAAGAAGCAGGCTCATAGCGGAGGAGCCTGATGTGGGGCTCGATCCCACAACGCCGGGATCACGCCCTGAGCCGAAGGCAGACGCTTAACCGCTGTGCCACCCAGGCGCCCCCCAGATGGAAATCTTAATATCAGTCTCACAATACTGTCGTGAGGACTTCACAAGCCAGTTTATAAAAGGCACTTGGAAAAATACCGTTTTATACAAATGGGTCAGGTGCTAACATGGATGACACACAGTGACCATCAGAGTCCCCATCCGCTCCCCTTTGGGTTCACGTGTTCAGAGATGAAAGCCTAAAAGGGCAACAGGCGTCAAGGCCCGTGGATAAGTGGTATTTCATTTATAGCACTAAACCACTTATTGAGAAGTCGAGAAGTGGCAGGTAGGCATGTGACTTAGAAATAGGGTAGCAAATACCGAAAGAAAGAGCAGACTGAACTGAAGTAGGTTTAAAGTAGGTGCTTTGGGAATCAGGATTCTAGAATAGGGAGAAGTCATGAGGACCAATCTATGTCTTTTGTTTTCATTTTTGGTTTTTTTTTTTAAGATTTTATTTATTTATTTAGAGAAAGCATGAGGTGGGGGAGGGTCAGAGGGAGAAGCAGACTCCCTGCTGAGCAGGGAGCCCATGCGGGACTGCATCCTGGGGCTCCAGGATCATGACCTGAGCCAAAGGCAGTCGCTTAACCACCTGAGCCACCGGGCGCCCCAGGATTGCTCTATGTTGGTGTAAAATTTGCAGTACTATTTGACTGGAATATTTGCATGTCAGCTTAATAAAAAAAATAATAAATAAATAAAGGGAAAAACACGAAAACTGAATGAGACATCTGATCAAAACTTCTATGAAAATTTGAAAACACAATGCAACGTTTAGTCCACAGATACTGAGTGGTGCTCAGATGCCAGGCATTTAGAACTATCTGTTAAGGATTAACGACGGGAGAGCTATGGTCACTGATCTTACGGAGCTCCGGCTCGAACACGGGAACAGATGTGAACATAAACAGCGGCTATAAAGTGTTAGCGGTCCGATGCTATTAGTCGTGCGTGCGGGAGAGGCTGCAGATACAACCTAGGGACGGGGTTCTACTGGGGGGGGCACTTCCCTGGGGAGGTGGTGCCTAAAGGGGTCTTTGGTTCCTGAATCTTTCTTCAGAAACGAACTTTGCTGAATTATTCTTCCTTTTATAAAAGCAATGGGTGCTCATTCCCAAAAAAGCAGAAAAGGAATTTAAGCAGAAAAGGGTATCAGCCCGTGATTGTAGCCCCTCAAAGAATCTGCTGGTGTGCACGTCCAGATCCCCTTCCGATGCCTGTTAGACTTACCAACGGAGTGGTTTACTATGTTGGAACGTTGTTTAACTGTTTTCCTCGTATTTTCTCCCTTTCCCATTGGTGCCCACTACTCACCCACCTGCAGCTGTTAAGAGCCCCATGTTCATTGCCTCCATGGACACATGTGGCCAATAAGAGCTGGAAAGTAAAGGAAGTCTTATAGGACCTCTGGCTTTCCCCCCAAACCTAAGCCCTAAATCAGAGAGAAGATTTGGTGAAATAGATACAATGTCTTGGAGAAGGATTTCTCCGTTTCCTCCTGCCATTGTCCCCGCCCTAAAAAGCTTCCTCTGGGTGAGGAGGAGGGAGAGGACAAGGGAGAGGAGAAAGGGATCTGTGGGTCCCAAGGTCGGAGGGCTCCTGCACCCCACTTCCTTGCAGTGTTCCTAGTCTAATAAGACCCCAAGAGGAAATGACAGCACACTGATCCCAGGAACACAGGTCCGAAGATTCTCACCCCTAAGCAGGTAGACCTGAAAGAGCCAAGAGGCAGAGACAATGGATGTCTCGAGGGCAACATGATGGCTAAGAATCGGCGGCCCCCACCTGGGCCTGGCACCGCATCAGGTGTCCGGGAGCCCCTGACGCCATCCTGGCAAAGGGGGCAGAGGAGCAAGAAAGGCTGAGATTAGGTTTCCCTGATGCTCAGTAAATGGGGGTCCAGGTTATAGAAAATAAAGTTATATCTCTTAGACGAAAATAAAATCAGATTAAAAAAAAGAAAAAGAAAATCCACAGCCCGAATTTTACAGCTCGGTCTTACCCGTCAGCTCTAAAGCCAACACAAGGCATAGAGTCTTTGAAGGCAAATTCATTCCAGACCAGAGACATGGTCTCAGTCCTAGCTACATATCCGGGAGGCCCCTGGAGACTGGGACCAAACGAAGAAGATATGAGAGGTAGTCCAATACCCTCGGTTTGAAATCATACGATCCTGTCCTATTTCTTGCCAAATCCAGCCGATCCGACTTATTCTCAGTCCTTTCTCCCTAATGTCCTTCCTCAAGAGCACCCCTGCCCAGGGCTCCTACCCTAAACCATCGCAACAGCCTCTCACCCAGCCTCCCCGCCCCAGCCACCTGCCCCCCACTGCCTAGCCTACAATCTGGTAACAGAGTTGGCTGCACAACGCACAAGTGTCCTCAAGTTCCTTCCTGGACGCTAAAGTCTTCCATCGCCATAGAATAAAGTTTAAACAGTTGGTACTGAGGGCCATGCATTTACTCCTTCGTCAATAAACATTTAAAAAACACCGCATGAGGCCTGCCCGGAGTCCAGGACCTGTTCAGATTACTGAGGAAAGAGACAAATAAGACAGTCCCTACCCACAGGAAATTCATTGTCTGGCAGGAAAAAACGAACTTTGGGTTCATGACAACGGGTTACGATGGGTGTGATAAGGGACGCCAGCCCGGATCCTGGCTGCGAGTGTGGACTCCAGAGCGAGCTGGCCTGGGTTTGAACTTAAGTGACGGGATGACCTTGGACAATTTGCCTAACCTCTCTTACCTGGGAAAGAGGGCGTCGTTAATACCCCAAAGCCTTGATATGTGATCGCTAATCAGGGGTTTTGGAGACCGGTGCCGGCTTGTCCAGCCCCCGATCAGCATCAGGTACGTTAGCCATCAGCCTCTCGAACCTGCACACACCTGCCGTTCCCGCGTCTACACCGTTGCTCCCACGTCTACACCGTTGCTCCCACTGCTTCCTTTGTGTGCGGTGTTCCTGCGTGCTGAAGCCTCACACAGCCTTCAGGCGCCTTAGAAACGCCATTGTGTCCCGGTTGTTCTCCCTGCCCTGCCCCTGGGGTCCAAATGACTCTTCTCAATTTGCTCCCGTAGCGCTTGTCCCGTAACTGTGGTGATTTGTCACGACTACTCATATCGCGCGCCCTCTCTGGTTCTGTCTCCTTGTCTGCTCCGTTCGACTTCGAATCTCTTGAGACTCAACGCGTCCGAGGGAGTGGAGAAGCGTGGACTTTGGAGCCCAAATCCCCTGGGTTCAAATCTCCGTTTTGCCACTTTCTGGCTGGGTGGAATTAGGCTTAACTTTTTTTTTTTTCCTTTAAGATTGTATTTTTTTAAGTCTTCTCCACACCCAGCCTGGGGCTCGAACTCACAGCCCTGAGATCAGGAGTCGCGCGCTCCCCCTACCGAGCCAGCCAGACGCCCCTGGGTGAACATTCTGAGCCTCATGTCCTTCATTTTTGTAAAAGAATAAAAATGCTCATCTCGGGCGATAGTTGTGAAAATCAGAAATAACGCACAGAAAGCTCCCGAACGTGGTTTAGGGTTTTGGGAAATCTCCAGCTCCGACATGACAATCACGTGACATAGACGTGCAAACACCTCGGTAGCAGTGCCCTTCAGAAGCCGCTGACACCTCGTCTGGGTTGGCATTTTACATCCCTCTCATCTGATTTTCCTTTGTCCAGGCGGCCCTGTGGGGAGAGGTGCCCCGGCCTGCCTCCCCCTGCCCACCGCCCCCCATCTCTAACTGCACACTTGTCTCTCCCTCCCACCCCTCTCCTTCATCAAAATGTCTCCTGATGTTCCACTTCTTCCTACCCTTCCGCCCCAGGTCCTCTTCACCTTATGTTTCAAAGGCTAAAGCCACCTGCGAGGGCACTTGTCAGCCTCTGTCCCTCCCTGCGCGGCAGGATTATCAGTCCGTCCCTTGGTTGCCACTACGGGTCAGGCCAAAGTGGTGACTCACTCCTCCTTCCAATCTATCCTGTCCCCTTCGGACATACTAGCCATTGCCCAATACCACTTTCGTGAGGTCACCTCCCTGCCTATAAGCCTCTTGGGGTCCGCTCTCCACCCCACCCTTCCTGAAATGCCCTTCCTCTGCTCCCTAGAGCGAGCCCCCCGTTTCTGCGAGAAGTGTTCGTCCTCGGCTCAGCCAAGAGGACACTGAGGCAGGTCGGCCTCTTTGTGTCTACTATTCTCCCCACACGCCTTATCCGAGCCCTACCTGCCTCGGAGACCCGAGACCCATCTTCTCACTGAAGCTTTCAGCGGACACACGTCCGTCCCTCCAGGGACCCCTGCTCTCAGGGTGCTCGCTCTCCGGGACTGGGTCTGCAGTTTAGTTACAGAGACAGTCTACAGAGCAGTCCCGGTGTGTGACCTTCTTCCTCATCTCTAATGCCTTGGGCGGTTCAATAACTTTATAGTCACCTTTCATAATTAAAACTCAGTCTAAAAAAAAAATTACGGAAAAGTTAAAAAAAAAACCCTTAACCCCCCAAATTCAGTCTCATCCATTTTAGAGCTCAGGTGTCCTCTTGGTTCTGAGCTCTTTCCCCCACACACCAGGTCAGAGCGAACAGCCAAGGCTTGATGGATGGGGCAGGAAGGGTGGGGGAGGTGGAGAAGGTGGAGGGAGGGGTGGCAAGGATCAAGGTCAGCCACGGAGAAGACTTTCGTTTCCTTTTGAAGGCCTAGCTCCTCGGCGAGCACGCACACCCGTTGCTC
Source organism: Ursus maritimus (assembly GCF_017311325.1). Classification (NCBI taxonomy): domain Eukaryota; kingdom Metazoa; phylum Chordata; class Mammalia; order Carnivora; family Ursidae; genus Ursus; species Ursus maritimus. Next base: position 5,106,959 of record NW_024424897.1, on the reverse strand, counting down.
TAGCCTTCTCAGAGGCTGATCTCACGACATCTGTTGACATTTGCTGTGAGCGTATCCATTGCCTTGGCAATTCCATTTCTAGAAATCTACCTCCAGCAATACCTACGTAAGTGTGTGAAGAGTCAGTGGCAACCTGATAGGGGCAACCCAAGGGTCAACCGATAGAGACTGATTAAGTAAACTCATACCCGTGCCCCGCACCGTGAGTAAGATGGGAGTAGATCTGTACGTGTCAACACGGAAGACGGTCTAGGCATAGGGTCGATTTAAAAAGCCAGCCCGTGGAACAATGTGTATAGCGGGATACCTGTCTATCCGCCTATGATCCACCTAGCTACCTACCTATCCATTTATCCATCTGTCGTAAGGGCTTGTGTAGCATAAGGTAAAAAGCACAGGCTAGGGAAGCAAAATACCAGGGTTTGAATCCTGGCCCCGTGACTTCCAAGCGGGGTGATCTTGGGCAGTTCACGTCAGCTCTCTGTGTCTCCGTATACTCATAACCATCGGAATTAATGTACAAAGGCATTTAGAATAGAAGTGTTGCTTACAATTATGTAATAATTATGTGGACACCAACGAATCGAGTGTGGTCACCCCTTAAGTGTGGGTAGACAAGGGGGTGTGATGGAGAGACCCTCACTTTTTGCTTGGATTTTTTTTAAAGATTTTATTTATTTATTTGACACAGAGAGAGCGAGTACAAGCAGGGAGAGCAGCAGGCAGAGGGAGAGGAAGAAGCAGGCTCCCTGCTGAGCAGGGAGCCCAATGCAGGAATCGATCCCAGGACCTCAGGACCTGAGCCAAAGGCAGACGCTTAACCGACTGAGCCGCCCAGGCGCCCCCGCTTGGATTTTTCTAAACGTTATGAGAGCATGTATTCCTTTAAAATTTTAAGAACAGTGAAATAAAGTCATTCAAAAAAAATTTGAGTCTGGAAAGAAAGGGATCTTCTGCTGCTGGAGATGTGTTGATTTTATAAGAAAACTGGTCTACAAGGTCCTTTTGAAGGATGAACTTGGGGCCCAGATGTAAGCTAAGTGAGCGGTCTCCCGTTTTCTGACCAGCTCCTCAGGGAGAGTGTGATTTGGAAGTGAATGGCATCTACAGGGTAAATCTTTTGCTTTAGGACACAGCGAATGGCACTTGAGAACTATCCCCAAAGCCGCCGGAGGGGAAGTTGTCTCCTGTCTGTGCCTTCTGGAGACCCAGACCTATTGTTTGCCAGCTCCTGCCCACGTTTCCCCTCCACATGGCCCCAGGCATCCGAACACCCTGGTTTTCCCACTCCCGCCACCTGTGTATCCCCTAGGTGCCCCTTGGATCTTCCTTGCCAGGGGTTCTTGACAACATTCCTGATTCCTGACACCCCGTGTGGACACACCAGTGCCTCAGAGCTCCCCGGGCTTCCCTGGGCAAGAGTCTTTTAACGTGCCTCCAATAAATTATGAGGGACTTGGAAAGGGTCAGAACCTTACCTGGAAGGTTTTGTTTTGGGCTCCGTCATAAAGGAGGGCAGCATGAAGAGGAACAAGGCTAACACGGCCAAAAGCAAGAGCCATTGGGCGGCCTGGTCCAGATGACCGAGTCTAGGTGGGCAGGTCCTCATGGTGGTGGGTCAGGCGCTGCAAGAAGGTTCTGCATATCCTGGAGCTTTCATGTGGACTGCAAGTGGTTTGAGCGCTGAGGTCTCCTGGTCAGGGAGCACACGCCTCCTGTCTTACGAGTGAGCCACTCTGGTAAACACTGAGCCCATCAGTCTGCCAGGGAAAGGAGGAGCTGCCTTCCCTGCTTTGCGAAGGCTTATAGGCTGGCGTGGCTTGAAGGAAGAGAAACTCCTTTTGTTCAAACAAGTTTACTTTCCTTTTCTTTGTCTGGGAAGCCAATTTCTGCATGTAGAGCTGTATGAGGAACGTGCACGCGTTATAGGGAACCTGACTGTTATCAGGTTCCAAACCCTTGGGGACCCCGGGCAGGCAGCTGCATGGGCTGGAAGATCCTTGCACGGCCTCCGTGCGCAACATGACCTTTACAAGAGAAGTACAGGGAATCTGTTTAGTTTGGAGATCCTTCTAGCCATCTTCCCTCAAAGAACATTGTGCCACCGGAGACTAGAGCTACGAGAACAATCTCATTTCCAAAGTGTTCCAGAGTCATAGCTCTCAATCCTGGGTGCACGTTAGAATCACTTGGGAAGCTCTCCTACACGCCAGTGCCCCGACTGCATTGAAACCAACGAAGCCAGAATCTCTGGGGGTGGCTATTTTGCCAGCAGGCTTTTTTTTTTTTTTTTAGTTCCCCAGGTGATTTTCCGTGTGGCCAAGCGGAGGACTGGTTTACAGCCAGTCGGCTCAACCTTGGCTGCTTCTCCTCTGCTGTCATGACCGTGCCAGCCCTGAGCAGCCTGGGTGCAGACGGAGGGCTCTGAGCCAGGCGCCAGGGGCCGTCCACGTGCAGTAATGCCCTCACAGCTACTCGAGACACTGGGTGGTGTTGTCAACCCATTTTACCGTTGGCAAAATTGCCTTTGCGAGCAGGCCCCTTGCCCTGGATCACAGAGCGAGCCCTCAGCTTGGAGAGCCATCGAAGTGACCCCCAGACTGTGTAGCAACATGTCTGAGACATCGTTGACTCTGCTTTGACATGAAGGCTAAAAGGCGTGATACTGAGGGAAATGTACAACTCAGAGGGGTAAGACCGAGTCTGACTGTAGAAAACTGAGAAAATTCAGAGAAGCAGCCCTCCATAAAGGACTGCGGGTTGTTCATTGTTTAAATATTGCTTGCAGGATATTGACCCACACAGGTGTCTCCCAGCAGTTGAAATGGGAAAGATGCAGCTTTGGAATCATAAGCCCCGAAGGGCGCGGGACCTGGGTTCATTGCTCACACACGACAGGGTCTATTCAGAGGAATGCACCGCTTCCCATGCTGTACCCAACGTCCTTGGCCTTCACCCAGGACACGCACCAATAAATGCTTAAACTGCCCTTCCCCACGCAGGATGGAAAAGGTAAGACATGCCTCTGAGCAGCTGGGAGTAATACAGAGGCACGACGGGCTTCCTTTGCCCCGTACCACACACCGTGACTCAGGGCACTATTCCAGGGGACGGGCTGGGAGCCAGGATTAAAGTCCCTCTCAGTACTAATTTAGTCTCTCTCTGTCTCTGAACACACCTGACCTGTAAGTGCTCACACCATGATTCTATAAATATTGTCTGAATAGACCCGGTTCAGATTGTAACTCTCTGCCTTAAATGACCCTTAAGTGACCCGAGTTCCCTTGTGCACTTGCCATGAACAATTACCCGACACCCTGATGCCTACTCGCAATGCTAGGCAAATAAAGTATGCCGGGGGAAGGCATTTTCTTACCCTCAGCACTGGTTCCTCGGCAGTGAGTGTCTCTTTCTTCTCGCCCCCTGCCTGGGAGAAGGCTCTCGGGGTCAGTGTGCTCTCTGACTTCCAGAGCGTGGAGATCTAGGTGGGCTCCTGGGTGCAAACTGAGCTACAGGACACAGTCTGGGCTGCTCACCACCTCAGGGCTGGGTTGAACTTGGAGCTCTGGAAAGCCTGTAGAGGGGGTAGGGTGGGGCGGGAAGGGGGCGGGATAATCCAGAATTCTAGCTTCCTGGTTCTCAGGGACCAGCCAAGGCTGCTGCAGCACCAGCCTGCGCACCACGTGAGATCCTGAGAAACAGGTGTTCCCGTGGAAACAGACTTTCCAAATGGGTTTCCAACCATCACCACTGTTTCACGTTCAATAAGGCCCACTTTCCTCTCCTTTTTAAAGCTTTTGACTTTAGCCAACAGGATGCATGAGACCTTAATGCAGATAAAGTTGTTGAAAGATTATTTTCAGGGCGCCTCAGTGGCTCAGTCTGTTAGGTGTCTGCCTTCGGCTCAGGTCACGATCCCAGGGTCCTGGGATCCGTCCCCGCGTCAGGCTCCCTGCTCAGTGGGGAGCCTGCTTCTCCCTCTGCCTGCTGCTCCCCCTGCTTGTGCGCGCTCTCTCTCTCTCTGTCAAATAAATAAATAAAATCTTTTAAAAAAATTTAAAAAATTAAAGATCATTTTCGGTAAAGGTAAGATCACGACCCTCATATGGATATGAGACATGAAAATGTGTTAAGGGTCTTTTTCTACTCACGAGAGAACCCGGCAGATGTAATAACTGATTCAAAAGAGAAGGTGCAGAGGTGCAGATTAATGTAGAGTAAGGATTGCTAAGAATGAATTGCAAGCGGGGGCAAAACTGGTTTTTCCACAAGGAGGACAGACAGGACAGAATTTGCACGGCTATCAACCCCCTACAATTTACAGAACTGTAAAATAGTTCAAAGACCATGTTAGGCTAGAATCAGCTAAGCTGGAAGGATGTCTCCTAGACAATGCATCTTTTTCCACAGACACACGACAGTGTTTCTAGAGTGAGTGTGCCTTGGAACCACTCCAGGATTAGAATTGTTGAAAACATCCTCTCCGTTGGAAGAGACTCTTGGTGTCTTAGGGGAATGCTGGATTAAATGGAAAGAGGTCAGCTTGTTAGGGACGGTGAGTAAGTGGCATTCAACGCCCCTTTATATGTCCTGCCTTCTCTATTTTCTGTACCAGGCCCACCCCTAACTTCTTTTAAACAGCCTGATTGAGATATAATTTATATACTATCTAGTTTGCACACTTAAGCATACAAGTCAATGGATTTGAGTCTATTTACAGAATGGTGCAACCATCACAAGAATTTAATATTATTTTTTACTCTTTTTAAAAGATTTTATTTATTTATTCAACAGAGATAGAGACAGCTAGCGAGAGAGGGAACACAAGCAGGGGGAGTGGGAGAGGAAGAAGCAGGCTCATAGCGGAGGAGCCTGATGTGGGGTTCAATCCCATAATGCCGGGATCATGCCCTGAGCCGAAGGCAGACGCTTAACCGCTGTGCCACCCAGGCGCCCCTATTTTTTATTTTTTTAAAAGATTTTATTTTATTTTTATTTTTAAGTCATCTCTATACCCAACATGGGGCTCGAACTCACAACCCTGAAATCAAGAGTCCCATGCATGGCTGACTGAGCCAGCCGGGTGCCCTTCAGTAATCTGATTTTAAAACATTTTCATCACGCTCAAAGAAAGAAAAAAAACCCTTATGCCGTAAAGGGGAGCAAAATATACCACCCCAAAATATGCCTCTTTCGCATGTTGATTATTTTAAGCTGGTTATTTTTAAGAAACTGCAGGCATGGGAGGAAGAAGCTCAGAAGACCAAGTATAGGTTTCCCTTTTATAAGAGACATTCCCATTAGAAGGGAAATCTCCTTTTGTAAGGGTGTCTCCCTCCATGTACCAGGAAGAGAAGGATACTGATTTCTCTAGAAACTCTTGCCCATGAAAATGGGATGGACTTAAATTTTCACGGCAACCTCACCCTCGTGAACAATCCAAACTGGGGCACCTGGGTGGCTCAGTCAGTTGAGTGTCCAGCTCTTGAGCTCAGCTCAGGTCTTGAGCTCAGGGCAGTGAGTCTGAGCCCTGCCTTGGGCTCCATGCTGAGCATGGAAACTACTTTAAAAAAAAAAAGAAGCAATCAAAATCCAGCAGATCCCGGAAAAGCTCTTTACTCCCTCCTCCCCTCCCCCCAACTGCCTAAAAGGAACTCGGGCAGAGGACCTGCTCCAGGAATAGAGCTGTCACCATGGATAACCTCGTTAGGGTGAGACCAGGGAGGCTAGGCAGGGAGGAAGCTAGCAATGCCTGGTCGATCAAAGTCCTCCCTGTCCCATTGCTTCTGAGTGGCCCGGCAAACATTTGCGTACCAAACATTTCCTGGTTTTCATCTTCCTGGGAAGTGCTTTTTTTATATTTGAAGTCCCAGGTCCCTACCCCTTCCTCCTTAGTTCAGGGTGACATGTGTACCTCATTGCATCTGACGACTGTCTTTGGAATTTCCATGTCTGTGTGGATTCCCTGTACGTATCCTATTAAATTGGATTCTCTTCTGTTAATGTGCTCACGTCAGTTTGATTCTTAGTCCACCTAGAAAGCACTTGATAGCATTTAAAGTGATGGTTTTGGCCATTTAGGGGCCATACTCTGTTTTCCTGGGTCTCTCCCACGAATACGGGAGGGATGCATGTTATTCAACCTCTGTTTTTCTCCTGTTGGTCTGTCTTGTGTCAATTTAATTCTTAAACCAGCCAAAGAACCTAGAAGGGCAAAAGGAAAACTTTGCCACCCCTGCAGCACCTGCCTTTTCACTTGTTGCCTTGTTGGAACCACTGTTTGCCTGGCGCTTCTTTATTTGTTTAATTCTTTAAATAATTCTGTAAAGTCTGCTTCCTGGTTTGTGTGAAGACTGTGCAGCCTCCTTTGTCTCTGCTCAGGGTTTTCTTTTTCTTTTTAAAATATTTTTTATTTTTCAGGGGCGCCTGGGTGGCACAGCGGTTGGGCATCTGCCTTCAGCTCAGGGCATGATCCCGGCGTTGTGGGATCGAGCCCCACATCGGGCTCCTCCGCTAGGAGCCTGCTTCTTCCTCTCCCCCTCCCCCTCCTTGTGTTCCCTCTCTCGCTGACTGTCTCTATCTCTGTCAAATAAATAAATAAAATCTTTAAAAAATATATTTTTTATTTTTCAGGGGCGCCTGGGTGGCTCAGTCAGTTAGTCTACCTTCGGCTCAGGTCATGATCCCAGGGTCCTGGGATCGAGCCCTGAATCAGGCTCCCTGCACAGTGGGGAGCCTGCTTCTCCCACTCCCCCCCACTTGTGTTCTCTGTTGCTATCTTGGTCTCCCTTTCTTTCTCAAATAAATAAATAAAGTCTTTAAAAATATATTTTTTTTATTTTTCAGGCTGGTTTTCTACAGGTCACCCCAGGTTAGCATAAGCCACTTGTTGGACAAAGATTGTGCTTAAGCTCCCTTAGCCAGTTAGATTTTTATTTTTTTAGTATTGGGTGTGTGTGTGTGTGACTTGGAATCTGCTTTCACGGTATAGGATTTTACAATTTTGCCCCTATACATCCAGACACTAGTGGCTTGAAAGTTCCCCTTTCTATTTTCTTTTTCTTTTTAAGTAGGCTCCACACACATTGTGGGCTTGAACTCATGACCCTGAGATCAAGAGTCACATGCTCTACCAACTGAGCCAGCTAGGCACCCCAAAAGTTCCTCTTTCTGAGGGGGAGCAGCCTTGGGCATTTGCACAGTGTTACAGGCCCCCAAGAATCCGTGTGGTTTTATTTCAGGTACTTACTTTTCTCTTAATGTAAGGCAGACGCCATGTGCAGTCCCTCATTCAGATGTGTCTGGAGTCTTGGAGGCTTGACTACCCTACGTTCTCCTACAAATGGACCTTGAGAGCGCCTTTAGCCATTCGAGCAGGAGAGGGCAGATATTTCTATGCCCTTGACCAAAGAATGGTCTTCCTCTGTCAGGGAAGGTTGTCCTATTCCACGGAGTACACAGCCGTGGGACGGATGCACACGGAGTGGGGGGGGAGGATGGGAACACTGCCTAGCCAGCCAGATCAGCCAGAACAACCCTTTGGGGTGAGGGGCATCACGGCCAGTGGATCTTATTTTTCAGTCTGAATTCTTGGATCCAAGTAGCTTATTGGTCAGACGTGTTTCAGTCCCTTGAGCCAGTAAGGCTCCTGCCCTCTGCTGATGGGTCTTTGTGGTGTGGAAAATCCTCTGAACTCTGCTCCCCTTCCTGCTCTGACGGCTCTGGCAGGGGTACACATGCTTTCTGGATCCCCAGGAATGAGTGGGATCCTGTGAGGACTCTTCTCGGCTGTCTCTTTCCCTGGTTCTCTGTTAAACTTCCGGCTGGTCCGCTATATTGCTTGTCTCTACTAGGATCGTGGAGCGGCCATCCCTTTTAGTGGTTTGCCCAAAATGTGCTTATCTCTGAAGAACCTACAAACCTTCCTAGCACCGGGACTCCGTTGCCTTTGACCTTGAAGATGGAGGGCAGAGGATGTGAAGAAGTCTTCCCCGGCGGCCTGGGCAGTGTTAGTCGTAACAACACGTGTTGACAGCTGCGGGTCGTGCTGTGCCGGCCTTGAGCACCACTCCAAGTGACATAGGTGTGCGCTGGCCTCTGATCAGTCTGTGTTTGCTCGTCTGTGACACGGGGCCTTCTACAGTGTGGGGTCCAGGCCAGGGGCTCCTCCTGTTTGTATCTTATTGTAATAGTATTCTACGCCCCTTGGGCCACACCTCTCTTCTCTTCTCTTCTCTTCTCTTCTCTTCTCTTCCCTTCCCTTCCCTTCCCTTCCCTTCCCTTCTCCTCTCCTCTCCTCTCTTCCCACCCCCTCCCCTCTCCTCCCCTTCCCAAACCTCCCCACCTTTTCTCCTTTCCTTCTTTCTTTCTTTCTTTCTTTCTTTTCTTTCTTTCTTTCTTTCTTTCTTTCTTTCTTTCTTTCTTTCTTT
>NW_024424897.1:5081095-5098520 GCF_017311325.1 Ursus maritimus | reverse complement strand
CCCCCACTTGTGTTCTCTGTTGCTATCTTGGTCTCCCTTTCTTTCTCAAATAAATAAATAAAGTCTTTAAAAATATATTTTTTTTATTTTTCAGGCTGGTTTTCTACAGGTCACCCCAGGTTAGCATAAGCCACTTGTTGGACAAAGATTGTGCTTAAGCTCCCTTAGCCAGTTAGATTTTTATTTTTTTAGTATTGGGTGTGTGTGTGTGTGACTTGGAATCTGCTTTCACGGTATAGGATTTTACAATTTTGCCCCTATACATCCAGACACTAGTGGCTTGAAAGTTCCCCTTTCTATTTTCTTTTTCTTTTTAAGTAGGCTCCACACACATTGTGGGCTTGAACTCATGACCCTGAGATCAAGAGTCACATGCTCTACCAACTGAGCCAGCTAGGCACCCCAAAAGTTCCTCTTTCTGAGGGGGAGCAGCCTTGGGCATTTGCACAGTGTTACAGGCCCCCAAGAATCCGTGTGGTTTTATTTCAGGTACTTACTTTTCTCTTAATGTAAGGCAGACGCCATGTGCAGTCCCTCATTCAGATGTGTCTGGAGTCTTGGAGGCTTGACTACCCTACGTTCTCCTACAAATGGACCTTGAGAGCGCCTTTAGCCATTCGAGCAGGAGAGGGCAGATATTTCTATGCCCTTGACCAAAGAATGGTCTTCCTCTGTCAGGGAAGGTTGTCCTATTCCACGGAGTACACAGCCGTGGGACGGATGCACACGGAGTGGGGGGGGAGGATGGGAACACTGCCTAGCCAGCCAGATCAGCCAGAACAACCCTTTGGGGTGAGGGGCATCACGGCCAGTGGATCTTATTTTTCAGTCTGAATTCTTGGATCCAAGTAGCTTATTGGTCAGACGTGTTTCAGTCCCTTGAGCCAGTAAGGCTCCTGCCCTCTGCTGATGGGTCTTTGTGGTGTGGAAAATCCTCTGAACTCTGCTCCCCTTCCTGCTCTGACGGCTCTGGCAGGGGTACACATGCTTTCTGGATCCCCAGGAATGAGTGGGATCCTGTGAGGACTCTTCTCGGCTGTCTCTTTCCCTGGTTCTCTGTTAAACTTCCGGCTGGTCCGCTATATTGCTTGTCTCTACTAGGATCGTGGAGCGGCCATCCCTTTTAGTGGTTTGCCCAAAATGTGCTTATCTCTGAAGAACCTACAAACCTTCCTAGCACCGGGACTCCGTTGCCTTTGACCTTGAAGATGGAGGGCAGAGGATGTGAAGAAGTCTTCCCCGGCGGCCTGGGCAGTGTTAGTCGTAACAACACGTGTTGACAGCTGCGGGTCGTGCTGTGCCGGCCTTGAGCACCACTCCAAGTGACATAGGTGTGCGCTGGCCTCTGATCAGTCTGTGTTTGCTCGTCTGTGACACGGGGCCTTCTACAGTGTGGGGTCCAGGCCAGGGGCTCCTCCTGTTTGTATCTTATTGTAATAGTATTCTACGCCCCTTGGGCCACACCTCTCTTCTCTTCTCTTCTCTTCTCTTCTCTTCTCTTCCCTTCCCTTCCCTTCCCTTCCCTTCCCTTCTCCTCTCCTCTCCTCTCTTCCCCCCCCCTCCCCTCTCCTCCCCTTCCCAAACCTCCCCACCTTTTCTCCTTCCTTCCCTTCCCTTCCCTTCTCCTCTCCTCTCCTCTCTTCCCACCCCCTCCCCTCTCCTCCCCTTCCCAAACCTCCCCACCTTTTCTCCTTTCCTTCTTTCTTTCTTTCTTTCTTTCTTTCTTTCTTTCTTTCTTTCTTTCTTTTTCTTTCTTTCCTAGAATACCCTAGTTCACAAAGCTACAGTATTTTACAGTATTTGTCTTTACAACGGGCTCAACTAGCATATTCATTTCTTAGAAGTTTCTCACAGAAACAGAAGGGCAAACATAATGCCATTTGGTTAGAAAAAATAGAATTTTAATTCATGAGTCTTTGTTGTCTGATGAGGGAGTCAATGATGAACGGTGCCCTAGGCAAGCGTTCGCTACTACGCAAGACAGCCTCTCTTCCATACGGAATGTCCTATCTCCCGGTGGTCATGGTCAGAGGTGTGCTTGTCTTGGAACACTGACTCTGGATGGGGCGGCCTGTTCATAGCCCTCTGGGCTACAGCGGTGTCTGTGGAGGTGGCTAGAAAGGCCAGGCGGACCCTGATGGGCCTCCTTGATGCCATTTCTTCAATCTCCGGATGCAACGACAGTATTTCCTGTTCTCTTAAGACGCTATTATCAAAGCGGAATCCTACTTCATTTTCTAAGATCATAGCCTACCCTTCCTCAGTGCACGGGAAAGCGTCGGCCCTTCCCGTGTCCTCTCCTCGTGGAGAAATTCGTCCGACAGAAAGACGGATGCAATACTGCAGCCCAGCGTCATGGGGACAAGCGCCGTGGAGAAGAAACATGGCATGAGATCAAAGGTCTTCCTGGTGATTTTGTTCATTTCACACTTACTGAGAGATTCCTGGGTGCTGGGCTCCTGGGTGACTCCATGACAGAAGACATGCAGGGTCACTGGAGGCATGGGGCCGGGGGTTGCTGACCGGCATGGTACGAAAAGTTCCCCGGGCAGCGCTTCCAACATGGCCAGTGTGGCCCAAAGAATAAGGTGGGGCATGGACGCAGAACAGGCAGCACCAGAAAGGCTGAGGACGGGCTTTAAGCAGGAAAACTCTGCCCTGCCCGGGTACCATCAGTACCCAGAGAGGAAAGGCTGAGAATGAAAGGCCAAATGGCACTCCAGGCCACCTGCAGTGTTACTAATTGCTGCGTAGAAGGCAACTTTGTGGGGAGGTTTTCTGGGTTGGCAGGAGATTGATTTTTGATGATATTTCCCCAACACCGGGCCCGTTGGTGCGGCAGGCACACAGACGGACTCCTGACCTCACGGACGCCACCCGCCAGGGCAGAGACGGATGAGACTCAGCTAAACAGACCGTGGCTGGTTCTGGGAAGGGAAACGAGGGGCTTGAGAGCTGTGGTCAGGGACGGCCTGTCTGGGGAGTGAGCAGGTGAAAGAAGGAGGCCAGCCATGAGACAGACACGGCAGACACCGCACTGAGCCAAAGGAGCAAGAACGCAAGGCCCAGAGGCAGGAGCTGCTTGGCCCTTTTTCTGACAAAGACAAAAGCCCGTGTGGCAGGAGCTGAGCCAACAGAGGGCACAGGGTGGAGGGGCAGCTACTGTTGGGAAAATAGAATTAAAAACAAATCTCCCAACCCCAAACCGTCTCCACAAAGATGAATGAGACAGGAAACACTTACACTGTTGAATAACCTTAAACCAGAATTCAGTGGGCTTCGCAGGCTACCTGCTATGAGATCGCAAAGACATGACGTGCAGCCAGGCGGATACAGGTCCCTGTGAACGTGTTCACGAGATAAACAATGACTGGTCCTCAAGTAAGAGGGCTGGACAGCACATTTGTCACAGGGAGTGCATCCTACCTTCGCTTGGTGGTTGGGGGGGACCATCTGTGTTAGCTAACTGGCTTTGAACAAAATAAACGCTCCTGCCCTCCCGCAGAAACTGGGTGAAGGGGGGGCTATCTTCCTTGATCACGTTTCCAAGAGATGTTTCCAGAAGTCTTTGAGAAAGACATTCCTGGGTCTGGCAAGAGGATTCCTTAGCTTTAAAAAGACTCACGTACATTTCAAATGGACAGAGAAAGAACTTACAAGTATTCTAAAGCAAATGCTCTGAGAAAAGGGAGGGGGGAGAACACTCTACCCTTACTGTCAACAGGGGGAGTAAGGGTCTTTTTTTTTTTTTTTTTTTAACTTGTATCTGCTCTTATCCGAGAAAAGCAGAGCATGTGGGCTTTGCGAGTCTCGGTGGGGAGTTTCGGTTTATTCTGAGCTTAATGGGAAGGCCGGGAGGTCTTGAGCTGGACGCGTTCTAAAGGGTTAGTCTGGGTGCTGAGCGGAGACTTGGCCCCCAGGCTTGGCCTGATGTCTGTGGCGAGAAGGGGACTTTGGAGGCTCCAGAAGGCTGAGAGGGGCGCTGATTTCCTTTGATGGTTTGTGCCAAGTAGCCAAGCGGGTCTGCTAACTACAGCCCTTGTGGCACATAGCAGGGGTGTCCTGCTAGAGCCCCGAATTCCTGTATAATGGTGGAACGTACCCACCACTCTTCCACTTTTCTGGTCTTTTCTCTAGGACAGTGTCTCTCAAACGTTTCAAACTTCTCCCTAGAAGGTGAAGGTAAGGTAGAGCTTTGGGAAACAAATTCCAAGGAGCTATTTATGAGAAGAGTGAGGAAATGCTAATGGAGGCAGTGGCATCGCGAAGTCAAGTGAGGCAGACAGGAGCGCCTGCAACTGCAGGGTAAGGCTGTGAATGTGCTCCTGAGAAGGCAAGCAAAGAGAGACGGCATTACCCAAATCAGACCAAAACCAGGGTTTTTTTTCAGGTTTTCCACCTGGATCCTTTGTGCCCTCAGCATCCTTTGTGAAACCATTTGTCAGTAGAATATTCCGTCTAAACAAACAGGTCTCTGAAAAGAAGCAAGCTAATTACAGTTTCTTTCATGCTTCTTTTATGCTTGTGGCCTAGAATCATGCATAGAATTACACCACACTCTGAAAGCTTCCTCTCTGCCTTGCGGCCTGGAGCTGGTTCTTCCCTGTCCAGACCCACCTGCTCACCTGAATTCTTGGGTTTCTTGTTGCTCTTACTTGTTGTTTGGCCTGTTGTTGTCGTTGTTGTTGTTGCTGGTGGTGGTGGTTGGTTTGGGACCGCTTGCCCTATTTCCGGACAGCCGGCTCTTCAGAAACGAGAAGCTAATGGGATCTTTTCTCTACATCTGCAGGATGATTTGTTTTGTTTATATTTTTGCAAGGTCTTGGCTCTTAGAAAACGCACATTTAATTTCACACGGTACATGGATGCTTTACGTGGAGACCTTCGTCACTTACTTGCCCTACTGTCTCCAACAAAGGCAGCCGTTGGCCAAATCATAGAATAAGAAGGGCCTCTGGGTAACTTTGGGAATGAGAGTCCTTTCATCTTTGGGCTGTCCTCGCCCTTCTCCGGGGCGGGGAGGCTGTTTTTCTGCAGCTCTCTGCTGTAACAGGGCATCCGCGGGTTCCACGGCAAGCAGGCTTCTCCGGGCAGCAACACAGAACGCACTTCATCCCTTGCCTGTCTCGCTCGTTACACCCGGGCACTATTTAGCTGGACCGTCTTGAGCAAGTCACGCATTAATGGTTATAATAACAGTTCACAAGGGCACAGACTCTGTTCTCATCAGTCACATATATCGTCTTACTCCTCATAACAACCCCATGAGGTTGGCAGTGAAAATCCCCATTTTGCGGATAAAGCGGAACACACGGTAACTTGCCCGAGGCCCCTCAGCTGGGAAGCCGCACAGCCAGGATTTGGGCACCTGCACTATGATGCTGTGGGGCCCAGGGCTCTGTTAAACTCAGTGTGGTCATCTGTACCATGAGCTAGGGGACCAGATGTTCTCGAAGCTCCCAAAGAGCCCTGCATGCCTCCGTGGTGGTCGGTGGCTCACTAGTTTGAGTGCAGAAGAGGAATGCTCCATATCGCTCTGTTCACTCCCCAGAACTTACCCCAGCGGACAAGTTCAGAACCCACTGCAGGCGGGGGAAACCAAATAGAGCTCATCTTCACGGACCAGTGTTCGTGGAGCTCTGCTGTGTCTGACTGTCGGTGTCTTGCCCCATGTCATCCTTCACCCACTAGATGAAATTCTTGCATCAGATTGAATCCCAAAGCTTCTGGAAACAATTGGTTCTGGGGCTGTTTCAGGGAACTAGAGTGGGTTAAGCCCTTCTCCACCCCAGCTAGAATGGGCTTCTCCGTCCCTCGCGCTCACACGTACCCTACCAAGATTGGATCAATGGTGTTTGTTACATGTCTTCTTGGTTTCTCCCTTGATGATACAGTGTGGGGTTTGTTTGTTTGTTTGAGTCAGGGACCAGCTCCCTTGTACGCGTTTCCCCTGGCACAGTCGCCATTGCGTAGTTGGCATTTAGTGAATGTGTGGCAAATCGGCTGAATCAAAACAAAACAAAACAAACAGACGATACCATAAGTAGTGTAAGCCCCGCAGGCGTCGTTCCCTCTCTTTTTTGTAATCCAAGTGCTTTATTTAAGCTGTACTTGCCAAGGCATCCACTTCTCAGAGGCATCTGTGTCCAAGACAGCTGTCAGCGACCCCGCTCGGTAGAGAGCCCGCTGTCTCCCCTGCACCGGGGATCTCGGTTGGCTTCCGTAACTGACCGTTTGGGCCGCCTTGCCTGGTTTCTTCCTGCTGTTATGTTTTAAATTCACTAATAAGGCCTAAGCCCCCCAAACCTGAGGTCCCCACCCTCCACACCAATAAAAGTAGAACCCCAGGCCCGTGCGCTCCTCTCTCTCTCTCTCCTCGTGACCTTGCTCTGTGGCCCCAGCTGTGCGGTGTAATTTCCAGGGACTGTTAAGTCATCAACCTCTATCTATTTTTATTATTCTGTTATGTTAGTCACCGTACAGCACATCATTAGTTTGTGATGTCGTGTTCCATGATTCATTGTTTGCGTATAACACCCAGTGCTCCATGCAATACTGCCCTCCTTAACACCCATCACTGAGCTAGCCCGTTCTCCCATCCTCCTCCCCTCTGAAACCCTCAGTTGGTTTCCCAGAGTCTGTAGTCTCTCATGGTTTGTCTCCCCCTCTGACTCCCCCCCCTTCATTTTTCCCTTTCTTCTCCTAATGTCCTCCATGCTACTCCTTATGTTCCACATATAAGTGAAACCCTGTGATAATTGTCTTTCTCTGCTTGGCTTGTTTCACTTAGCATAATCTCCTCCAGTTCCATCCATGTTGATGCAAATGGTGGATAGTCATCCTTTCTGATGGCTGAGTAATATTCCATTATATATGGACCACATCTTCTTCTTTTTTTTTTTTATGATATGTTAGTCACCGTACAGCTCATCATTTGTTTTTGACATAGTGTTCTATGATTCATTGTTTGCGTATAACACCCAGTGCTCCATGCAATACGTGCCCTCCTTAATACCCATCACTGGGCTAGCCCAAGCCCCCACCCACCTCCCCCCTAAAACCCTCAGGTTGTTTCCCAGAGTCCATAGTCTCTCGTGGTTCATTTCCCCTTCTGTTTACCCCCCCCTTTCATTCTTCCCTTCCTTCTCCTTCCGATCTCCCTGCTATTCCTTATGTTCCACAAGTGAGCGAAACCATATGATAATTGTTTTTCTCTGCTTGACTTATTTCACTTAGCATAATCTCCTCCAGTCCCATCCATGTTGATGCAAATGTTGGGTAATCATTCTTTCTGATGGCTGAATAATATTCCATTGTATATATGGACCACATCTTCTTTATCCATTCATCTGTTGAAGGGCATCTTGGTTCCTTCCATAGTTTGGCTATTGTGGACAATGCTGCTATGAACATTGGGGTGCATATGGCCCTTCTCTTCACTACGTCTGTATCTTTGGGGTAAATACCCAGTAGTGCAATTGCTGGGTCATAGGGTAGCTCTATTTTTAACTTTTTGAGGGACCTCCATACTGTTTTCCAAAGTGGCCGTACCAACTTGCATTCCTACCAACAATGTAAGAGGGTTCCCCTTTCTCCACAACTTCTCCAATATTTGTTGTTTCTTGCCTTGTCCATTTTTGCCATTCTAACTGGTGTAACTTGTGGTTTTGATTTGAATTTCCCTGATGGCTAACGATGTTGAACATTTTTTCATGTGTCTGTTAAGCCATTCATATGTCTTCTTTGGAGAAGTGTCAATTCATGTCTTCTGCCCATTTTTTGACTTGATTATTTGTTTTTTGGGTGTTGAGTTTGAGAAGTTCTTTATAGAACTCATCAGCCTCTATTTTTCAAAATTTCCTGATGGTTGGTGCTGAAGGGCACCTTGTCATCATAGTAAGAACCACCAGGGCCCACCTACTCGTAACGCTGGTTTGGAGCGGGGGATGTGTGAGGGAGGCTCACCCAGGCTGGGATTGCCACAAAACAATAGAAGACACTTGTTTTCCAGCCCAGATGTCAGGATTAGGTGTGGTCAAAGAAGAGGTCAGCCTAGTCCAGGAAAAGGGTTTAGGAAGAGATTGAACTAAAGCTCCCTGGGCCTATTAACATGTTGCGCATCCAAAACATCCTGCAAAATGGAAAATTCACATTAGTTATGTAGGGGCCAGAGCAGCCCCCCAGATGGGCCACTTTGGCATGAAGACCATCTTGAGATAAAAGTAATCAAAACCCAGCAGACTCAGGAAAAACTCTTTACCTCCTCCCCCTCCCCCCAACTGCCTAAAAGGAACTTGGGCAGAGGACCTGCTCCAGGAACAGAGCTGTCACCATGGATAACTTCGTTAGGATGGGAACAGGGAGGCTGGGCAGGGAGGCAGCTAGCAAGGCCTGGTCAGTCCTCTCTGTCCCATTGTTTCTGAGTGGTCCAGCAAATATTTTCTCATTTTCATCTTCTTCTGAAGTGCATTCCTTCTGCTTGAAGTCCCACACCCCTACCCCCTCCTTAGTTCAGGATGACGTATGTACCTCATTGTGCCTGACTGTCTTTGGAATTTCCATGTCTGTATGGGTTCCCCAGATGTACAAAATTACATTTTTTCCTTAACCTGTCTCATGTCTGGTTGACTCTTAGCCCAGCCAGAGGACCTTGAAAGGGACAGGAAATTCTTGCTCCGTGACAATTAACCTGTAGTAATATGGCCATTGTGTGCATCCGATGTTCCCTAGGATTCTTTCTGTACGACACCAAACTTCCCTAACTGCAGGCCTTAACAAGTAAGATTCAGGGTAAGTAAGGGTCTTCTGTCTGACATACTTGCACCAAGGATAGAAACCTAGGAGGATGTCCATGAAAGAGAAGGGGCCCCTTTGGGCACCCCTTTTGAGCCATTCCTCATAAGAATCAAATGCCATTTCTCTAGACTCAAAATATCAGCATATTTTTGCTAATATTTGAATTTTTACTAACGTTCTTCCCAAGGTTCAAATTTCGAAAATGAGGACCTCCATCAGAATTGTATCTTGAAAATGGAAAAGCTGAATTTCCTCCAAGGATCTAAATAGGAAATACTTTCCTGCCCAAATCAACGAGTGATGGAAGGGGCAGTAGCTTCGGGGTGTGAAAAAAATCCAACTTCTCTGTCATATATGCCAAGGTGTTGAGTGGCACTCTCCACGTCGTTCCAGAACTATGGCTAAGACTCAAAGCCAAAGACCAGGGATGCCAAGTGGCTGTGGGTGGGGGCAGCAGTGTAGACGGGACCCCCATGGGAAGGGGAGCCTGCTGTCTTCTGCTTCCTGGACTATAACACCTTGGCACTGGCACAAGCTTGCATCTTCTAGGGGCAGGAAATTTGAGAGCAATTGACATGTGTTCCCTGGGGCTTGGGGGTACATACATGTGAACATACAGAGTATTCACAATAGAGTGACTCTTGTTTCCAGTCTAGGTATTTCTGAAGGCAGGATACCCACGAGAGTGGCCCGTGCCAATGGAGTCTGAGAACACTGTGTGAGTTTGGGAATAAGAATGGGGGTGCCCCATGCCAGTCTCCCACAAGACTGAGAGGCCTTTGGGAGCCTCCTCATTTCCTGAGTTTCTATAAGAAGCAGCACGGAGGTCAGATGAAGGGTGGGACCCACGGGCTGTCCATGTGGCCCCGGACCAAACAGGGGGCTGTAGAGATGGGGAAGTGGACTGTTGTGGGGTCAGGGAAGAAGAGGCTGTCCTATATGAGCGGGCCTCAGTGATGGAGGGGACCTGGGGAAGCCCGCCATGCATGCAGAAACCACTGTATGTCAGTGACTAGCAGCAGTAGATAGAACTAAGCCAAGCCTGACCTGGGGCACACAGCCAATTCAGTGGAAAAGTCTCTCTCCCTCCCTCCCCACCCTGACAATTTCCACTTCCACAACCTGTTCTCCACACCAGGGGAGCTTGGAAGCCAAGCCTTGTCAAAAAAAGGAGCCTCTGTGCTCCGCCAACCCCGCGTGTCTCCCCATTCTCCCAGCAGCCAGGGGCAACCCCCCAGTGTGGACTGGGGAGAGATGCCAGAGCTCTGAGCCAGGTCAGCAAGCGAGTTTGCAGCAGAGCAGGCCTGAGCTTTCCCCACCGCCAGCGACTGAGTAGAGGGACGAGGGACCCAGAGGGAGTGTGTGCAGAAAGGCTGAGCTGGAGGGAGAAATTAGAGAATTGCTTCTAGTTGCTTCCCCAGGTCAGCTGAGGCTCCATGAAACTGCCCTTAGACAGTTGTCTGGACCAGAGTTTCCCTGTCCTTTGATGCCCTCCCCTCTGATACTCGCAGTTCTGTCCTGAGGCCCTTTTCTCAGACAGCCCGGAGCACTTTCTGCTG
The DNA here is from genome assembly GCF_017311325.1 of Ursus maritimus. NCBI lineage: Eukaryota > Metazoa > Chordata > Mammalia > Carnivora > Ursidae > Ursus > Ursus maritimus. The sequence continues at coordinate 5,088,165 of NW_024424897.1, read as the reverse complement.
CCCCCCCATCTGGAAAACTGAGACACCAAGCTGTGCAGGTCCCACAGCACCCCAAGGGGAGGCCTTTTACTCCAGGCTTCCCTGGTTGTTGTGACCCTGGGGGCAGCGTCTTCCGAGGAATCCAAGACAAAGGGTTGCATAGCACGTAAGAAGTTTGTTCTTTTAGGGAATTCGCAGGAATGGGAGGGAGGAGGGCTGATGGGAGAGCAGCAGTTCTCCCAGTTAGGAAGCCTCTGACCGCAGAGGGAAGGACTGTGCCCAGAACAACAGCCTCCGGGCGTAAGCGGGCGGGCTGCGCGGCCTGGGACAAAGCAGGCTCTCGGCGGCACTGTGTGTTTACTGCTTAATTGTAACCAGAGTTCGGTTTTGCTCGGCTACCTTCTGTTCATCCGGTATTCTGACATGTCCTTGATGGCCTCCTGGTGGCCCGGGTTCTGTGTTTGCATTTCCGATGACTACTGTAAATCAATAACGCTGGGGAATGAGAAGCAAGTCGCTCTTCCAAGCCAGAAAATAAAGTCTGCCATAAAAAATGAGTAGGTAAACAACTGGAAGATTACACCCAAAGCCACGCCAGTGGACGACAGCTACGTGTCCTGATTTTCCCAGTTAGCAGAGCTGGTTCCACTCACCAGCCTGGAACCGCTATTCCCCCAGATGCGGGGTCCCCGGTGAGGCTGGGCAGTCAGCCGGGCGCGCTGCGTGCTGCGCGCCTGCTCGCAGCCCCCACGGGCATCTGGTCTCCGCCACCAGCTGTCACCAGGATTCAGTCCTTATCTCTAAATCCCATTTTCCATGGAAGAAACCAGCGAGCTCTGGAGAGGAAGCCGATTAGGCTCCAGAGCAGGAAATGTGCGGATGGGCTTGGGACATCTTGTTCTGTCGGCAAGCAAGGAAGCTCTCAAAGCCCAATCACGTCAGGAGCTCACAGAAGCTCCTGAAGAAAGGGCCTGTGCGCTTCAAAAATGTCAAGGTTACAAAGGACAAAGGACTGAGGAGCCGTTCCAGATTAAGGGAGACAAGAGAACCAAATGCAATGCTTAATCCCTGATTGGATCCCGGAAGAGGGTTTTGTTTTTTTTTTTTAAATAAGATACTTGTTGGGACAACTGGCAAAGTATGAAAACGTCATAGACGAAATAATAGAACCGTATCTGCTGATCTTCTGATATCGATCACTGTTCCTGACGATGTGAGAGCGTGTCCTTGTTCTTAGGAAACAGACGCTCTCGTGTTTGGGGGACGAGGAGCCTCCTGCGTGCACTTCACCCCCACGTGGGTAAAATATGATACAAATGAAAGAGAAAATGATTAAGCAAATGTGATCAAGTGCTAACAATTGGGGAACCCGGAGGAAGGGTCTATGAGAGCTCTTTGCACCATTCTTGTAACCATCCTGTAAATCGAACCGTATTGAAAAAAAACACAAACAGGGGCGCCTGGGTGGCACAGCGGTTAAGCATCTGCCTTCGGCTCAGGGCGTGATCCCGGCGTTATGGGATCGAGCCCCACATCAGGCTCCTCCGCTATGAGCCTGCTTCTTCCTCTCCCACTCCCCCTGCTTGTGTTCCCTCTCTCGCTGGCTGTCTCTATCTCTGTCGAATAAATAAATAAAATCTTAAAAAAAAAAAAACCACAAACAAACAAGGTCACAGGAGTCAATGTAAAAGGTTTCCTTTCCTATACAAAGTGTGTTTTAAGGAAACCACAAAACTGGTAAGGGGAAGTTCTTGATAGGCTTCGAGTTACTAAATGCAGGAAGAATACGAGAACTGGAAACCCAACATTTTAGCAATTGTCATCATCCATGAACCCTAATACCCTGAGGTGGGAGTGAAGGTGGGCTGAGGGGGCGGCTGACACCACCCGACTGCAGGGGCCGACCCCAGCACCACTAACTGTGAAACTAGGGAGGCCACCCGTGAAGACGTCTGGCCCCAAACAGTGCACGTGAACCACTGAACCTTAGAGCTGACCACCAGTTCGCAGGAAATACGGGGTATAGGAGAATAGGGAAACTGTACCTTAAGGACACCATCAGCCAAATCCAGACGGTGGACTCTTCTATAAGACGTATGAGTGACCTGGTTTCTCTATCACATCAGTGCCATTAAAAAAAAAGAAAAAAAAAAGGAGGGTAGACTGTTAGCTAGTAAGAGCCTTGAGACAATGGCTAATTGCGATGTGTGGCTTTTGCTTGCATTCTGCTTTGAACAAACCAGCTAATTTAGACAATCAGAGATGAGCTAATATTAAGGAATTATTAATTTCAGTAAGGGTGACAGTGGCACATGACTATGGTTTTTTTCAAACGTTTTTATTAAAGATGCGTATTAATGTATTTATGGGAGAAACGACACCATGTCTGGGCTTGTCCAGAAGGCTGGCAAGGGGTGAGGGGTGAAGATGACATAAGATTGGCAAAGCGTGGGTGATCGTTGAAGCTGAGCAACGAGGCCGTAGGGTTTCATTACCCGATTTCCGCTACATTTGGGTATGTTTGTAATTTTCCATATAAAAATCTTTAAGTCAATTACGCCCAAAGACTGCAATTTAGATTCCATTACTTTAGATGACTATTCCTTTTCTCCCGCCAGTCAAGGCTTCTGGAAATACGGTTCCGAGTCTCTCTCTGGTCCTTGCCTGGTGGTCTGGTGCCTATTTTGATTCTGCTGGTGAGTGGCTTGCCTGCATTTTCCTGCTGATTGGAAAGAAATCTAATTTGACTGGACTTCAAACCCAGATTGCAGTCATATGAAATTAAGATGAAACCAACTCATGATATCAGTTATCTGTCTCTCCTTCAACTCCCATCCCTGGTCTCGCTTGATCACATACCTGAATTTTTGACAAAGAAATTAGTTCCACAAATGTGAAATGCAGAAACTCAAGGGTTTACAGAACCTGAGATGATCTTTCCCGTGGAATATGCAGACTCGAACTTCGCCCCGTGTACCCCGTTCAGTAGTGAGGGAGGTTGACCTGCCCGTGGTGTTCTTACCTGGAAGTAATTCGCTAATAAAAACCCTGGAAAGCTGAAAATGGTAAAGCCCCAGTTAAAAGCTGTGACTGAGTTTTATAAGTTGTTCTCGAGAAGTAACCGCTCAAGGATGTTCTCCCCTTAAGCCCCACAGTTCGAATCTTTGGCTATCCGCAACTGCGGAAACCAAGATGAAACACCCAAAAGAGCAGGAGAAATTTTGAACTATGGGAGAAGCCGATTAACTTCTTGCTAACAAGTATGATACAAAGAAAGAACATGTCAGAACTCCCCCGCCGCCCAGACAGAAACTTTAAGTGTAATACTCAAGTCTCAAGTAATAGTTGGGATGAAAGCGGAAAAGTTTAAATCCTACTACGGTTTGCACAGTGAACATCGATTCTTCAATTGTGATCATCTCTTTGCCACACAATTGATCTTTAATATTTGCCTGTCGCGGGATGGGTTTTTCTTCTTCTTCTCACCATCTTTTCTCCCTACCCCCCTGCCTGAGTGGGCATCTTTGATAAGCAGAGAAAAAAGACAGTTGTATCCTAAGAGAGACACAAAATGCAAGAGGAAAGTGTGTTTGTTCTCGACGTGTTTTGCCCTCGCGCTTGCAAGTGGCCCTAAGGGCTGCGTCCAGAGAGAACAGAGAGAACGTGGCAGGTGTTTGAGGAAGCGTCTGAACACAACGGAGCTCCTGGGGCAGCCAGCCAGGAGGTCCGGGTCCAAGAGTTCGTCAGGCCAGCTGCAAAGTTTGGGTGCTGGAAGCGTCGCTGTCCCTTCAGGCCCAGTCTGGTTCTCCTGCCTCATGGTGACTTGCTCTCCCAATTTCCTGGTAGCACGTTCCCCTTCCTCTTAAATCTGCCAGAGCTGGTTTCTATGACTAGCATGAACTCTGACCCATACAGGGTTTAAGCGAAAAACAGTACTTCCAGCCTTTGTAGAAACGATTTCCTATCCTTGACCCCACCTTTGGTGTCTGATATCTATATTATCCATATTATTCGTGTGCTCACCTCCCTGTGAGATCCCCTGTCCACATTTACATTAAGGGCTGCAGGGTTGCCTGGGGCGTGGGGAGGGGTGAGTCAGAAGCACTACCTGGCTCTACTGAGTTTCTTCTTGGGGGAGGGGAGCTTGGTGCTTCTGGGCTGATCTAAAGGGGGCGGGGCATGGAGGAGGTTCTCCAACCGGTCACAGGGTTGGTCCCAGAGGGGTCTAGGCTCCAGGGGCCACTTCAGGTTGTGCAGCACCCCCGGAGGGAGCTGTTCTCTGCAGTACCCTGGGCTCTGTGTTCTTTTTTTTTTTTTTTTTAAGGTTTTATTTATTTGTGAGAGAGGGAGCACAAGCGGGGTAGCAGCAGGCAGAAGGGAGAAGCAGGCTCCCCGCTGAGCAGGGAGCCCGATGCGGGACTCGATCCCAGGACCGTGGATCATGACCTGAGCTGAAGGCAGACGCTTCACCAACTGAGCCACCCAGGCACTCCTGTGATTAGAAATTTTTAAAAATCCTCTCAAAAGACCAAAAGAGGCAACCTCAGTGGGTGCCCATGTTACCATTTGGACTGGAAGGCCAAAAACGAACACAGAAGCAAGAACCATCGGCTTTTTTGAGACCTAATTCACATACAATTCATCTATTGGAAGCAGACAGTTCAATGGCTTTTCGTATAGTCACAGAGTTGTACAAACATGACCACAGTCAATTTTAGAATGTTTTCATCACTTCCCCAAAATTCCCTGTGCCCATTGGTGGTGACTGCTCTTTCCTTCCACCCCACCCCCCGCTAGGTAACCACCAATCTACTTTCTGTGTGTATAACTTTGCCTATTCAGGACATTTCCTATAAATGGAATGATACAACGTGTGCTCCTTTGTGTCTGGGCTTTTCACTTAGCATAGTATTTTCAAGGTTTATCCATGCTGCAGTCACTTTGTTCCTTTTTATGGCTGAATAATATTCCATTGCGTGGCTAGACCACATTTCATTTATGCATTCACCAGGTGATGGACATTTGGGTTGTTTTCACCCTTTAGCTCTTATGCATAACGCGGCTATGAACATTCATGTAAAAGTTTTCTGTGGGCATAGGTTTTCGGTTTTTTTCCCCAGCTTTATTGAGCTGGAATTGACAGATAACATTGTGCAAGCCGAAGGTGCAGCACGTGTTGATTTGACACACACGGCAGAATGATCTCTCCCACGGTGTTAGCCAACACCTCCAGTCACGTCACGTGATGACCACTGGGGGGTTTTTTGGTGAGTGTGGACATACCTTTTGATTTCACTTGGCTATAAAGCTAGGAGTAAAATTTGCTGAATCATATGGCCATTCTTTAATTTTTGGAGAAATGGCCACTGTTTCTCAAAGCAGCTGCCTCATTTCATAGTCCCATTGTGAGTGTAAGGGTTCCAACTGCCCCACGTCCTCACCGACGGCTCCTTTTCATCTGTCTTTTTAACGTGCCCCGTGCAATGGCTGTGCAGTCGGGGCTCATGCTTTCGATTTGCATTTGATTTGCATGTGGACCATCTTTTCACGTGCTTATCAGCCATTTGTAGATCTTTGCAGATCTTTGCAGAAATGTCTACTCAGATCCTGTGCTTATCTTAAAATTGGGTTATCTTCAATATATATATATATATTTTAAGGTTTAATTATTTATTTTAGAGCGAGAGGGAGCATGTAAGCGGGCAAGTGGGATAAGGGACAGAGGGCGATGAAGAAAGGGAATCCGAGCAGACTCCCCGCCAAGGGTGGAGTGCCGCATGGGGCTCCGTCTCATGACCCTGAGATCATGACCGGAGTAGAAACCACGAGTCCGGTGCTTAGCTGACTGGGCCACCCAGGCACCCCTGTCTTCAATATTTTTTGAATCTTGTTTCCCTCTTCTATAAAAGAAGGTTACTGTGTCCTCCACAGATTTGCCCTGCCGATTTCACCCAGTGCTCCGAACTTCGCATGCGCTCCAAAAAGTTAGCAAACCTTCACCTCACCTTGCCTTGAAAGTAGAAACCAAGTCAAATTCATTTAGCATTACATCACCCAGCGCAGTGCTTTGCATGAAGACAGGCGTCTGAAAGTCTAAATATGCCAATTCACAGCCCTCAATATTCTCGTTGGAATCTTATGTGCTTCGCCCCCTTGCTCCCATCACTTTCAGTGAACCTTTTCTTCTGAGAACAATTTTCTTAATTTTATTCCCCTTGCCAGCTGCCTCCTGTCCTGAAATTTAACTGGCAGTATCACTGAAGCTGATGACGAGACAAGCAGACACCACCCAACAGGCCTGATGTGAATATGAGAACCTTTTGAAGGAGCTAAAGGACTGACAGCCTGTCGATACAACCTGTCCCCTTTCAGAGAGCTCAACAAAAAGTAATTAAAATCATTACAGAAGTGAGAAAAATGAGATTCTCAAAAAACCCTGACTGCAGACTGACGGTTATTTAACAGTTCAGTGACCCCTAACGACCCAGTCTGGTCTGAGGCATGGCCCTCGTTCTCATTTGTAGAGGACCAGGCCACTGGCCGGCCCAAAGATTCGAGGGTGGGGGTCCTGCTTGGGTGTGGACAGGAAAACTCCCAGTGAGTTCTGCTTGATTGCGGCTGACTCAGCGGCGCTTCAGTAAACCTGGCTGAGCTGCCTGGGGCATAATGTAAAAGGTCAAGCGTAGGAGGGGCAAGTCGTCTCTTTCACCTTGCATTGTCTTGAAGGTCAGGCCAATACCAAAGGCACCCTGGTGGGAATCCTGGTGCGTGATCAGAAGGCTCTGGGATTTAACCTCAGGCCAGGGTATAACCAGGAATGTGAAAAACAAGGGGTGTGTGTGTGTTGGACTTAGCTGCGGGGGGTGGGGGGTGGGGTGTGTGTTGGATTTCCGTGCAGGACCGGGTCTGAAACCCCGAAACCCTGGCCCACTTTCTCGAACCTACTGCAAGGCGGGTCTGGGGAGTGCAGGGATGAACGTGGAGATTGTCGGCTCCTGGGTGCAGGGACCGACCCGCTTCATCTCCCTAGGCGGGGGTCTAGCACGTGCACTGCTCGGGGGCTGTCGAGCCGGGGGGGGGGGGGGGGGGGG
>NW_024424897.1:5067047-5081085 GCF_017311325.1 Ursus maritimus | reverse complement strand
GGGGGCTCCTGGCCGGGTCGCGGGAGGGAACTGGGAGCCGGCTCCTGGCCGTCCGGCTCGCTAGGCCGCACATCGACGCGGCGGAGTACAGGCGCGGGGACCGACCTCCCGACTTGAGCCGCGGAGGGGCGGCGTCCGGACAGGACTGCGAGCACAGGGGTAACGGCGCCGACCTTGCGCGGTCCGGCAAAAGCAAGACCCCAGACCCGGCACCCAGCAGCTAGCTGTGACGAACGCGAGGCCTGGTGTGGGTGGGATGGGCCAGCTCGCACTTCTCATTGGACAAATGCCCTTGTCAATCACTGAGGAACTGCGACCGGACATCCGCGACTTCCCCACCTCGGGAGGAGACGGGCTCTGGGGAGATGGGCGGATGCGGTACCCAGTAGCAGTCAAGCTCTTTGCCAGCGCGAGAGATTGGCAGATGCTCCAGCCACTGAGACGTCGCGGAGGGTTACCGGCTCTGCCAGGTGATTGGTGGTGGATCTTGGACTTTTTCAGGTGCGGGGCGCCTCATAGTCTGTAAATGGGGCGCGTAATTAAAGCATAAATGGGATGATGCTGTGGCGAGTTTACCGCTTTTTCTTGAATTAGACTTGAGGCTTTCACGGGGGCTCTTGAGTTTGGTAGGCTTTTCCCGGAATTACCCAGATTTTCTGGACCCCTTAATAAGGCACCCCCTTCCACATGCAGGATCAGGGCTGGACAAAAACCGGCGCTGCGCCCGCACTGATCACCGAGATCCCCGGAAACGTGCGTGTTCCGTGAGTTACAGCGAAGATTCAGTGGGCGACAGTCAGTAGAAAACAGGAAGCAAAGAGAACGGAAGTTTGCAGGGGGGGGAAATGCAAGGAGGCCCTAAAAATTTGGATGCTCAGCCTTTCTCATAATAGGAACGATGCATATTAAAACTTACCTAAGCTAACATTTCTTTTCTTTCTTTCTTTCTTTCTTTCTTTCTTTCTTTCTTTCTTTCTTTCTTTCTTTCTTTCTTTCTTTTTCTTTCTTTCTTTCTTTCTTTCTTTCTTTCTTTCTTTCTTTCTTTCTTTCTTTCTTTTTCTTTCTTTCTTTAAGATTTTATTTATTTATTTGACAGAGAGCCAGCGAGAGAGGGAACACAAGCAGGGGGAGTGGGAGAGGAAGAAGCAGGCTCATAGCGGAGGAGCCTGATGTGGGGCTCGATCCCATAACGCCGGGATCACGCCCTGAGCAGAAGGCGGACGCTTAACAACTGCGCCACCCAGGCGCCCCTGAGCTAACATTTCTGACCCGTCAGATAGGCAGGAATTCAGAGTTTGACGAGGTACTGCCTTGAGGACCCTGCAGAAACGGGCTTTCTCGTGTGTGGCCGCTGGAGTGCGAACTGGCCCAAGCCCCAAGCGTGGGTGGGGGCCTAACGAAATGTCATGTATTCATGCACCTCGGGCCCAGCGATCCATGTTTAGGGATCTGCTCTGAAAATACGCTCCCACGAGCAGGGAACTCCGTAAGCACAAAGTTTTATTCACAGTGCCATTGTTTGAATGAGCCTAAGATGGGAAACCCCACAAATGGCCATCAGCAGGGGAATGGTTGAAGAGGCTGCGGGACGTCAGTGCTAGGAGCATTATGTAGGAGACCAGGGAGCATTAGAGAGAATGAGGAAGCCAGCGGCACTTTCTGTGGCGTGATCTCCAGAGACCTACAGGTCGCTGCCTGTAGCAAAAAGATGCTGCAAGGGCGAAACCAACACTAAGAAAAATGGTTGCACGTCAGGGTTAGAGGTGGTGGTGGTGCATCTGGTGGGAGCCTTAGGGGGGAAACAGAATAAAAATAAAGTGTTACTTGGACGCCCGGGTGGCTCAGTCCATTAAGTGTCCGCCTTCGGCTCAGGTCATGATCCCAGGATTCTGGGATCGAATCCCACATCGGGCTCCCTGCTCAGGGGGGAGCCTGCTTTTCCCCCTCCCTCTGCCTGCTGCTCCCCCTGCTTGTGCTCTCTCTCTGTCAAAGAAATAAAATCTTAAAAAAAATAATAAAGTGCTGGTAATAATAATAGTAAAAGAAAAACAAAACAAAATCTGTGACCGTGGAAATCTGCCAAGGTTGGCCCCTGTTCTGGGACCCAGCATTAGATCCTGAAAGCACAGGCCTGCTGGGCTGGAGGGGCCTCAAGTTCTCTGTAATAGGGCCGCACTGTAGACGGGGCCAAGGATTCCTGGCATCCTGCCCCTCTCCAGGGCTCCTCCAGGGCCTGAAGACAGAAAGAAAATGACTTTCACCTGCTTCCAGGTAATACAAACTTCCGGTCCACGGTGAGAAGTAGAGACTGGAGGTGGACAGCATGAAGGGCCCAGTATGTGACTGTGGGCTTCTCTGTGCCCAGGCAGTCCTGCGGGTGTGGCTCAGAGGGAGACCGAGCTCTTCACGGCCCTTCTCCAGTGCTGCCTGGTTGCAGAGAAATGATGCCGTGGCCTTCAGAAGGCACGTGGCCTGGCTGGAGTGCTGACACTTGAGGTCTTCCAGGCCCAGAGGATAAACTGTTACTCTGAGTTCGGGGAGGTCCTGTGGACAAATGTGTTTTCTCACAATCAAATTGAGAGGAACAAAACAACCTCAAAGTGATGTTTTTAGGGCAACTATTTTCATTAAAAAATTGAGAACAAGGGACGGGGCTGGCTCAGTCGGTAGAGCGTGCGACTCGATCTCAGGGGTGTGAGTTCAAGCCCCCCATTGGGTGTAGAGAGTAATTAAAAAATTTGAGAGCAAGTACAAATCATCCAAAAAGGGAGGAAAAGAGCTGTATGCACAAGGGGTTCACAGAAAGTTTGCTACAGGTTTTAGGTTTTAGGCTGCCCTTAAAGCTGCTTAGGTCTCGCGTTTTATTGAACAGCCATTTTTAGTGCAGGAAGTGAGGAGACACCTAATTTTGTCCGGATGGTGGCAGTTACAATGGACATTTTTAAAAAAGATTTTATTTCTTTTTTTGAGACAGAGCACAAGCGGGGGGTGGGGTGCGGTTGGGAGGGGCAGAGGGAGAAGCAGGCTCCCCGCTGAGCAGGGAGCCTGATGCGGGGCTCGATCCCAGGACTCTGGGATCATGACCTGGGCCGCAGGCAGACGCAAACCGACGGAGCCCCCCAGGCGCCCCTACAATGGGCATTTTGAGGAAGATAATCCTGAAGTTTCTAGCAAGCAGAGTTTGGTAAATAGAAATGAATTGTCTGTGGACTTGGTTTTTAGTGCACTGCGGGGGTGTGATGGGTGACAAGCCACTGCTATTTGTGACCCTCATCGAGGCCACCCTGTGCTCAGGGCTCCAAGGCAGAGTGGTGAGGGGGCGCAGGGGGAGGGACTGAGAGTTGCCGGGCGGAGACTCTGGGCCTCTGAAAGTCTCTCAAGCCCCAGACTGGAGAGAGTCCTTCAGATTGGCTTCCGTCAGCCCCCGTGGCTCCGGGCCCTGCACGGCGGTGCCACGTCGGTGGAGCCATGTCGTTGGCGGCCCGCCATGGCACGCCTTATGGAAGTCTCACTCCGTGTTTGCTCTCTCCCTCCCGCCCTGCTGCCTCCTTCCCCCGTACCTTCGCTTTTCAGCGGCCCTAATGGTATCAAGGTCGTTTTCTTCCGCCCAACACTGGGAGCAATGGGGTCTCCTCTTGGTTTCGGCTCGGAGGGTGGGATGGCACCTTGTGGGTGTGTGTGTTGATCTTGCCATCGCCTCTGACTCCAGGAAACTTCTGAGGACCGGTTCTGAATCTGCAGGTCCATTTGTTCCAGGCACTTTGAGTTTCCTGAGCCAGAGCAGTCCTGATTATCTGGTGGGACTCGTGTGTGTCAGTTTGAAGTGGGTTCTGAGAGGACTCTTCTGGCCACAGAGGGACTCGAGGGTGCCCCAGTGAGGCAGGTGAGGGCACAGGAATGGTATAAACACAGGTGGAAATGGCAGCAGAGCCACCCCCACAGTCCCAGAGTGCTCAGTGCTTCCTCGAAGCATCAGAGGCCCAGTGTGGAACCTGGGCAACAGGACCCCCACCCTGGACATGTGCAGGGTGCTGTACGCAGCATCCTTCAGAGGCTCCCAAGTCCCCACCAGGTGACCGAGTGGTCCCGCTGTCTACGCAGCAACCACCTCCCTCATCCCTTTCTCACAGAGTCCTGATGGGGTCCTGTTCTCTGCTTCCGTGAACGGCCCTGTGTTGAGGGGACGCTGCCCCAGCCCCAGGTACCTCAGCCAACCATGGTCGGCCCATCTCCTTGCTGGAGATTGGGTGAGGCTTGAACACATGACCTATTCTGGCCAACTGGGAGCTGAAGGGGGGGCAGGTGCATGGGTTCCCTAACTCCTAGAGACACAAGCCAGACACGGCTCTTGTCCTGCATCTGGATGTGACACCCAAGCCCCTGCGGCCGTCTTGCAAGCCCGAGGAGGGCTATGGGCCACAAGAGCCCACAACGCGAGCAAGTCTGAGCCACAGGAACGGCCACTTGGGTCCATTCTGCTCCTGGGCTCCTCCGTGACCCAGCTCCTCTCTGGTGTAAGCCCGCGGAGTTGGACCTTTCTGCTCGTTGCTGTTGGAACATCTTAGTGGGTCCAAGGATACGAAAGTTCCTTGAGTTTACTTCCCACAGCCATGGCAGTTTGACTCAAGTACGCACGGGTCTTTCCTGTTCGGTATAATCAGAGAAGAAGGATCCAGGCAGGAGAAGAGGAAGGCCCATCATCCGGCATCGGGGCAACGCGATGGGCAGGGCGGCCCCAGGGGAGGTGGCCCTGCTCGCCGCTCGCATCCAGTGGGTAGGGAGAGGAAACGATGGGGAAGGGGTCCCTGGGAGGTGACAAAGGGAACAAAGAACTCTCAAATCAGAATTTTTTTAAAAAGCAGTGACAAAAAGATAATTTTTAAAAAAGAAAACCACCGACATTGGGCTAGAACAGCAGACCGTCCTCCTGTGCAGACTGTCAGCAAGGACGCAAAAGGAATCACAGCAACAGACAGGAGAGGTGCCCGAGGAGAATTCTAGTGGCGAGCAGAGAGGAAGGAGAGTAACTCGCCCCCCGCCACCCGAATGTCAGGTGCACAAAAGGCCACCGCTTCTTTGAGTTCACGGTGTTGACTTAGCTTTATTTCGGCAAATACACAATATTTATAAGAACTTCATAGCTCTGTCCTCAGCAGACCCTCCCCAGCTCCGTTTGCTACGGGTGAGCGGAAGCAGGGCCCGTGCAGCACGGAGGCGCCGCTGTATTCGCCTCGGCCCGTGCCGGCTGAGGCCCCAGGAGCCCCGGAGGCGTCCCAGCCACGGCCCCGTCAGGTCATTTCGGTGTTTTCCTGCATGCCGTCTGGGCAGGTGCCCTCTCCCTGCACACCCGGCCGTCTCCCCTGGAGGGCCTTCGTCTCCCTACGGGTGGGCACCGTGTCGCACCCTCGATGTCTCTCCCCAGCAGCGAGCCTCGCCCTGGGTGTGTTACAAGCGCTCCAACGAGCCTCCCTCCCTTGTGGGAAGTCAGTCTCAAGCTTAAATGGGAGCAGCGGTTCGCGGGTCTCGGCTCCGATTACACTGATCTGTGCGCCCGTGGAAGGTGCGTGTTGGCTGAGGGTTGCTGCTAGAAGGACGCTCAGGCCGGGGCAGGCAGCAGCTCGCACCCCCGGGCACCGGGCCCCCTCCCCGCAGCTGGTGTGGCAAGGATTCGGGGATGCTGTGGGAAGACGGGTCACAGGTCCTGCTGCCTGGGCGTCCAGTCTAACAACGCTGCCTCCTCCTGCTGCCTCAGAAGGCTTTCTGGAAGCCTCCGTAACTGCATGGGAGGAAGTGGCAGGGGAGCACTGTCTTAGCCGACAGGTCTACCTCTGACGACAGCGGTCCTGATTCCTGTAACGTGAGGCCTAAACTGTGGGAGCTGCGCGAGCCGTGCGTCATCCTCCTCTACGGCTACGTATGGGAGAGGGAAGGAGCCCGCTGACGTCCGCCGTGAGGGCCAGGGCCTGGCGGGGCGAGGGCCGTCTACATGTCGTAGAGCCGGAGCTGCTCCTGCACGTCACCTGCGGACATCTCCCCAAACGTCTCCTTGTTGTCCTTCATGAGCTTGAAGATGGCCGCCAGCTGCTCCTTCTGCACTCTGCGGGGAAGAGAGGACACAGAGGAAAAGGGTGCTCCGAGCCCACAGCGGGGGGACGCCACGCGCGCCCGGGCCTGGGGCCCCGCTCTCTCGGCTGCTGCCGTGTCTGCTTCCCAGGACAAGAAGAAAATCAAACCGAAGCGAAACCCACTCAACACCCACGAGCTCGTGTGGCGGAATGACCTCAGCTGGAAGGTTCTAAAGGCGGGATCCACGTCTTGGCTGTTCCCTGCGGGTCTGGGGAGGACCCAAGTGACCCTGTGGGTTCCCGTGCCTCTGTTTTCCCTTGGGCCCCCTTTTAGTGTTGACCTCGCACCTCCTGGGAGATACTGGGGAGAGGCCCGTTCTGTTAAGTGACTGGAGAGCGAGCCCGGGAAGAAACAGGCTCTCGACAGCCTCCGTTTAGAGGGATGAGGACAAAAACCAGTACCAGGCGAGAAGTTGGGGGCGCCCGCGGAGGTGCACATGGGGGCTTGACCCAGGGGCACGGTTGGCATGGGTCTCACTGCTCAGAGGAAGGAGCGCCTTTTCCTGATGTGCACAGAGACCTTATGGCCAGCGGGGCCCTGCCCCTCCTACCACAGAACCGGCCTGCACACGCTGGGCAGCTGGGACTGACGGGAGGCTCGGCCACACCATCTGACCAGCACGGGACAACTCCCAGGAGCGCAAACATTTTGAAAGGGTGGGACAAGACTGCAGCGCAAAGCAGGGACGGTCTGGGGCTTGCTTGTTCTGCTGCATGCACGGGGCTGTCAGCAGGGCTGACTTCTGGCTTCTGTGCTGTCTCTGGGCCACCACACCCTGCGCCCCGGCCCTCTCAGCCCCTCCCTGCAGCCAGCAATGCTACAGACACAGCAGGTCCCGCGTGGCTGGGCTCTGGCATGACCTCTGGCCACCCAGAACGCTGCCAGGGTGGGGTGGGGTCCGAGCGTCTGGTCTTATGCAACAGATTCTTTCAGTGGGACCCCATACCTCCCATCCGGAAGTTGGTTTTCTGGCTACAGCAGCATCTAGAAACTGAAATATTGAAGTCCCAAATCCCAGCCTCTCTGTCACCCTGGGAATGTGATTTCTACAGTCTGTTTTCCCATCTGGAGGCGAAGGAGCCTGCCATAGGTGTTCTGTACCCTGCAGTCCGAAGACAGCACTGTGGATTGAAAGGTGTGTGTTGAGCTCCCTGGATGGAATCACATTCCCGCTGGCCCCGAGCGAACACAAATTCTCAGATATTTTTGGTGGTTGTGGCACTTGGGCATTTTTAACAGGGTGGACCTATGACTTATACTCTGCTAGAGAGTAACAGGCACCAGTATGAGAGAGAGCTCAAATTTTAATGGGTTCAAAGATTATTTCTTAAAAACAAAGCAAAACTGAAAAAACACACAATAACCAAGATCATCTACTCAACGTTTATTGGGCTGAACACAGGCTGAATATACAGATCCAAGCTGCCAGGAGTACGTGAGGCTTGGTGCCTACAAGCCACGTGCAGGAAGATTCCAGACAACTAACTAGTTAGATAACGGACCTGGAGAGAGTCGCCTGCTTACTGTATCAGTAAGATCCCAGCCTGGACACGGCTGTTATTGCTGTGTGGGGACATGTGTGGCGACAAGGGTACATCTGCTTGTCACGCGGCTGGCCCACTATTGCCCGATCTGCACTACACCCTAATCCTAAGCCTTTAGGCCCAGAGAAGGGCACTGGGAACGTAACATGCCCTAGGGGTTGGCATCCCGGCCTTCTTCTCAAACGGACAAATTTTTTCTATAAACTTACTGCTTTAAAAAAATGTTTTAGCCAACACATCTAAAAGCTGCAGATTAGTTTGCTATAGTATAAATATTGCCCAATATAAAATTCCAAGAAACGGATCTGGGACTGATCTCATTACCTGGTGAAATCCTGACTTCTCTGCGGCACCTTCTAGGAAACGGTATAGTCAAGAAATCTGTTTCAAGCAGACTATTCTTACTGCTCCCACCAAAGCGAAGGTGGAGACTCGGCTGAGCCAGTAAGAGCGTCAGTGAAAAGGCCTCGGAGCCGCAGAGGCCTGGCTTCCGGCCTCCTCTACCTGAGGGTCTAGAGCTGGTGCTGGTTCCCTGCGGTGGGGCCATCAGACTGGTGTCCCCCAGGGGGACCCGCAACACCCAAGCCCGCCAGACAGAAAGAGGGCAGTGGGCCCCCAGGGGAAGGAGGGCCGTCCACCATCCCTGAGGCAGCTAACGGACAGGAGCTTTGCCTCGGCTGCCTGCAATGCCTCAGAGTCTCTCACGGTTTGGCTCCAGTGAAGGGAAAGGCCAGTGGGTGGCTGGGTGGGGGGCACTGGAATGAAGCTGGTTTTAAATGACACTGGTGGTTTTAAATGACACGGTGGTTTTAAAATGACAAGGTGGCTGTCGCTGGTGACATCACAGGGGTGAAGGGTGAGTCGAGAGCATAAGAAAAACCAAAGTCTACGAAACCCTTGCTTAAACAAGCTAATCCGCACCAACGGGGAGGAACACCTCTACCCCGGGGCCCAAGGCACTCCCGGCACCCTCCCCGCCGAGGGACAGGTCCTGATGGAGGGTCTGGGTCCCAGCGGATTTATGCAGGCCAGAGGCACCTGGGAGCCTGCACGGCTCCGCTCTGGGGATTTCCATTTTATCTCTCAAGCTTTTTAGATGCCAAAAGAAAAGCCTTTAGCAGGAGGCTAAGGATAACTTCATTATTCTTCAGTTCTGTAAAGAGAAATAGGAAGAAAAGATCATTTATTTTACTTCTTCCATCTAACAAGTATTGTGGGGGAGGAACTGGGGAACGGGGATGAGGAGAAGGGTGTTTGGGATTGCAGACGCCAGGCTGGACACTGGTTTCTCAGACACGGTGCAGTTTGCTTTTCGTCACCTGCAGCAGGACACTATGTTCCCTAGAGCTGGCCCGACCCGGCACAGGACCTCAGCAGCCTGCCGCATCCCATTCTGAGTCCGGAGTCCGTGAGGCATTTAGTTAGGCCGGGAGGACCCTACTGCTCGGCCCGTGGGCAGGGCGGACCGTAGGTCAGATACTGGGCGCCTCTGATCTTTGGCTGTGTGCCTCACTGGGGCCATCCCGTCACGCTCGACTGTTTTGTCCCCCTGGGGACACTGGCACACTAGGGATGCTTGCCCACCTTTTCTAAAGGACACCCAGAAGCACACAGACTCCACAGGGGCTCTGACTTTGTCCCTCCGGCGCCCTCTTCTGGAGTCAGAGTCACGCGCGTTTCTAGACATTGACACCGGCAAATCCTTCGTGGACTCACCAGGTTGCAGACAGCAGAATATCCCACAGCCTGGGTTCTCCACTCCCCCCTGCCTGTTATGCCGTACAAAACACCTTCCACCAGAGTCGTGTCCCCTTCCAGAAAGGTCAGGACATTCTGAGGACCTTCAGAAGGGAGTGGGTGCTGGGGTCCCAGGTTCCCGCCTATCCGAGCCAGCCTGGGCCACTTTGCTCTGGACCAGAAGGTGGGAACAGATGGCGTACAAGGACAGGAGTGGGCAGGGGTGCTTTTTCTTTTTCCTGCCAAGCTCGCTGGCTTCGCTAGCTCTGGGAGCCGGAGGAGCAGTGGGCAGCCTGCAAGCCCACTGTCCCAGCCACACTGAAGCTGGATGTGGCACCTCCCAGAGAGACTGCGCTGGGAACGCACACCCCAGCAGCCAGGCACGGCAACGCCAAGGATGCCGTGAGCCCTGAGCCCCAGGAGAAGCCTTGGAGGAGGGGGCAGGCCGTGACAGAGCAGGGTCCTCCTGGGGCAGCAGCCAGCTCTGGATCTGTAAACCTGACCACTTTCTGCCCCTTGGGCAGAAGGAAGCTGACTTGTGAGCAGTTCCAAGGATGGGAAGGTCCATTTAAACACGCAGAGGAACGATCTGGGCTCTTGATTTTAGCCCTGCTTCCTAAGTGCTGTGTCCTGAAAATTTGTAAAGTGACGCTTTAGGGGATGCTGGCTCATGTGACCACTAAGGACTTGGGCTCTGCATACGACTGTTCTGTTGGCTGTGTTGATAAATTTAAAGTCAAGGACTTGCAGCATTTTTTTCGTTAACTAGCTTGCAAGTCAGCTGGGACCCCGAGGGCCAGGAAAGGGATTAGAAACAGGCAGAGTTTGGTCGGAAAGAATCTGACAGGCAAAGAATAGAGCACACTTCGCTGGCCCGCAGTTTTAGTGGTTTGACGATAATGTGCATGTTCTTTTTCATACTGGAATCCCAGGGCCGTTTCCTAGACTCAGCGGGGACCAGAACGAACTTGCACCCGCCAGCTCTCCCGGGCCACAGGGGAACCACAGGAACTGCCGTGCTGGAGACGAAGAGACAGAGCCGAACTCGTCAGCCTCTGCAACCCCAAGCATCACCACGAGAGGGACAGAAGCAGCTGCAAGAGGGGTGCGAGTCAAGGGGCCCCATGCAGTGCCACGTGGGCTGGCCGCATGCAGGGGCAGGAGGCAGCAGGCAGACGGCACAGGCAGACGCGTGCAGCAGCCGCGGGGAGCATGCTGGGGAAGGGCAGGGGTGAAAATGAGCGTGAACTCCAGCTCCACCCTGAGCGAGGACCGAGTTTAAGTGCCTCAAAGTCCACCAGCCCCTCCTTCTCCACCTGGGGCACAGGCCTGCAGATGAGGAGGGAAGATCTCCTCCTTCACCCCAAGAGCAGCCCTGGGGCACGGTCTCCGCCCCACGGAATAGCCAAGTGCGTGAGAGGCCCCACAACCCTGTCGGGAAAGACCCTCTGCCCCCCGCGCGGCCGATGCAGAGTCGGCTGTCTAAACATAACAGAGAAGAGACTTTCCCTCCCTCTTCCTGAGGTCCTGGCTCGGAGCCCAGTGACAGTGGCCATCTGACCCCGCAGCCTGAGGCCTGGCATCCGTCCCCTAACTGTCTGTCCTTCCTGTTCCAGTGACTCCTCACGTCCACCAGGAGCACCTGCCCGAGCCCAAGGAATCAGGCCTGTCCTGACCGCAGCTCCGTCCACAGGGACCTTTGCGGGACCCCAAGCGCATCCAGCCCTCCCCATCCTTAATCCAGAGGCTGCGAATATTTTCGGTAAAGGGCCCGATTCTGACTCTTCTGGGCCCTGTGGGCCACGCGGCTCTCTTGCAACTTCTCACTCCGGTCACAGTGGTGCGGAAGCCACCACAGACCATGGGAAAACAAGAGTGGCCGTGTTCCAGTCACAGTGAGCTTACTGACCAGGGCTGCAGTTGGCCACCCCTTCCTGACCCGGAAAACCTGCCTGTCCCACCACTCGGGAGCACAGGGGTTTTTTGCCACACGAGGCTTTCTTCTTAGGGCGGGCCGAAGCGGCAGGGCGACACCCAGCGGTCCCAGAGGGGGACGACAGTTCAGCCCCAGCCTCACAAGGGGGCGCTAGCTCCCCACCAGCTGGTCCGTGAGGCCCACCAGGAACTTAGGTCCACTGGGTCCCAGAACTCTGCAGCCCTGGGAGGGGGGCGGTCACACAGCATCTCCCGTGCTGGCGAAGAAAGAGGCCACTCGGTGCATGGAATGTATCAACTGGTTATGAAGGTGGCGGAGGAGGGGAGGGCTCGACCGTGTCAGTCACGTTGAGGACACATCAACAGACAGGAGGGGGGATGCACCACTGGTCTAAGAAGTCAATCTCCTTACCAAAAGGATTTGCAAGACTATGTGTGGTTCAGGACCTAAGGAACTTGCTACAGGGAAGTGAGGTCAGAGGTCAGCTCAATCCTGAAATATAAAGGCAGCAAACCAGATCACACCCAGAGGCAGTGTCGCCAGCACCGAGGGGTGGCTCCCCTGGAGGCCACCTTCCCCTGCTCCCAGTCTTCCTCAGGCTGGGCCTGCCACCACCCCTCCACCCCAGGGGAAGAGCCTTCCAGGCCAGGTTTGGAAGAGCTGGTGACAGTTGCGGGAGGGGAAATGGGGATCCTCATGGGCAAAGCAGCTTCTGACTTTGGAGGGACCCTGGGTGGTGTGGCCAGCGGCAATGAAAGAGTGGCTGAGTTATGCATTCGAATAAGCCCTCCTGTCCTCTGTGACCCTAGAATCCCCCCCTGGGCTCCCGTTTAGACTCCTGCTTGAACCGGAGCACGGCTGGCTCCAGGCCGGCCGGAGGCATGCAGGAGACAGCTGGACTGGGGGTCTGACCACCGGTTCCCTCCCCAGCTGTCCTGCTGCTTCCAGAGTGTTCCTCAGCACCCTAGCGGCATGGAGGGAGGCCCACGGGTGTGCAGTGGGTGTCCGGCGGGGGCCCGATTCTAAAGCTGAGAAGCTAGGCAGCTGCAGCTGTGGGAGCTCCGTGGAGCAGAACAGATAGGAACCGACCGCAGACGCCGGGCTGGGAGGGGCCGGAGGGGCAGGAGAGGAGGGGAGGGGAGCTGCCGAATGGATGAGCAGGAAGAATTGCGCCCTGTCCCGAAGTGATAGATTGGTTTTGTCATGAACTCTCTGGGTGAGGGAGCGGTCTGCTCCAGGCTCTTCCCTGGCGTCTAGCTTCTCCCTTTTCAGTGGGGGCGAGGGGCAGGGGAGGGACTCTGCGGCCCTCCCCTCCTCCCCAGCTATGCCGGAGCACCCCAAAGGGACTGTCTTCAGGGGAAACCGAGCCTGGCTGAACAGAGCCAGGACAGGAAAGAGCCCCTAAACAGAAAATGGGGGAGTGGCAGTGGGTTGGGGCAGCGGTTTGCCGCAGGCTCGCCCTGTCTCCCGGCACCCGAGCGCAGGGGCAGGACAGTCAGGGCTCGCGGGTGCTGTGTGGTCCCTACCTCTGCTCTTCCTCCAGCTCCTCTTTGGTCATCATCTTCTTGTACTGGTTTCCCCGCAGCTTCCCGGGGCTGTATTTAAAGGAGAAGACCTCTCCCCCTGCAGAGAGGAGACTCGGTCAGAGCTGGCGCGAGGGTCTGAGTGCTGGGGGCCTCCCCCAGACTCCGGGTCCTCTTCCCCTTTTGTTAGTTTCAAAAGGGCCATCTCGGCTGGCGGGGATTCCCCCATCCCCCCCAATGCCCACACAGGTGCTGCCAGGCCTCAGAGAGGAAGCCATGCCCTTAAGTGGTCCTTCAGCCCAGCAGGTGTAGGGCAGACAGCCCCCCGCCACCCCCGGGGACAAAGACTCAACGGCTTATCTTGTCTAATTCCCATGAAGGCCTAAAGAATTGAGTAAGGGAAATGCGGAGGCCCGCAAATCACCCTCCCACACAGATACGGTCCTTCTCGGTTCTCTGGAGAGTTTACTTCTCTGTCACTCCAACGTCCGGAATCTCAAACACCTCCGCATCCTGCCCCGGGCCACCCTGACCTCCAGCTGGCAGCTGTCCCTGTTTGATCACACAGGCTGATGTGGGCCCAGGGGGAGGAAAATGCCTCGGGCCCTCGGATTCGGCTTCTCTCTGGGCTGAAGGAAGAAGGCTCTGGATGCAAATTCAGAACCCAAATGTGATGTGATGGGGGCCGTGCTCTCTCCAAAACCTCGCCCAGGAGGAGGACGCTGGCGGGCTCCACAGCCCTCCTGTGGCCCCCTCACCCTGGCCAGCTGTCCAGGGGCTGAAGCCTTGCCTTAGGAAGAAGTGACTACATTTGTACAAGGATTCCTTTGCTCTTCATTCTTTCTGCAAATATTTAGTGAGCACTCTGCTAGGGGCTGGGGCCGTAGCAGTGAAGAAAACACACAGCAAGCAAAGACAAGTCAAATACAGTTAAGTTGGTCATGAGTGCTCTGCAGAAAGGACAGGGGAGTGGGAGGCAGGGCGGGGGCCGCTTGAAGTTTCATGGGGGTGGGGTGGGGGTGGCATCAGGGAGGGTTTTACAGACGGTAGTTGAGGGAGTGCGGTGAGTTGAGCCCTGCGGTGTCCGGGGAGACAGGTGCAGCAAAGAGAGGAGGCCAGTGGCACTGGATGGTAGAGAGGGGCCAGGTCATCATTGGGGCGGGGGGGGGGGG
>NW_024424897.1:5059181-5067037 GCF_017311325.1 Ursus maritimus | reverse complement strand
CTTGGTTCATCCTCCAGGTGAGATGGGGCTTTGCGCAGAGACAGGGGAATCCATTCCCACCCCTCCTCACTGGGGACCCCAGCCCCCATGGGCCGGCTCTTCCTCCAGGCTGAGCTGAGCTCAGGCTGACAAGCAAGGGCTGGAAATTCCAGTACCATTCCTTGTGGGCCCACAGAATCAGGAGCTTCCAACAGCACCGGGTGTGCACTGCCTGCATCTGGGGATCTGGGTACTTTGCTGAGTAATTCAGAGCTGCTGTCTGAGGGGCCTGGGTCCCTGGTGATCAGGAAAGCCGGAAAAGCCTGCCAGAGGGGCGGGATCACACAGAGGCTATGGCCTCAGAATGAGCTCACAAGCAACGCTTGATTCTGGACCTCAGGAAGAGGCAACAGACAAAGAAAACCAATTAACCTCAACATCAAGGTCATTGTGTTGCTATGTTTTAGAAAAATAAAACATAAAAAATTCTGCCAGCTGGGTACGACTCAAGGTTTTCATTCATGGGGCAGGTCTGATGAGTCTGATGTTTTCCGGGCCAGGCAGGACGACTAGAAAAGGATTTCACCTAATCACATCATGTGTGGTGTACCAAGGGATACACAGTCGCATCTAATTTTGCTAGACCGGGAGGTTTCGATGTGAGGGCCTCCTGGGAGCAGGACTTCCTCCTACAGCCTTCTGTGAATCACCAGGTCGCTTAGGGAGGGCGTCTGAGCGACACTAATCAATTAGCCCCAGAGCTGAGCTGCTCACTGCAGAGGGGCTGGGGGCCTGTTCCTCTTATCCTCCGACAGCTGCGGCCGTAAACCTCCCCTCCCTCATCTTGTCAGAGCTGGCAGGAGGTGGCGGGGGGATGGGGGATGTCCAGGAGGCAGCAGTCAGATAAGGAGGGGGGCCCGTGACAAGGCACAGGGCTGGCTGTAAGGCTGGTGAGCCTCCCCTTGTCCTGGCCAGGGGCCTCTGGCTCCGGCCCCTTCCTGTGTCCCGGAGTCGCAAACAGGATCCTGACTTCCAGCATCCCTGCAGCTGCCTGGGGCCACAAGGCAGGGACACAGGGCCACAGTTCCCGTGCGTCTCTAACCTGCAGATGACGGAGGAGAACCAACCGCGCCAAGGAGAGCAGGTCCCCCTGACCCGCCTCCGCAGCTGCCCGCCCTTCCCTGCTCCTCTGAGGCAGTACCAACAGAAGCCGCAGCCCTGTGGGGCCTCAGGGGAGGAGCTGTGGGCCCCCCCCCAGCGCTGCCCTGCTGCCGGCCCACACGCCCATACCAGCCGCGGTCACGGCATTCCTGCAACCCACTCTTTCCACTGCCCCTGCCAGCCATCGGTCACGGCAACAGTTTGGCTTTTTAAAAAAATGATGAAATATTTCAAACATACACAGAAGTACAAGTAATAAGTCCTCCATGTACTTTCCACATAGATTTAACAAATGTTGACATGTTGCTTTCGTTTGTTTTTAAGAAATAAAACACGACAGACCCAGCAGACACGCAGACCACGTGTGGTTCTGTCTCTGTCTGTCTGGGGCACTGGCCCCCGTGGGTGCCCAGGGCAAAGCCTCCGCCCTCCACCCAGTCAGGTTCGAAGTGGCCAGTTTTCTTAATGCTCCCCGTCACTCCCACTCCCTTCTCCTGGCCGGCCAGAGTCTGATGGCAGGGAAGTCCGGCCAGTTAGCCCGAGCTGCTCAGACATCTCCTCCCCTGGGGCCTCCATTGTGCAGAACGCCTGGGCAGCGGCGCTGTGAGCGGCTTCCGTCTCCATCAGATAGATTGGGAGACGTTTGGCGAGAAACCGAAATGCACAAGCAGTGACAGGAGGGGAGCTAGGAGGCAGGGCAGGAAATGGAAGGTCGGGGTGCTCGGTTTACTGGCGAGATGGGCCTTCCGTGTTTGAAGACAACTCACAGTTTAGAGACAGGAAAGTGGGGACAGAAAGAGCAGAAGCGACAGGGCCAGGGGCGTGCGGCCTGGAGGCTGGGTCTCACTCACCATCCTCTTCCTCAGGCCCTGCTTGGGGTGGGCCCTCCTGGCCATCCTGCTCCTGCTCCTGGTCCTGGTCCTGGTCCTGGTCCTGCTCCTGGTCCTGCAAGACAAGGAGAGAGTCAGCCCCGGGCGCCCGGAGCTCGAGACGGTTCATGCGGATACGGTCATCCAGGTGTCTGACTCCTTGGTGAAAGGCACCTGACTCTGGGGCCGCGGTCAACCAGCGGGGGGAGTCCGTACGACCTCTGTGCAAACGCTGTGTGGCCAAGATGACAATGGGGAGCCTGTGGGCCGAGGAGCTGTGCTTCTGACCTTTGAAACTCAGTCCCTTTACCCTTTCCGGGTGGGTGCCTGTCAAAGACTTTGGATGCCATTTTGGTAATGGGACTGGGGACTCCCACGATCCACCACCCCCACCCCCCCGCCCTGCCCCTGCTCCAGTGAGTAGAACGAAAGGCACGAGAGGATGGCTGGCGGGCGTCACAGAGGAGCGGCGCTCGCGGGCGCAGACTCCATCCCTGCCTCCTGGCACCTCGTTTCAACCCCTAACGGTTTCCATGTCCATCTTTCCAAAATTGGAGCTCCGCCTCCTTCAGGCCCGGCGCTCTCCCACGAATGGACTCAATAAACAGATGGCTGGAAGGAGTGTCCCAAGATGGCCTTCTTGGGAGGAAGGAGTGACTTCAACTTGCAGGAATGCTGGGGGGGACCAGGATGCGCCCATCCTCCAGCTACAGGGATTTTAGGGCAGTGGGGACACGCGGCCCAGGGGACTGCGGCGGGAAGCCGGCGGGCAAATACGGATATACCCCCCGGTTTAGAGAGGGAAGCACGCACAGGAGGAAGCCGCCCGCGGCGGAGAGGGCAGCACGCCCAGGCCTTTGGCACGCGGCTCCCAGGGCAGGAGCACGGAGCGGCCGGCGGCAGGCTCCCTCACAGAGCAGAGCGAGCAGAGCTGGCCTGCAAGTTTGCACAAGCCCAACAGCCGGTCATGAGTGGCAAACCCCGAAAGGCCGAGTTTCCTGTGACTTTCTCGCTCTCAGGACCACACAAAATGCAGCCAGGAGGAGCTGGGCGGGAGGCAGGAGCAGGACTTCTGCTCAGCACCACCGAGAGGGGAGCCGTGCTGCCCGGAGCACCGTTGGTCAGTACGTGGGGCTTGTCCAAATGCCCCTCTCTCACCCCCGGTTTTGCACAGGAAAACGTCTTTGTGGCTGTGGAGATTGGGGCAGGACTCTTCGGGGGAGGCAGGAAAAGGAGACAACCCTTTGACCCAGCAAACCCACTTCTAGGGATCTGCTCTGGACGGGAAAATCATCTGTTCAGGTTTTCATGCAAGAACTCTGCTTGTGTGAAGCAGAAAACACGCCAAACTGGAAACAAGGAAATGTTCATCCTTAGAGTTAAATATCTTACAGTTAAATAGATTTGGTTAACCACAATATTAACGGGTTAAATATATCACGGTGTGCACACGCCACGCAACACTGGGCTTTAAAAAAGAGGCAACCATACAAACTGATGTGAGAAATGCATCAGGGTCAATTACCAAGGGGAAAAACAAGAGGCTGCACAGTGTGAGAGGGGCAATCTTCTTGCTGTAAATAAAAGATGGAAATGCACATACATGCTCATCAACGCTGAGGAAAGGTTTTCTGGAAGGACCCGCAAGGCACCCTTAGCAGTGATTACCTTTGGGGGTGAGGACCATGGGGGGAGGGGATACCGCTGGGGGAGAGACAGCCCTTCTGTGTTCATCTGATACATTTCAGTATATTTGGATTTTCTAATAAGATGCATGAATATGCATTAATTACTCCTAACATATTTTGAAAATGCTACACAGGGGTCTCTGAACTGTGAAATCTGATTTTTTTTTCTTTTTTTAAAGGAAGAGTAAAAGAAAAAAAGAGACACAAACAGCCATTAACCCATTCAGGGCTGGACCCCAGAAATCAGCCCAATATCGAGACTGGAGAGGAGGCTGATTCTCCCATTATGTGTGAGGGACACCAAGAAAAAAGAGAAATAAGCACAGTCCCTTCCTCAAGGAACTCATGATCCAGTCGGGAAGACATCTACACAAATAGTTGCTGTCCAGAGCGGAGGCAGACCCCACCATCCCAAAGGGACACAGTGAAGGGTGGCCTGCCAACACTGGCCTGAAGAGAGGCTGGTATACATTTGAATCTTGCACTTGACTTCTGAAGTGTGCTGTTTCTTAAACTGTACTTGTGATCCCGTTGGCAGGTTGGAAAGCAATTTAGAGGTTGCTACTGATATTTTTTTTAAATGTGCAACCCAGGGGCGCCTGGGTGGCTCAGTGGGTTGAGCGGCTGCCTTCAGCTCAGGTCATGATCCCAGGGTCCTGGGATCGAGCCCCGCATTGGGCTCTCTGCTCAGCGGGGAGCCTGCTTCCCCCTCGCCCTCTGCCCCTCCTCCAGCTTATGCTCTTTCTCACTCTCTGTCTCTCAAATAAGTAAAATTAAAATCTAAAAAAATAAAAATGTGCAACCCAAGTCTTAGTGTCATTTTCAGCTTTAATAATTTCAGAAGCATAAATGCTATAAACATACCCAAAAATGACCTTGGAAAGGTTATTTACATTTTAAATATATTGATGTTTCTCATTCAAATTCATGTAATTATCCCAGTCCAGTGCTAGACATGCCTCTAGTTGATTTTCTTTTCGCTCTTTTTTTAAAGATTTTATTTTTTTGTCAGAGAGAGAGCACAAGCAGGGGGAGTGGCAGAGGGAGAGGGAGAAGCAGGCTCCCTGCTGAGCAAGGAGGCCGATGTGGGGCTCAATCCCAGGACCCCGAGATCATGACCTGAGCCGAAGGCAGAAGCTTAACTGAGCCACCCAGGTGCCCCATTTTTAAAAAAAGATTTTATTTATTTATTTGAGAGAGAGAACATAAGGAGGGGGAGAGGCAGAGGGACAGGGAGAAGCAGGCTCCCCACTGAGCAGGGAGCCTGATGCTGGGCTCGATCCCAGGACCCTGAGATCATGATCTGAGCTGACGTTAGCCGCTTAACCAACTGAGCCCCCCAGGAGCCCCTCTAGTTGATTTTCAAACTTCAAAAACATATTCATGGCCCAAGGTTCACTGACCGGGGGATTGCCTTTGTGATTCGAGCCTGTCGATTTTACGAGGATTTGATGCGTACCTGACCGCCTGGACATGACTTTAGGGAGGCTGACCAGCTCACCAAGGTGCCGTGGGAGAGGACTCGTCCACCTGCCCACCCAGCCAGACTCCGGCTCGCACAGAGAATTAAAATGGAGAACTCGGCATTCAAATGTCAGGAAGCTAAGTAGACGAGGAATTTACATAGTAAATACTCAGCGGATGTGTGCTGTAGCTTCGTAGCATTTATACTTCTCAAGCTATTAAAACCTAAAACTGCACTAAAACTTTGGGGGTACCCCCGTATCCCGGAATTAAATGAAAGGTAAATAATGTTACGTGTGTGGTAGACAGAGATACCGTTTTATAAAATTTCTGGCATGCTGTGGCTTTATATACAGGGATGCAATTTAAAACAGACTTTTTACTGGAGACTTCATGAAGTCCGGAAAGCAGTGCTGGACTGGTCACTTACTGTTTTCTGTCTGTGCAGAAATCTCCTTCCTTTGGAAGATGCCTCTTGAAGCCCGTGGGCCCGGTGGGCAGTCAAAACCCCTCCCATAATAGACCAGCTTGCAGGTGGGACCCATGGCCCAACTCTGCTGGGGGAGAAGGAAGCTCTGGTCCTCGAGCTGTGAGCCTGGGCCTGTGGGTGGAGAGGCCCTTGGCTGCGGTTGTCCCGGAGGTCGCTCCACCCCCACCTTTCCCGGTTCTGTGCAAGCTGACCGAGCCGAGTGGCTGTCACCCCGTCACCATCTGCTCACACTCCACTTTGCAAGCCCAGAGCAGGTCAGGTCCTCGCGGGGAGGGCTGCCCATGTCGGATACCAGTGGCGCAGCCGCTGAGGGCTGGGCGGTGGCGGGGGGTTCCCACAGTGCTGCAGGGAGCAGCCCCAGCCCGCAGGCTTCTCTAGGTTACCTTGTGAGCTTTGAGATGACATCCCCATCCTGGGAAGGAGTCCATGATTGAACAAAACAAAACACTGTTTGTTGCATTTTGCTTGTATTTTATAAAAAACGTGTACACGACAGAAAAACGGAAGTGGTGATACCGGTAATAAGATGGGCGGGTCCCGTACAAAGTGCGCATGGGACAAAGACGGCCATCCTTCTGGACGTGGTGGCCCTTCGGCCTCCCTCCAGGGCTCCCTGCCTGCAGATGGGGAACTGTGTGGGTGACAGCGAAGGAGGGCAATACGGCACAAGCACGAAATGCTGGAGCGTGAGCCGTCAGTAAGGGCTGTACCTCTGTGCCGTCCTTCCTACAGCACGTCCCACCTTCCATCCTGCTTTGGCACGTGCAGTTCTGAAGGTATGTTTTCTGGAAGCATCTAAGCCACATGGTAGAGGGGCCCCGAGGAGGGCAGCTCGGCTGAGTCTAAGGAGTCGGGCGAGGCCCCAGAGGGGACGCATCTTGGCTTTTGCAAGGACTTGCTGGAGTTTGGTGTGGCTGCAGGAGATCGCGGGGGTCAGGAAGCAGGGCTCCGACCCGGGCAATCTTATAGGGGACAAAGCAACGAGGGGCCCCCGCGGCTTTTAAATGGGGAGAAACGGGAGGAGACCGGCATTTTTGGAGCAGGAAGTGGAATGGCGTGGCGAGGGCAAGATTGGAGGCAGGAAGAACTCCAAGAAGGGGGTTCAAAGCACAGGTGAGAGATGTCGGGCCTGAACCGAATGAATGAATCAGCAAAGGACTGGCTGCCTCTGGCTGAAGGCAATCCCCTGGGGTTCACGTTCTCGAGGTCTGAGTCCCACCCTTGGGCTTGCTTCCCCACATAGCTGGGCTAGGACCACGCCTGGGGCCGCACAACCCGACAGCGCTCAGAGTGCCGACTGCAAGCCAGCGAGAGGCCATCCCTGTGGGTTTCTGGTCAACGCCCTTGGTCCCACGCGTGCTGCATGGTACCCGTGTGTTGTGGGCTGAACTGTGTCCCTCCCCACATTCATATGTTGAGGTCCAAACTGCGAGTATCTCAGACTGTGACTGCATTTGGAGAGAGAGCCTTTGAAGAAGGAATTAAGTTAAAATGAGGCCGATGAGGGTGGGTCCCAACCCAATCTGACTGGTGTCCCTTTAAGAGGAAATCTGTAAGAAAGGACACACGCAAGAGACCCCGTGAGGACGCGGCGAGAAGGCGGCACCTGCACACCAGGGACAGAGGCCTTGGGAGCGAGCGGCCCTGCCCGCGCCGGGACCTCACAGTTCTGGAGAAAATACACGTCTGTGTTTCAAGCCGCCCAGTCTGTGGTACGTCGTTACGGCAGCCCCAGCAAACCGACACACCGTGCTCTAATGGAAGTAAATCAGTTTCGTGACAGCTGTGAATTGGCGACGCCCTCTGGGACAGACAGCTGGTGTCATCCTGGCTGGTCCCCAAAGCAGTCTCGGGCTGGGACCCAACCCCCTCACCTCACTGACCAGAGTCCCGGCATTCCACGACTGGATGGATAGAGCCCACGTTTAACTTCACATGTCCCGGGACACTTCTCCAATCCAACCTTTTCCTCCAGCGGAGGGATGGCTCGGCGGCGGGGTGGGGGGGGAGGCAAAGCACAGGGGCCAGGGTCTCCCGGAGGCTGAGGAGGGAGGCTTCTCGGAGCCAGTGTGAGCCTGCAGGCAGCACATTGCCATTTATGGCTGCCCTGGCTGATCCAAGCCCGATGCGCAGCGCTGAAGCAGAGGAGGGAGAGAGAGAGACCGAGAGAGAGAGAGACAGAGACAGAGACAGAGACAGAGAGAC
>NW_024424897.1:5036062-5059171 GCF_017311325.1 Ursus maritimus | reverse complement strand
ACAGAGACAGAGACAGAGACAGAGACAGAGACGGGGGGGGGGGGTGAGTACGAGGCAGACACACAGAGAGAAACAGTCATCTTTCTGTCTGCCCCAGGACATGGTTCTGCCCTGGGGTCCTGCACTCAGGACTCAGGACCTGCTGGGACTGTGTGACCAGCCACCAGAGCTGACTCGGGCTGTGGCTACAACAAGCCCCGCGGTCAATCCAGGCTGATTGTGTAGGACCACAGGTCCACTTCCACGGGGATGCCTGTCCCTCCCTCCCCTGCAGTAGCCAGCACAGAGAGCGGGAAGCGAGGCGAGGGCGAGCACGATTCCCCATGCACTTCTCCGCAGCCTGGGTCAGGCCCATCCCCGGCAGCACGTCTGCAGAAGGTTTCCAAGGCAGGCACCGAGACGAGGCAGGGCGCGGGGGCTGCCTCCCGGCTCCCACCGCAGGCAGAGCAGGTCTGACAAGGCTCCCCGCCTCCCAGAAAGATTCCATTAGGTAATCGGGCTGTTCATCTCCTGCATTCAGGGGGGAGCAGCCGCAGGCCAACAGAGAGCGCAGAGCTGGCGCCAGCTCCCAGAGCGCCCGTGCTGGGTGGGGAGGGCAGGCCGGCAGAGGTCACGGCTCTCTCCGCCCTCGAGTCTAAACAGCTCAGCCACGGCGCGCCTCAGTGACAGCTCCAGGCAGAGGACGCCCGGGCCAACACTCTAAATCCATAGTTGCAGCTGGATAAGGCACATCCCCGGAGACAATGAACTGACGTCTTATCCTCAACTGGCCCCTCTCATCAGTTTTTCTCTGTGGTCACAGCATCTTTGACACTTTGTCACGGCCTGGGAATGGTGATCCAAGGCTGTGGGTTCCTTTCCACTTCTCGACCGCCACCATCCCCTCGAACAGGCCCTGGGATTCACCCTCATTCTCCATGCTCCTGCCAATCACTCGGGGCCCCACACGGCACCGTGTCCTTGACCTCACTCTCCTCCAACTCATTTGCTCTGAGAACATCTTCAAATGCCAGCTTTATGATGTTTTTTTTCCCAATAAAACCCTAAAATCACCACGGCTGTGCTCAATTCAAATAATCCCCAGTCTCTGAGGTTCTCCTGCTTCCAGAGGCAGTGAGGTCAGTCTGTAACGCTTACTGGGAAGTGCTCTCCTCTCCTGCCCTTGGGGGGGGTGTGTGTGCCATGGGAGGGTGGGCAGGAACTTGGGGTCACCCTTGGAACCAAGGCCTTGGGCACACAGTCTGCCCTTCCCCATTCACCTCTAGGTGCTCGTCCTTCCTCTGTGTGCGTGGGGTCCTCTGAGGTCACAGGATCTGGGAAGAATGGTTTTCAGCTTGGGTTTTTGTCCTGGCCTCGGCAGGCAGAGCCCTGGAGCTCCGTGGGGAGGACAGAAGGGACTGCTGTAAGGAGGGAGGCGGGAATAGAGGGGCCAAGACTCCCCCCCCCCCACCAACACACACACACAGGGCAGTTCTGCTTTCCCTTTACACACTGGACTTCCATCTAAGATTGAAGAAGAAAAATGGTATCTAGTACTTTAAAAAATGTGAGAAAACCACTGATCTAATGTGGCTTTGACCCAAGACAAAACCCTAGCTGATAAAACCTTTGATAAATTACCAGTTATCCAGTCTCTGAACACTTCTAGCCTCGGGGAGCTCACTACCTTACAGAGCAGTCTGCCCCTTTGGGGCATGACACACGGCTCTAGCGAACGCAGACAACACGTGAGGCCCTGGGTGGGAGGCCTGGGGCATGAAGAGAAATGGCCTTGGCCTGCTGCCCAGGACAGTGCTACGAGGAGGCAGCATTTGCCTTGTGGCAGGGGCTGCCAGTGTTCCTTCTCTTCGTTGTTCTTGAAGCTTTCGCATTCAACAAGCACGTACTGGGTGCTGCTGTGTGTTGAGCCTGCTGTAACAGCTGTGGACGTGGCCGTGAACGTGGCAGACCAGGCCCATTCTCCTGAGCCGACATTCTGCTGGGCAGACAATGGACACGGACATAAAGGACGACCCAGACCACATGGAGTGCCGTGAAGAAAGCCAGAGAGGGGGGCGTGCTGAAGTAGGGGTCGGGGGACACAGACGCTAGAAAGGTGAAGACGAACCATCGTCTGGAAGTCTGGGCCAGGAGGGGTCTGCCAGGCAGAGTGAAGAGCAAATCCCAGGCTCCAGCTGAGGTGTAGGCCTGGTGTGTGTGAGCTCGGGGACGCGGCGGAGGGAGTGCGGGGACAGCGGGGACCAGAGGCAGAGCCGGCCACGGGGACCGTGCTGAGAGTTCGGAATTGATTCTGCCTGTGACGGGAGCCACCGCAGGGCTTGGGGCAGGAGAGTTTGGGGTGTGGTTTCCATGTGATAAAGATGGTGCGCGCTGCTGGGTGGAACGTGGGCGGCAGGCTGGAGGTGGGGGGAGCCACTGGGAGGGAACAGCACAGCCCAGGTGAACCGTGGACCACAGTAGCAGCCAGGAAGGTGGAGAGGACAGCCTGAAAACAGGAGGTATTCTGCAGACAGAGGTGACAGGACTTGCTGATGGAGGGACTTCAGGCCGGAAAATAAGAAAACAAGGATGTTGTGTGGGCTTTCAGCCTGAGCAGCTCCGGGGGCCCGTGGAGGAATTCCAAGCAGATGACCAAGAACAGTGGGGGCAGGGAGGGGCCGAGGGCAGAAGTCAAGAACTCTTAACAGACACGGTGGTCTCAGGGGCTCACTGGACAACCTCGGGCAAGCGTTGAGGAGGTAGCCGGCCACCTGGGGTCAAGTTCAAGGAGAGGCTGGGCATCATCAGCTATTGATCAGGGGGATGACGGTAGGCAGCATGTTCTGGAAGACAGGTCTAGAAGTGAGTTCTCCAGTTGATATGGGCATGAGCTTTTCCAGCATAGACAAAGAACAAAGGACGAATACTGGACTGACTCATGAGGCAGGGCTCGGGGAGAGGGGCAGGGTGGTAGATTGAGATCTAGAGTTCAGGGCCCAGCACACAATGCCCCGGGGCAGGGAGGAGCCGGGCTGCGGAGCGGAGTTCAACCAGCCAGACTAAAACGGCCATCCTGGACTCCGACCTCATATCCCAAATGAGGGCACATTCATAAGCCCCACACACACACTCTGGCTCAGATGGCCAAGCATGCCAGATCCAATCCTAT
Organism: Ursus maritimus; assembly: GCF_017311325.1. Taxonomy (NCBI): domain Eukaryota; kingdom Metazoa; phylum Chordata; class Mammalia; order Carnivora; family Ursidae; genus Ursus; species Ursus maritimus. Next base: position 5,056,023 of record NW_024424897.1, on the reverse strand, counting down.
CAGATTAATGGTTTTTGGCATTGTTCCTACAAAGAGGATTTGGAGGGCAACAAAAGCTTCATAAAAAAAAAAAAAAAAAAAACAAACCACCCAGGGGCAGAAATGCCCATTTTCCCCTTATCAGCAAAGATGAGGCAGAATTTGTGTGTCTACATTTGGGGGGGGGGGGGACAGGCGATAAACAGAGACGCTTGAGCGCAGGGAGGAGAGCTCGTGGACTGACACAACCAGAACGAGAGGGGTGGGAGGAAATGAAACCACTCTGCTGGGGACCAACCAGGCTGAAGAACTTTGACCAGGACCAACTTTAAAGATCGTAACAGAAGACAGGGGTTTCGTGTTTAAAGTCTCTAAGGAGGCCTCAACCGCTGGCACAGGAACTGGTGAGACGTCATGAAAAATAAAGATAAGAATGGTTTGACCCTGGAGTAGGGTTTACTGATCTTCACAGGACACCACTGGGCTGGAGGTCTTTGCTAGTCTTGGGATCGATCTCAGAATGAGTCGTCGGCACATAGGCAACCGGCCAGGAGAAACACTAGTCATACCAAGGTCACAGAATTAGGTTCTTGCTGAGAACATGCCCAGGGTTGTCTCAACCAGAGGTCGGCTGGACAGAGTTAACAATGAGTGCAAGGAGTTCTTACTTGCAAATGCTAGACACAGGCTCACACGTGCACACCCCTCCCCCCCACAGGCCACGAAACCGGAGCTGGTAACTGGCGAGCAGATGACCATGCATCGCTAAGAGCTCTAGGAGAGATCCCAAGTGGTTTTAGTTCAACCCCTTCCATGTGGGGAAACGGAGGCCAGAAGTTATAGGACTTCCCCCAAGTCCTATGGCTATTCAGAGGCAAAACTATTAGGTGAACAAGTACCATGAATTCTCACACTGGGTTTCCTTAGCGCCCGTTACTGTCATTTGTTCTTTAGCCACTGTGGCCAGGAGGACGTGACCGATCCTTCTCCCTCCCGGGCAGGAGGGCAGGAACAGCCCGCTGCAGCGTCCCAGACCTCCTTCGTGGCTCGGACGGAGCAGCAGGACGGTCAGCAAGCCGCTCCGTCCGTGCAGAGCACCCCTTAGAGGAGGTTTCTGAGCCCCATCAAAGTCCTGCTTCATTCATCTGTCCCTATCGGTGGCCAAGCGAGTGTGGTCGGACTCAGGTTGTTCCAGAAATGCCTGAGCCACCAGGGATTGGGCATTTCTCAGGAAGCACATCCGCCTATGGTCTCCGGTCGTCTCAGCCCTCCCACACTGTGGCTGAGGCCGACGGTCTGGGAAAGAACGGGGCCACAGGGACTGTCGGAAAGGGCGCACGCGCTGTGCTTCCTTTCTAACCCTCCAAAGCTAGGCAGCTTTTTTCTTAAGATACGTTCCTTAAAAATTTACTACTTCCCACTGAGTAGAAATTCTAACCGACAGCTACATTTTCTGTGTGCCAACAAGACTATCTCTGGAAGGAAGAACAAAGTTTAGCCATTAGGAAAGTCCACGGACTTCTTTCTCACATGGAAAAAAACCTGTGAGCTGGAATGACTGCCTAAAACACGCTCTTGCACTACCGAACACTGAACTCTTGTTCGCAGCTCTGGGCACCGTCCTCTGTTCGGGGGTGTTCAAAACTGTCATTACTGTGAACACACTGTATTATGATCTGCACTTTTCCTTACTTAGTTCTACCAGCTTGCTAAGTAATCCAACGTCCTAATTAATGAACATTTGGACTATTTCCAGTTTCCTTCCCAGCAAACCACTAGACCTGTCATAGACTCCCCAAATTCATATGCTGAAGCCCTAAGCCCCAGTGTGATGGTATTTGGGGGGGGGCTTTGGAGGTAATTAGGGTTACATGAGGTCCAGAGAGTGGGGCCCCGAGGGTGGAATTATTGTTCTTATAAGAAGAGGAAGAGACCAGAGAGCTCCCTCTCCACCATGTGCAGACACAGCCAGAAGGCGGTTGTCCGCCAGCCAGGAAGCGGGCTCTTACTGGGAACTGAATCGGCCGGCACCTTGATCTTGGACTTGCCAACCTCCAGAGCTGTAAAAAATAAATGTCTACTGTTTAAGTCTCCCAGTCTGTGGTATTTTGTCATAGCAGCCTGAGCTGACTGAGACAAGATTCCAAAGTGATATGAACAACTGCCAAGTAGCTATTTGGCCCTCCGCTAGCTGGCTTCTGTGTTTTTGTTAAGAGAACAGAAAGTGGGGCCATGTTGACACCATGAAGGTCGGGACAGATGATGGGGGAGGGGATTCGCTTGCTCCTAAATCATTCTGTGGCCTCTGCAGGGGTGGGGGGCACAGGGGCACACCTGTGGTGACGAAGATGGTGAGGGTAGGGGACACAGCATGGACCTAACAGCAGGGTAACTTCAGAAGATGAACCAGCGGGGAGCCTGGGTGGCTCAGTTGGTTAAGCGTCTGCTTTCGGCTCAGGTCCTGATCTCAGGGTCCTGGGACTGAGTCCTGCATCAGGCTCCTTGCTCAGCGGGGAGCCTGCGTCTCCCTCTGCCTGCCGCTCTCCCTGCTTGTGTGCTCCCTCTCTCTCTCTTTCTGACAAATGAATAAATAAAACCTTAAAAAAAAAGGTGAACCAGGCCCCAGCTCCTCAGTGAGGGCAGCCGGAGGAGACTGTGCAGTCCAATCAGACACCACCACCCGAGTGTCTGAAAAACCAAGCCCTTTCCTGAGAAAATCCCCCACTGGGTTTCTTTTTTCCAACACCGTATTTTTTTTCCAGTACAATTAAAACGCAGTGTTATAAAACTTTCAGGTGTACAATATAATGATTCAACAATTCTATACATTTCTCAGTGTTCATCGCGGTAAGTGTGCTCTCCAACACTGTATTTTGGGGAATTCCAAACCCACAGAAAAATCGGAAGAATTAAACAATGAACACTCATACACCATTCACCTAGATTCACCGATTCTTAACATTATTAACATCTCCTGTGCGCGTATATGTGTAACTATTAGAATCGTGACAAGTCATCCCTAAATGTTTGGCATGCATCTTCGTTCTTATTTTATTTTATTTTTTAAGATTTTATTTATTTATTTGTCAGAGAGAGGAAGACCACAAGCAGGGGGAGCGGCAGGCAGAGGGAGAAGTACGCCTCCTGCTAAGCAAGGAGCCTGACGACGTGGGACTTGATCACAGGACCCTGGGATCATGATCTGGGCTGAAGGCAGACGCTTAACCGATTGAGTCATCCCAGTGTCCCAGGCATGCATCTGCCTAAGAACAAGGACATGTTTCTACATAATCACAATGTCAGCATGACAGGCAAGAAATTGAGCATCGATGCAATAAAATGATATAATAAGCCGTTCATTTGAAACATCTTCCAGTTATCTGCAAGATGCTCTTTATAGCTCCCCACCCCCACCCCAATCCAGAATCCAATCAAGGATCAGGCATCGCATTTGTCTGTTTTGTCTCTTTAGTCTTGAATGGAGATGAGTCTCCCTGCCTGTTCTGTGTTTGGTGACGTTTTCCCGACTCCATGGCCGAGCAGAGCGAGGACCCAAGTGCCCAGAAGCCTGAGTTCTGGCACGGACGTAACTCTAGTACTATTCGGGTGACCCTTGACCTTCACCTTGACCACTGTTTGGGAATCCTATGACATAGCCTTGCTGGAATCCACACCTCCATTTGATAAGAAGCCCAGCCATCCTAAAATTGCAACCTACACCTCAGCCCCGCAAAGCACTGTTTCCAGGCCTTAAAAGGACCAACTCTTATTTGTGACCTTGTTCGCCGCGATTCTTTGTGAGGGTGCGGCATGCCTGTCATGCTTCCTCCGCTGCCCACCCCTACACTCACCCCTAGGAGACATGACAAGACAGAGGTTCTAATAATAGAGCTCTGCCCTCTGCCTGGCCTCCCTGTCCCGGCCGGCTGATCACCCCCCATTTCTTTAGTGGCTGCCCGGTGTCTCAGCCCATCACACTACTTTCCCACCCAGCTCCGCCGGGCCGCTTCCCCGTGACCTATAGCCGCAGTGGGAGGCTGCTTCCCTGGGCTCCGATCCTTCTCAACAATCAGCTTTGTGAATCAGAGGCAGCAGCTGCCCTGGGCCTCCCGGGCCTGGCAGGGCAGGAAGATGATTGGATTAGAAGCACCATGAGTGAGGCAAGGTGGCTGCTACGCCCCCCACCCCCACCCCCACCCGGCCTCATTTCCCCAGGGTCCTTCTCCCGCTCTCCGGGCCCACAATATGATAATCAGATCTTGAAAATGCCCCAGTCCGTACGCAATTTCTTAGCAGTTTCTTCCAGGGCTAATGCCACCACTGGGAAGGCAGAGCAGGGGACAGCGATATGTGTCCCCTCCCCCAGCACCTGACCCCAAGGCCTGAGGCACAGTCATGATTTAGTGTTTGCCAGCTGGAGTTGAGGGGGGCTCGCGCAGCAACTCAGCAAGGCTTGGGGATCTGAACCCACACGGGCAGGGCAAGAGCCCTGAGTGAGGAAACTGACTTCGAGGGAACCCTTACATTGGGATCATCTCGGGACAGGATGTCGCACAGGCAGGACAGACACAAGGCTCAGCTCTCAGAGTCATGGGGCAGCTGCCCCGCAGGTGAACCTCTATGATGTGTTTTGTCCTCCAAAGCGCTCCCTCAGCCCCGCAGGACGAGCATTTTCTTGACAGAGGCACACTGTGTTCTGGTTGAGCTGGACCGACGACTCTGAACCCACCCCGCCGGGATCTCGGATCTCGGATTGCTGAGGGCTCTCAGCCCGTGCAGAAAGCTCTCTCAGAGGTGCTGTCACCCAGAGAATCAAGACACAACTGAGCGCCACTGACAGGCGTTGCGAACTTCCGTCTAGAACTTGCTGCTGGGGGATAAAGGGCCCTGTGTAAGCTGTAGGAGCGGGGCTGGCTGAGAGCTAGGAGCAGGCTGAGAATGGCCCATAGGTCTCTCCTGTGCCCAGGAGCCTGTGAGCGCAGAAAGAATCCCAAAGATGGGAGCCAACCTAACACATCAGCACAGGTCCGAAACTCTCCCTGCCATCATCACAGGTGAGGTTGGCAAGAGCAGCTGGGCCTCCATTAAAGCGGAGTCTCTGTCCTCCCCGGGGGGAATACAACAGCCCTCCCCAGGCTGGTGAGAATCCGCTCTCCTGACACAATTAGTCACCCACTTGTCAAACAACGCGCCTGCTCAGAGGGGTCCGGCACACTTACTCAGCAAAGAGAAACGCCTTGGCCCAGCCTCACTGCCTTCTCCCCTCAAGGGCTCTCTTCAGTGTAAACCATTGCGTCCAGCAAAATTCAAAAGGGCACTGCAGATACACTGACGGGGCACCCAAGCAGCTTGCTCACGGCTTCTACTGTTCCAGCCACCCTCCCATGCAGGAAGAGGGGCTTGGGAGTAAGAGCAAGGCATTCTGATCCTCCTGATTCAGGGTCAAGGTTGCCGAAATCCTGGCAATGTGTCTCATGCCTGGCAAGTAGGTTTCCAATGTAAAGAGACGCACTGGAAAAAGTGTGTGGGGCTGGTGGGATGAGCGCACATCTCTCTGGATGTCCTGAAGCAAGGCGTGTAGTCAGGACAGAGCTGATGGACCGCAGGGAGTGGGCTTGGGGCAGAACAGGAGGGCTGGTTTTGTGGGTTTGGGGGTGCTAGGCTGTGCTGTAGGAGGGCTTTATCTCACTCCTCCACTCCATCCGGGCCAGGCTTATCTGCAAGCCCAGGGGAGATGTGCCAAAGCATGTGTGCAGTTTGAAAACGACAATAGAAATGACTGCATTTGTGCAAGGCGTCTTCTTTCGGCCCCGCCCTATGCGCTTCCCAACCCAGACCTCACTGGCTCTGGAGTCTGGATTTCACATTGGCTTAACAAGAAAAATCAGCTTTTTTTTTTTTTTAAACTATGACTATTTTTTCGTTATCGAGACAACTCTCATTATTGCGGACCTTGAAATAAGCCACATGCACGTGGATCCGGGAAGCCCTGGGCCGGAGGGGTGCGGGGCGAGGGGTGGGTGTGACCCGAGCCGGGGGAGGAGGGAGCGGGGGCCGGGAAGTGGAACGCCAGAACACACTACACAACTCCGACAGGCTGGGCGCTCGCCGACACTTGGGGCGGGGGGGGATGGCGAGTTTGCTCTGCGCTCCCAGGGGGAGAGGGGGAGGCGGGCCCCGGGGTGGGGAAGGGGCGTCCGGGGGGGTGGTCGGGTCCGTACCTGTCTGGCCTCGGCGGCCTGCTCCTCCGCCACCGCCGGCGCCGCCTCGCGCTCCCCCGGCCCCTCGAGCTCCCCCGGGCCCTCCGGCGCGGCGGCCGGCTCTGGAGCGCAGGGGCCGGGCGCTGCGGGGGTCTCGGGGGCCTTGGCCGGGGGCACGGGCTCCGGGCTCGCGGTCGCCCCGCGCCGCACCAGCAGCCAGGCGAGCAGCAGCGCCAGCGCCGTGGCCAGCACCGGCAGCGCGGCCAGCAGCTCGGCCGGCGCCTCCATTGCGCCGCGGCCGCCCGAGTGCCCGCCCGCGGGGACCCCGAGGGAGCCCGCCGCGCCCCGCCCGCGCCCCGCCCCGAGGCGGAGCCCCTGCCCTCGCCCCGCCCCCTCGGGTCCCCGGGGGGTGGCTCGGATGCTAGGGGACCAGGGCCGTGACCCCTGCGGCGGCGCTCCCGAGTCCCGAGGAGGGCCAACCCCGCCCTGCACCGGGCAGGCCTGACGCTTTGCGCTTAGATGTGTTTTGAAAACCAGCTTGAAACGCTCTTTCCTCAGGCGCTCTTAGGTTATTGTCATTTTCAGCATCATTTCCGCCCTGTATAGAAGGTCCAGCACTTTGGAACCGCTGGTTGGGGAATGCTGTGGCCCCGTAAGGCCAGGAAGGCTACCTAAACCGTGGCACTGGGCTGCCTGTAAGACGATGAAAGGCAAACGTTAACTCCGCTTACTCTCGGCCACTTCCAGACCCGGCCACAGCATTTTCGGGGAACACTTCCAGTTTCTGGCCAGTGAATGCCCCTTCCTGCCGGAGACCCAGCAGCCTTCAACACAGGCCTCACCGTAACGTGGCTGGCCCCCAAAGGCTGCTTTCTGGAATTCAGCTCCAGGTGCCTTGGGGGTAACTCTTCTTCCCTACTGACTTTTCCTCTTGGAGTAATTCTCCAGTGTATGGGAGGGTGGAATGAAGGGAAGTCTACTGTTTTTGTTTCTCCAGATCCTTCCTTCTGTTGTATTTGTTTCAGACAGATAACGGTGTAACCAAAAAACTGTGTCTTTACCACTCCCAATAAACCCAGGGTAAAGTCTGTCAGGCACCAGTTGAAAAAAAGGGTGCCAGTTTTTGTCTAGGGTACATTTATTGCTTTTTGGGAAGAATTAGCCTCTGAGCTGGTACCTGGCGCAAGGCCAGTAGCTAGATGGAGTGCTGTTTACAGGGAAGACCTAAGTATGTGCTCAGGCTTCTTCCTGAGCTCTAGTCATGACCAGCAGGCTTCCAGAAGACGGGAAGGTTAGTCCTGCTGCTTCACGTAATAGTAAGGGGTGCCAGCAAAAGGAATTGCAGTGGTGGTTGGTGAAAAATGCCCCGTAACTATAAAATGTGGAGAGGGGCTCCTATCTCAGCTACTGGCTTTTGACCCCCAGGGGGGCTTTCCGCCAAAGCAGGCCTTCTCTGTTCGCTCCTTCACTGTTTGGAAGTATACATCTAAGAGGGCCCACCGTGCAACTCGGCTACATTCTGCACCCACTATCAGATATGAACCAGGAAACAAGAACAAAACAATGCAAAAACCCCAACTCCAAATCAAGTTGCTTTATTTAAAATGATGAACAAGTTTCATCCAAGTGGAAGTTAAAAATACCCATCGTACGGCGGAGCCACAGGCATCCCGTGGCGGAGCCCACGGCGAGACGAAAGCAGACGTAGCGGGCTGCTGGGTGTCTCTGTGGCAGCTGCAGGAGGCACGAGGACTCTGCCCGGTCCCCGTTCTTCTGCACTGTCCAGTCACCTTGGACACAGGAGGCCGGGCCAGTTCTCACGGGACATTCGGTGGGGGCTCGACGTCTCAAGTTTTTGAACTACCGATGAGACGAAAGTCAAGAGCCACCACCCGAGGGGGCCAGGGCACGAGCTTCACCTAGTTTTGCTGTATGTAATGTAACGTCAGCGGAACATCTTGACAGAAGGCAGGGAGGGAGGGGGGAGTGTGAGGAGAGACCAGACTCCACAGGGAACCGTCGGCAGTACCCAGCACACAATGACAGACAACTTATTTGTGGAAACACTACACACAATTCAGGGAGCCTACAGCTGTGCACGTACACGCCTACGTCCTAGAAAGCACTGTTTTTACAATATTTACGGCAAAACTCCTATTCTGTCCCACACTGTTGTCTAAAGTCCTAAATCACATCCAGGCTGAACCTCTAGTAAGTTCGTAAAGCACTTATACCGGCGACTTTCTTGCCAATCCTTAAATATCTTTAGCTAATTTAGAGAGAAACCAAATGCTAAGAACACAACTATGACGTTAATTATGTTCTTTTATGAAGACCTCATAAACTTGAATTTAGTAAGGCCTGACCTTGCTTTTCTGGTCGTGAAAATGGATGTGCTTGACTCTACCTACCCTGACCAGTGACCCTTGGGAACCGTGCATGGCACTCTCGCTGTCTTTCAGCACCACGAGGGGAGGGACGTGGGCTCGTCACTGCTGCACGTCCAGCACCTAGAACAGTGCCCGGCACTCGAACACAGGCTGATCGCTTGCATGATTCATAAACGGGCATCTGGAAGCCAGAGCCAACTGTGAACAACAGCCCTGTGTTTGGTGGCTCTCCCCTCAAAGGTGTCACCCTGAACACCCCAGCACTACTAATGACCCCAGAGACGCCCGTGTGTGGCACTGGATACTTCTGGCTGACCGTAAAGTCTTTGGTGCTCACTCCCAAAGCCCCAGAGCCCCACGCTGTCTTCCTCCACTCTGCTCCTCCCTGTCAGTAGTTACTGGTCCAAGAACCCTTCTTCTAGGACCCAGCTTGCTGGTTTTCAGTTGGAGAAGAATCCCTAAAAAAGTTTCAGGTCGTGTCCTTGCCCCTACTATTGCTGACACCACTCAGAAGAGCTCAAACCAGGTGGGGTGAAGGGTTAACTTTAGAACAGATGGACCCTGGTCCCCACTTCCTATCTTGTCCCTAGCACCCAGCCATCACAGCACTCCTCTCTCATGGTTTCCCCACCTCATCCCTGCTTTCTTTCCACAACGGTGTGCTTGGCTGGCCCACAGCGACAGTAACAGGGGTGGAGTGGGGGGTGTTGAATCTCTGGCCTGGCTAAAACAAAGACTGTCCCATGGTCACTCATGGGGTGGCAAGAGCCAAACGGCACCGTGCAAGCTGTGTGATCCAGATGCTTTCCGGTGAGGTGACTGCGGGCTCTCAGGTGGGCTGGATCCCTGATTTCTGGATATTGTTTGTCAAACGAGAATCACCTTTGGCCTCTTGGGAAGGCTAATCTCTCCCATTCAAACTTCTACCGTCATCACACAAAAGTGTCCTATCCTGCCCCCTGGCGGCAAACAGCCTTTTGGTTTTTTTTTTTTTTTTTCTTTACACTGACGTTTAGAGAGAAGTTGATATGAATTAGAGAGGAAGGCGTGATAGCCCGGTAGCAATAGTGGGGTAAAGAAAAAAGCATTCTAGAAGATGGCAAGAACATTTTAAAAAGGAGACGGAGGAACCCCATTCAGGTGTGAACACAGACGACACGTAGTTCAGGGTTTGACTTTACTCACACCCAAACACACCCTGGAATGGAAGCAGGGCTGCCTGAGCCCGGGTGGCCTGGTGGGAAAGGGGAGCAGCACCAAGGGACAGGTGACAGGCGCCAACACCGAGGAACGTGGTGGACGTTCTCCATCCAATGCGGCCACGTATTGGGACTGGCATTTGAGAATGCAGAAAATTAAGACAAAGCAGGGGACCAGCCTCCTAGAGGAAAGCCACATGACCAACCCAGTATCAAGAAATGATCATCACTCTGTTAAAAATACAGCCTTTGCACAGAAGAGCCCTGGATTCCCCAGGTCACACCCATGTTTAGGGAGGATCTGGGGAGGCAACACCATACAATCCCAGGCCCTCTGCACACGTGCCTCTGCCCCCCTGGGACGCTGCAGCGAGAGCTCCTGCTGCCCTCTGGCGGCTCACGCCCTTCCCTACACCCCGGCCCAGAACACGGCACGCTGCTCAGTGCTTTTCACTGGGCACATCCTTGACAAGCCCACTCTTACTTTTATTTAAATTTAGCTGAATTTAGGGACAGATTAAGGCAAGCAGGTGAACTGAGAGGGCAAGAGATGGAACCTGCTGTCAATCCCCAAGGATTCATACCGGAGTTATTCAGAAGCCTAAACAGGTCCCAAAGACTAGAAGCACCATATATGGATGTATCCCAGACACGTAGCACAAGCCGCCCACCGAGTGTCTGCTGGTCAAACAGACAGGGACCCGAATCGTGAAGTCTCTTACAGAGTCAGAGCGTCTGCCTTACAGATCACGCGCAGGAAAGAACAGGACACATCTGTTAGAAGCTGGCCCTACTCACAACTTGAATTCTGCAATACGAACACATGGAACACCTTTCTCACTCTGCTCCCAGACAAAAACCCTGATATGTCATCCCTCCCCCAAAACACGCCACACGAAAACGCTGCCGGAGCTGAAGAGCCTCTCTGGCGGTGGCGAGAAGGTAACGCGGCCTAAGCCCGCGCTCGCGCCGGTGAGCGGTGCTGCCCGCGTGGGCTGGGTCCCGGCCACGGAGTGCGGCGCTGGACAAACGGTGACACACGGGGAGGTGGCGCGTGCGCGGCACTTTTTACGTGTAACTGGCTCACACACAAATCCGAGTCCACTCACCCCGCGGGGCCTGCTTGTGCGCAGCCGGCTCTCCGACAGCAGAGGTTCCTCACCAACGTCGCGGAGTGTCAGACGCGGCGAGACACTCAAGGGATCCCAGCCCTGCGGCCTCGAGGTCGAGCAGCGTGGCTTAGACGAGACAGCACAGACCTCCTCGCCCAGCAGCTCGCCAGCCTTCCGTGTTGTGCGCTTCACCGAGCTTGCTGAGCTCTGAAACTTCTTGACCATCTATTCTTAGTAAGCAGTAAAAACAGCATTTGACCGAAGACAGAAGCTTGGACCAGAGAAGGAGTATCCAAATTCAAAGAAGACAAAGGAGAAGGTGGGAGCAGAAGACGTGAAAACCGAGTCAGGTGGCCGCCAACAGCGTACACGGGAGCCACCTCAGGGAGAGAGTCTCTTTATCGGCTCAGGGGTGAGCCCGGCCTCCACAAGTGTCCCTAATCCTGCCAAGGAAAGTACAACTGCCTGTAATCAGCATGTAGACGGCACCACTGGCGCGAAGCTGGAAGGAAACGTTAGAGCAGAACCCCAGGACCCCACGTGCAGTTCAGGGCAGGGCTGTCCCTAAGACTTTCTCTGACAAAGTCACACATCACGGGCAGGTGGCAGTCACTAGCAACAGAAACACCTTAGAAAAAAGCCAGAAGAGAAATCTAACGACGGCTGTGAAGAGGACACCTTGGTTGAGAAATGCATATTCTAGTCCCATAAGTTCACGTGACTAGGACTTCTGGAATTTCAGTCTGACTACAGAGAAAGAGGAAAACACACGGCAAGGCCTGTGGGTCCTAAACTTTCCTAACACATGTTAAGAAAACATCCAGCTGCTCAGAGATACAAAGAACACAACAGCAACGTCACCCGCGGCAGGCCAGCCTTCGGACACAGTCCTCCGACCTTACCTACTGAACCACCTCGAGACCTCCCCGCTTACTGCCGCCGCCAGACGCACTGCAGCCTGCACGTGAGAAGAGGCTCTGGGATCCAAACCTCACTGTAAGCCCATTACGTGCCCACCACGAAGGCTCACGCTGGCAAAGAGATTACCTTACTGACTCTGATGCCAAGTTTTACCTTATTTCGACCCAATCCGGTAAACACAGACGTGGGAGACGTGAGAAGACCTTACAGAAAACCTGAGTTCTTCACGGCTGCCTCACTTGGTGTGAGCGCTCAAAGCGACAATGCAAGTGGGGGGAAAAGCAGGAGGCCACCCCTCAGGCTCTGGGGAGACACCGGGCACCTTCTCTCGGGCTGACCCCTGACTGCTATAACCACCACTTCCCCATCGAGGGCACACAGCAGTGGAGTCACTGCTTTCCCCAACACCATAGGAACAGCAACAAGGGGAGGTTCTGGTATTCTCAAAGGACAAAAGTTGCAAAGATATAAAATGTATTTAATTTTTATTAAATAATGTTAAGGGTTTCCTTGGCACCATCCACACAGATTCTTGCCTTTACGCATAAAATAAGCCACATTACTTTGCATTGGTAGCAGAGAAAGAAGCTACTGCAGCAAAAGCTAAGTGAACGGGCTCCTATTCCAAGGGTGTCCTCGTTCTCTGGCTTTCTCTGGCCCTCCCCTTGTCTGCAGATCCAAAAGGCTGCCCTCCCCAGGGCCCTGCCCCTCGCCATGGGCACGTCCTCCTACACAGACAACAGCCGTGCGTGGTCACCTGGAGGAGCTGCGCTCTTTGCTCACACAGTCGTCCTGGGAGGTGGTGTCCCCGTTTCCCATCATGCTGCACGTTCTCCGCTTCTTCCTGCGGTGCATCGTCCCATCACCTTCAGACCCAGACTCACACTGGACAGGGGAGGAAGAAAACAGGAACTCAACTAGATGCAACCCATTCTGCCCGTAAATAAACTTCTGACCTCAAGAGACAGGGCAAACGTCACCGGAGTGCTCCCAGAAGCGAGCAGCCATTTACGACAGCTCCACCAGGAGGTCCGAATCACCATCTCCCTCAGCCGCTTCTGGATCCCAAACACTGCTCCTCCCCTCAACCGCCAGCTGTCCCTCCAGGGCTCTCCAACGGGAACGTTATTTGTCTGACATCGAGACACGCGCTCTAAGACTATTTTACAGTCAGCATTCTGAGACTGCGTTATGCAACTGCACTGAAGCCCACAGACCGCGAGGGGGGAGCAAGGAAGTATAGCACTTAACATTCATACCCCCCTGCCCCCGCAAACACCAATCCACAGAGTATGCAAAGTGCTAGGACAGAAATTTCATCTGGTAAGGGCCCAGGTTCCTCTTCCCCAAAATGATGTGAGCTTCTAACAAGCCACTGAATTCGCTGAGCTTCCAGGCTTACAATTTACATCCGCTGGGACAATTCTCAACGTGGCCTTTGAGGTGATAGTGCTCAAAGTCTGAGTCCCCATACTGCTGTTCATGAGCTGTGGGATCCCCAGCCGTTCACGTAACAAAATCCCCAAACACTCCTTTTACCTCTTGAAGTCATTGTAACGAGTCACATGTGCGTACACGCACACACACGTGCAAAGCTATAACATGGGCAAAATTCACCACCCAGCAGGAAAGGTGATAGTTGTAGTTCTTGGAACAAAGTGGAAAATGTTCACATCTTCCTTCCTCCTGGACAGGAGGAGGGAGAGTCACATCTGGTGTTTCCGGGGTGACTTGCCCCGAGGCCTGGGAGGGAGCAAGGCCTCACCTCTGAGTCCGAGTCGGACGAGCTGGAGCTGGAGGAGCTGGACGAGTCGCTGGAGCTGTCTGAGGCGATCCCTGTGGACTCCTGAAGGTCAACGGAGTCAGCCAGGACTGCCAACTCGGGGTGTTCTTGCTTCAAGATCCTGAGAGACAAGAAACATCGTTCCCAGTGCTGGGACCAGCAGTGATGCCCGTGCACAATAACCTGGACTCAAAGCTGAGGCCTGTCTCTCTCAGAAGCACCTGGGAATGTCAGGTGCCTTGGCTCAGAGTGGGTGCTGGACAGTGGTGAGGACACACGAATCCACAGGCTGGGAACAAAAGCCCTAACATGCTGCTCAGGCTTTTCTGAAAGGCGAACTAGCTCCACGCAAGTCCCTATGACCTTCGCAAAGGAGCCATCCGTGCTGCCGACGTGGGAGGCAAAGTGGCCCCGAGTTAGTCTTTTTTTTTTTTGCCACCTGGGAGAAAGAGTCTCTCTTCCTTGTGTTTTTTCCCTGAACCTTTCCTAGCTGATTTTTTTAAACCCTTCCTGTCCACAACACAGCACTGAGTGACTGCAGCTGGGCTTGGTTAAGTTCCATTTTTAAGAGTAGCAACAATTAGGCTTGCAAGAAATAAGAAGTATCAAGCAACAGAGAGGGTCCCCCTCACTTGAAGATAAAACTGAACTGGACTTTCAGAGGCAGCAGCCCTCCCCTTGGGGACCTGATCTGGCATCCACTCTAACCAGGGACAAAAGACCAGCTGTATGGTAAGGCCTTTAAGATGACCAAATCACAGCACACAGTGGCCGAAGGGATGGAGTAAGCGGGCCTCAGGTGCCCGAGAGTCCGGGGAGAACAAAGCCACCACCCTTGCTGGCCCTCTCAGCAGGGAGGCTGAGCACTGACCAAGCCAGGATCCCTCTCTTACCCCGAGAGCTGGTCCCTCCAGGTCAGGGTTGGGACACAGTGGCACGGGGTGGCTGGGGGTGGCTTGCACTGCCGCTGCCCGTGCTGTATCTGTTCTGTGGATAAACAGAGGAGCTAAGTCTCCAGGGCAGTCACCTCACTCACAAGAACTGAAGGTAATAAGTTCAAAGGGGAATAAGGCTTCTCAGTAAGAAAAAGAACGAACAAAAATAAAACCCAAACAAAATGGCTTCCTTTGCTAGTGCTAGCTTTGGGGGAAAAAAAAACCAAAACAGAAAATAAAACAAAACAAAAAAAGCAGAAAATGAGAATCAATCCCAATTATGACCGTGTTTTGACTGACTGATCAAACATGCAGAGTCTTACCCTGTCACCTGGAGGCTGGCACGCATCCTGAGAACTAGCCCTGACCTTGGACCCACTCTCCTCTGCCCGTGAGGTTTTGCAGCCCCCGCTCTCCCAGGCCTAAGATCAGCACACGTTACTGTGGCAGCGGACTCTTGCCATTTCACCTCTGGGGTAGGAAGTGGAACAAGGCAAAAGTAAGAAAAAAATGTCTCTCACCTATACCATTTCCTCGATAACTTTGGTCTCCCTCTTACCGTCTTGTGCCATACAACAGGGAAGTTGGTGCTGCTGGCAAAATTCTGGGTGATGGCAATGGTGGTGTCAAGATTAAGGACAACATGCCACCAGCCTCCTGAAATCCAACATATAAACAGTTAAACAGGGTTTGGTTCTGTGCACAATCACAAATAACATAAGCTTCAGGAATAGAGGATTCCTATCTACCTATCTACAGGTGAGACAGGTAGAGACTCAATGTGACCCAGACTGGTCAATGCTTCTCCTGATCCAGGAATTGCAACCTAACTGTGGAAAGTTCTACTGGAGCACAGCCATGCCTGTTCATTTCCGGATTATCCACTGCTGCTTTCCTGCTCCACAGGCAGAGGTGAGCAGTTGGAACAGACCCTGTCTGGCCCACAGTACTGAAAATATTTACTCTCTGCCTTTTACAGAAAAAGTGTTTTGACCCCTGTTAACCCAAAACTGTGATCAAAACTGTAAAGGCAGCAAGTTCTTCAGCTCCTAGGAGGAGAACACCTATCTTCAATATTAAATACCCTCACTCTCAATACTTAGCCTATCAAAGCAAAGTGTAGTTTTCAGGTATGGGACGTCCTGCCTCTTGGCCCCAAGTTCCTATTTCCTGGCTCAACCCGGCCAATGCTGCACTGTATTAAAAACCCAATTTACTGGGGCGCCTGGGTGGCTCAGCCGGTTAAGCATCTGCCTTCTGCTCAGGTCATGATCCCGGGTCCTGGGGTCGAGCCCCGCATGGGACTCCCTGCTCAGTGGGGAGCCTGCTTCTCCCTGTTCACCTCTCCCTACTGTGCGCACTCTCTATCTGTCAAATAAGTAAATAAAATCTTTTAAAAAATAAAACAAATAAAATAAAAACCCAATTTACAGAAATATACACAAATCATGGTACATGCACAAAGAGACACCAGATAACCACTAGGCATAAAGATGAGTAGGATCTTTACATACAGGAAGTTTATCAATAGGCACTATGTGTTTAGGTTACAAGAAATGTGGACAGCGGCGCCCTAAGCACTTGACCACATAGCCGCACATCTCTGTCCAAGGTGGGAAGCAGTCTGTTCATTTAGTCAGCATGCAGACAGGTTTCTTTGACTCCTTCTATATACACTTGTGCTCCGAAATGACACATAACTGAAATCAAAGAATGTACTTTCTCTTAGTTCATCTATACCTGGTACAAAGACAGTCTCTCCTGGTTTTTGTAAGATTTCCAGGGGTTTGAATTCAGGTGGCCAGGTGGGAAGCTGGGTCCGGGGATGAATGATACTAAACCAGGTAATAGCTTCATCTTGCTGGTTCCCTCCTTCTTCACGGGTCACCTTGATGAGTTCCCTGGGTGTGCTGGTAGGAAACAGGCACCAGCGCTTGTGGCCCTGAACTAAGGCATTCCAGGCACTGGTTCCCAGAGGGTCGATGTGAATTCCAGTTCCAGAGCGCGGTGGCCCCATCACAAACCACCTAAAGCAGGGAAACGTCCAAGATATGAAAGGTAATTTAACTGTACACACACACTACCAAATAGTGAGCTTTTAGTCTTACACATTATACTTTTTTTTTTTTTAAAGATTTATTTATTCGACAGAGATAGAGACAGCCAGCGAGAGAGGGAACACAAGCAGGGGGAGTGGGAGAGGAAGAAGCAGGCTCACAGCAGAAGAACCTGATGTGGGGCTCGATCCCATAATGCCGGGATCACGCCCTGAGCCGAAGGCAGACGCTTAACCACTGTGCCACCCAGGCGCCCCTACACATTATACTCTTTATTTCAGAAACTACATAAATCCTACACAGAACACTAGACAGAACATTAAATGAATCACGCCTGAAATGCTCCACAACAGAAGGAAGAAAAAAAAAAAATCACTGATGTGGCTTACTACTGGGCTTTAACTGTTAAAGATTCCTTTAAAAATCAGTGGCTTAACTTTGGTTGCATGTTTGAGTCACCTTAGAAATCCTGATGCCCAGGTGGCAACCCAGATCAGTGAAACCAGTCTGTGGCTATAGGACCTGGGCAGGCAGCAGTAACCCCCTAAGTAAGTTCCATGTGCAGCCAAGGAGAACCACTCACTGTTATGGAAAAAGATTAGCCAACGGAGCTCAGGTGACACATACTGTCCTACATTAGACTGTAAGGGCTTCACTGCCAGGTACTTTACCTGTAAGGGGGCCTGCGTTTCTCCCCGGCATACTGGAAGAGATCATCAGTGAAAAACTTGGGCACCT
The DNA here is from genome assembly GCF_017311325.1 of Ursus maritimus. Lineage (NCBI taxonomy): Eukaryota > Metazoa > Chordata > Mammalia > Carnivora > Ursidae > Ursus > Ursus maritimus. The sequence goes on along the minus strand of NW_024424897.1, from coordinate 5,038,709 downwards.
TGTAGTCTTCCAGAAGTTTCCTTCTTTTGGGGTGTTCACCATAGCTGCTGTCAAAGATGTAAAGGGGGCTGTCGTCCCGAGTGCTTTCCATGTACTCGATATAGTATTTCATCTTCATCTTTACGGAGTAGCCGTCATTATCCTCACCACACTTGAACTTCTGGTTCCGGTACTTCCTTTTTAGGCGCTCCAGGGTCCATTTCTCCTGCGCAGACCAACCCTCTTGGGCATTCAGCAGAACCACGGGCTTGTACGGTCTTTCATATCGCTCCACAAATTCTTCCACCGACAGCTGTAATGCGTCTGCCCTTTCCACGTTATCCTAAAGGAATCAGAAAAGACCTATCCAGTTATTTAAAAAAAAAAAAAAAGTACAGCGGCAGCAAAGGGCGTCCCCCAGGACCAATTAGCAACGACATACCTACGGAGCCAGATTCTCGTTCTGGTTTATCTTGGCCGGGGGTGGGGGGGGAGGGAGAAGGGGGACAAGGACCTGCGTGTGGACTGACACGTCGCAACCGGCGCCGCCCCACCAAGGGAAGAGGGCTTCGCATCTCCCACTCGTGGGCCTCCACAGTCAAGTCCCCGGGGGCCCCATCGCCCAAAGGGGTTAAGGTGCAGCAGTCCTTCTTGTGGAGATCGCCAAAGGCGTCAGCCTCCAGCCTCCAGGTGGCCGGGCAGGCGGCGGCTGCGGCGCGGGAGGAAGGAGGCCCGCCCTGGAACCCGGGCCCCTATGACCCGGACCCCCGCGGGGTGCGAGTGAGTCCATCGGAACTCGGGGGTGCCGCGCTGGGCGCCGGGGGAGGTGCGGAGCCTCCCGGAGGTACCCGTGCCCGGCCCGGCTCACTCACCGCCACGGCCGCCGGAGTTCAGCGAGAAGCTCTCGTAGTAGTTATGACGGGATCTCAGTCAGCGAGTCTTTGAGCTCCGGCCGCGCACTCCCGCTGCCTCGCGGATCCCGCTTCTGCCTGCTGTGGTTCATCCTCCAAGGTTACCAGCTGCTCCACGACCACTTCGGCGCTCCTCGCTTCCCGCTTCCAAGCACCCCCTCCAGCCGGACAGCGGCTGCGGCGGCAGCGGCGACCAAACGCCCTAGCTAACTGGCCCGGCACGCCTTTAAAGTCGCCTTCCAGAAAGATTCACTCTCCAACACCTCCCGGGCTCGGGTTGGGCACGCGGCTGCAGTCTTCCCCCGCCCCCGGCCTCTGCGGTGACCATTGGCTTGGCCACCTCAGGGATCCGCCCTCACACTCGCCGGCTCTCCGCCATGTTGGGAAGGTCTAGCTGATCGAGGAGCCGCCTCACTGCGGCCCCGCCTATCCCGCGCCCGCTTCCGGTGTCTGCGTCACTTCCGGGCGTGAGCCGCTTTCTCCAAGGCCTGTTTCCGGCGTGCGAGTTTCCGAGGCCAACTGTCTTCCGTGTCTCTTGCCGGGCCTCCGGTGTCTTCTCACCGCGCGGCCACATCATCGGCCGAGGGGTGATTTCCCCGCCCTTGCTGTCGAGTTGCAGCGACCCGGCAGGGCCGCGAAGGGCCACGCGGCGCCGGTTAGGTGGCCTCAGCCGGCCTGGGGTTTCCCGCGCGCAGCCTGGCAGCCCGGCGCTCTTCGCAGTTCCCGGCCCGTCCGGGGGTCCCCGACTCCCCCCTGGGCAAGCGTAGCCTCCGAGAGTATGAGGTCCGGGCCCAGCGCTTTCGGTTCTCGGAGGAGCCGGGCCTGGGGGTTGCGGGGGCCGTGCTGGAGGTCACCGTCCCGCAGGTGCGTGCGGCGGCACCCGCTGAGAGGCGCTTCCAGCCCTTTGCGGTGGCGCCCCGGGCAAGAGCCGTTCCCAGCCGACCCGGGGGTGTTGGGAGGGGTGGGGGTGGGATTTGGCGGCTACCCTGCCTTAGGATGAATCTCAGGGCGGGAAGGTTTGTGGAGTGAAGCCCTTGGCGGTCTTTAGTAAGAAAGTTGGGGGCCCTGCCAGGAAGAGGGCCTTCCACATCGAGTATTTCCTGCCAGAAAGGTGGCGTGTTTTTTGTTTTGTTTTTTAAGATTTTTAAAATTTATTTGACAGAGCGCACAAGCAGAGGGAGCTGGAGAGGGAGAAGCAGGCCCACAGCCGAGCGGGGGGCCTGACGTGGGGCTGGATCCCAGTACCCTAGGATAGTGACCTGAGCTGAAGGCAGACGCTTAACGACAGAGCCACCCAGGCGCCCCTGAAAGGTGGCATTTTTGATACCAAATATTTTCTTTGATCTTGTTGAAAGGTTGAAGGGCTTCTTAATTCAGCTTTATCTAGGACCGGGGATTCCACCCACACTTTCCAAATAAAGTTCTTGGGTTGCCACTGCCTTGTTCCTTTCAGCTGGTGGCTGTCCCCAAACACTCAGCAATAACAGAAGTAATACCTTATGCGTCCGGTTTTTCAAAGCACTTGGACGTTGCAGTGTTTTTATTTTATTTTATTTTTATTTTATTTATTTATTTTTTAAAGATTTTATTTATTTATTGGATGGAGAGAGACACAGCAAGAGAGGGAACACCAGTAGGGGGAGTGGGAGAGAGAGAAGCAGGCTTCCCGCTGAGCAGGGAGCCTGATGCGGGGCTCGATCCCAGGACCCTGGGATCATGACCTGAGCAGAAGGTAGACTCTTTAACGACTGAGCCAC